>NW_020653853.1:9874697-9951308 GCF_003589595.1 Hyposmocoma kahamanoa
TAGACGTAGGGTCGTATTCCAGAACTCTACGCAATGCTCAAGTCAGGACTTGAGTATGATTTCAAGCACTGGAAATACGACCCTAATGGCAAGGACTTGAGTAGAGTTCTGGAATACGACCCATAAGCTTCTTGGCTTAGACTATGGAAACTTTATTTATTTAAACCTTCCTATATTTTTCTTCCATCTTAAAAGCATATCCGTGCCGTGGCAGTTATCTTGACAGAATGGACGCTGGATTGCTTCTTTGGCTCGATTAATTTCTAGACTTTTTTGTCATAAAACCGTATCAGCAGAAATATAGGTGGCCTTTTCACAATGATCCAAAATGTTTTGATAAAGGAGTTTGTGACAACTCATTTAAAATAGACATTAGTTTCGCGAAAATCAATATTTTAGGAGTTTATATGATTTTTATGTACTTCTTTGAAAATTTATTGACAATTTGTATCCTAGTCGTTATTCGAACAATTGTAACTTAATTTCTCCAAAGAAAACATTACTTTAACTCAGAATTACTTATATTTTTCTCAAATCAATCTATTTATTATCATTCTGTTTTTAGTAGGTACAGGGTTAAAATTTTAGCTGTTTCTTTTCGTGTTAAAGCTATTAGATATTTACAATGGTATTGCTAATATTTATTTGAAATGGGTTCATAAAATAATGTCCTCTAAAAGGTATATGGATGACTGTCATGGGCTGTATAGAAATATCAATAGTGTTCTCTGATAGAAATGCCAGACAGGTTTCTGAATTCTCGTTTCGCGCATTAATAGATTCCAAAAAACATGTCTGAATCGTTTTCGTTTGATCGTTTGCTAGTTTCGGTAATAACGAGTCCTTTTTGTAATTTTATTTAAATTTACTGAATAAGAATATATCGACGCTTGCAATAATGTTGTACTGTCACAAAATAGTGCTTTGTTCACTCATTGTTCTCGTCGTCGCGCGTTACGGTAAGAAAACTATTGAAAACTTGTATCGCGGACATGCCCCACCCAACTCTGTTGTTATTTGGTTAATTTGATTTTTTCAGCGCTCGGCATTAAGTGTTGGAATTGCAGATCGAATACTGATCCGAAGTGCGCAGACCCTTTTGATAACAGTACTATGCCTATTACTGATTGCAAGAAAGAAAAGGGCTTTGTTCACCTGCCGGGAGTCAAACCTAGCATGTGCCGAAAAATTAGACAGAAAGGTTCGTTAACCCTTTTTTTCCACAGAATAAATAATGTACGTTTTCGTTATTTCGGCCTCCAGATTGATACAGACATTGGAAAATGTTTAAAAAAAAAATAATGCACACACTCAACATAGCTCCGCACTAGGGAAACCCTGAGGCGCAGGTGGCTTGGCACACACATAGACAACCACAAATTACACCCAAACTGATGAGAGAAATAAATGTAGGCCATACAAATAGTTCTTATGGCCCGGGAATCGAACCTGTGACCTCTGCGTGGCAGTCTGTCATGGTACCTATTCGACCATGGAGGCAGTTACATAATAAACCTTGGATGTATTTCATAATTACATGAGCTGAATTTTCATCCAAATAACTATTTGAGTTAATAGTCAGGGGCCGGTGCTATTGCTGCAGAGTATTTTTAATAGCGTCGTTATTTGCTATGTTTAATGCACTTATTGAAATAAATTTTTTTATTTAAATATAAATATTTTTAAATACAATATTAGAAATATTTTAAAATAAAATATTTAAATTGAACACCTCTGTGGCCTCATGACTTACATTGTGGGCGCAGTATATGGAGGTCCCATGTTCCATACCCGAGTAACAGTTTGGGAAAACAATTTATCGAAATTAGTTCTGATCAAGGTGTTATGAGAAGTCCCCAAGAATTCTGATGTTCTAGTACTCAGAGTAAAGGAAATTCCCTAGTTTGGAACCAGGGAATTAGAACCTTGTACAGACGGCAGCACATCAAACTTCTTGTTCCATTGCACTGAACAAAAGTGTACAGCTTGATGTGTAGTTGACCATAAAGTTTTTTAAAATATATTAGTTTTCAAATTTACTAGTAAAGTCTCAAAATTATAACATGTTTCTTAAGTTATACAAGCAGCGGTTATGGGGGCCGTATTTATAGGGATGACTGAGCAATCACAGATTCGGCTTGTAAGCCGCTATTTCCCCATGCCTGTAGTATCAGGTTCGTGAATGTTTATTCATGTATTTTGGAAGTTATCAAGCGATATGGATCTGACAAAAGTGGAGCAATTAATATAAACTGGGTTTTGTTAAATGTTTACTTCAATTGCCTAATGTATTTGTGTGTGCATTAGTTGTTATGCCCATAGCGAAAAATAGGACAGGAGTTGCCTCCAATGGATCCAATTATAGGCCGATATCACTGGCAACAGTAGCGGCTAAAGTGCTGGATGGACTGCTGTGGATGGTGTGTTATCAAAGTATGTAAAGACCCAGGACGCCCAATTTGGTTTTAAACCCAATCTGTCTACGGAAAGTGCCATTTTATGCTTTAAACATACCGTCCAGTACTACACCAGGGGGCAAACGCCAGTGTTTGCATGCTTTTTGGATCTATCCAGGGCTTTTGATACAGTCTCATATAGTATACTTTGGGACAAATTGGAAAAACGCACAAATACCCCAAGTGAGGTTATCGACCTGCTCCGCTTCTGGTACGCTAATCAAACCAACCAGGTGAGGTGGGTAGGTGCTCTCTCGGATGTGTATAGGTTAGAGTGTGGAGTGAGACAAGGAGGTCTCAGCTCACCCAGGTTGTTTAACTTGTATATAGATGAGCTGATCGCCAGGCTCAGCAGCACGGGAATTGGATGCTCGATCGGTGGTATCACTGTCAATAATGTTAGTTATGCAGATGATATGGTGCTGCTGTGCCCGTCGATCAGTACGCTAGTAAAACTATTAAGTATTTGTGAGGAGTATGCGATGACTCACGGTCTAACATATAACACAAATAAAAGCGAGCTTTTAGTGTTTAAAGCCGGTAACAAAGCCCTTGCTTCAATTCCTCCTATTTATTTGTGTGGTGCGCCTCTCAAGAGAGTAGCAAGGTTTAAATACCTAGGGCACTGGGTCACAGAAAATCTGCAGGATGATGTAGATATGGAGAGGGAGCGCAGAGCGTTGGCCGTACGTTGTAATATGTTGTCACGCAGGTTTGCGCGTTGTGAGGGTAATGTCAAAGCCACCCTTTTCAGGGCGCTTTGTCAGACCTTCTATACGTGCAGCCTGTGGACAAATTACACTAAAGCGACGGTCAATGCCCTGCGTGTCCAATACAAGCATCAGGTATGTTCGCGGACGCGCGAATTGATAGCTTCAGCGCGATTATTCGGAAAAGAACTGCCTCCCTGATGCGTCGCGTGAGTGGCAGTTCCAATAGCCTAGTTCGTTTGATCTGGGAGAACCCTGTTAGTGAATTGTGGAAGCACTGGAACTCAGTCCACATGGGTTCCAGGGGTTTAATTTATAAGTTATTGTAATATTTTTATTTATTATTATGTAATATTTTTTATTCGCAAATTTAGTACTAACATAGGTTGTAAGAATTTTTTTTGTAACTAACACTAATAGGTATGGACTATGTCTGAAATAAACTTTTTGAATTTTTTTTTTTAATTAGACATACATAGATAATCTATTCTAAATAAGACAGTTATGGTATAGTGGAATAAAACAAGTAGGGTAACTCTGTACAAACTCCATAGATAGTATGTGCGTCCGAAATCGGTTCGTGGCGGGTGCGCACACATGCAAGCCGCGCTGTGACGTGTGTACGGAGTTACCGTACTTGTTCTTAGTCTACTATGGTTATGGTATCTATTATTTCTGCAAATATAGTAGCTGAGCTCATGTCATTATTTTAATTTGATTTTTTCTATTATTTATTATATTATTCATATTCAATAATATGCATTATGAATATGAACTTGGAATTTCTTTTGTTTTACAGTAAATGGAGAATGGCGTTATTTTAGAGATTGTGCTTATCTTGGTGAGGTTGGTATCCAAGGTGATGAACGGTTTTGTCTTATGAGGACAGGAACATACAACATTTTCATTGAATACTGCACGTGCAATAGCAAGGATGGTTGCAATTCATCACATCTGATTACACCTATGCCTTTATTACTAACAGCTTTATTTTGCATATCGGGGTTACTGGTTAAAATTGTCTAAGTGTTTAAATTTAAGTGCCTTGTAATGACTGCCTTAAAAATCTCAAATTGTACAAATTCTTTTTTTAAAGTATAAGTAAGTTGTTTTCTTAAGTAGTCTACATACAATACTTATACAATACTGAGATAAGATGTCTCAATACTAAAGTAGGAGACGTTTCCAACAATGCTTTGTTTATTTTAAGCAAAAAATTCATGTTGTGTAACATGTAAAAAATATTTCTCTTTCTCTATATAAATTAAGGAATTTTTTTAAACTGACATTGAATAATACAGTTGTATTATCATAAAATTCAAAGTATGAAAAATTTTATTCCATGGACTTGTTTTCATTTGTTTATTATTTTTTAGTTTACATTCTTTTTATCCTGAATTTATTCACAATTTTACTAATGTACTACATATTTTTATTGTAATTCTCTTATAAAATAGCGTAGGTGATAGGTATGACCGTAATTAGTTTGGCGTTGGATGATGCCAAAAATAAAAGGGCCATCTTTTCAGACATTAATACTTAATGTCATAAGCAGCAATTTTTATTTAGGGTTATTTGTAAATAGTATATTGTGAACAATTTTAATGTATATTTTAGTGATTTCCCGTAATGCTTTTACATTAATAAGATAAGACTGAATTATGTATGATCCGTCCATCGCAGTGTTTTTATTACATATATGACATGAAACCAAATATAATACTTTTACAGTTTAATACAGTTTTCGTTTTTATTTCTATATTCTGTTCTTTAATCTTTAAGTTCAGGTTGACTACCTATACAAAACCATCGCGAAGCCGACCATAAAATGTGCCTCTGTTGTCTGGTGTGAAAATAAACAAAATAGGTAGTTATTACGGCCAAGTTAGATATTCTTTTTTTATAATACCAAGTGACTGCACGAACATGTCGTGCGCCTGGTGGTAAGTGACACGCCTATCCGTAAGTAGTTCGCCATAACCAGTTGCAGTGCCACTCAGAGCTTTAAATCGCAAGGATATTATGGACACTGCCTGCGCCCGTCACTCTGAGACATATGTTGACAAGACGTATATGCCTGTAATTTCACCAGCACCCTTAACCTTTCGAACCGGAACGCTGTAATGCTCACATTACCACTTGGTGGCAGTACTTCCCTGGACGATCTCTCACAAGGAGCTCTACTGCTAATCAAAGTTAATAGTAGATTGTACTACATGTGCATAAAGCGCGTCATTGTACCCGAGACAAGTATACATATACTTAAGTCGAGGGTAAAATGGGTTTTATGAACGAGTTATACACTCTGTTTTTCACTTCGATTGCGAGGAAATTAAACAGCAATATTACAAATAAACGATTATTTAATTAAAATAGAATGTAAAATTACAACAATTACACATAGGTAGTTAATGTAATGGTTTTTCTATTTTATGCACTAGAACATAAAATCCTATTTTATGCACTAGAGCATAAAATCCTATTTTATGCAGCCTACACCCAGCATAAATACGAACTAAGAGCATGAGAAATGAAAACAGTCTTTATTTCGTAGGTAAGTAAATTACACTTGAAATCGTCATACTGGTTAAACTCTACTTCTCATTCGTAAGATAGATTCTCCCGAGAAGAACGAGCAAGAAACTCTAGGGGTTGCTCTTTGTAAATATACATTTATTACAATATTAAATTTAAACCTCTTAGATCGAGTTTACCTGAAAGAGCTAAACGGGTCACTACCACGGATTTTTGTCATCTCAGTACGTAGAAGCTGTATAATAATAACCTTTAGTGAAAAGTTTTTGTTTCACTATAGTTTTAAACCTCGTAAATGGCAAATTTTGAATATCAATCGGAATGTTATTATATAGGCGTACAGATACATTGACCTTTAATGACTTTTAGATTTTATGAACAAGGCTGTCAAGAACAGCTAGTTTATTTTTATTCCTGTTATTAATGTTACTAAAGCCTAGCCTGTGGTGACCTGGAATGCTATGCATTTATACAGAAGGAGACTAAGACGTAGGTACAATAGTAAGGTTCAAATAACGATAAAATGTCTGCCAGACATTAAAACCATTTCATAACACAATTCTGGAACATTCTGTTCTGGGCATGATGTCCGATGTCATGCTTCTCAAGAAGAAATAATCAAACCTGTAGATACTTTGTAGAACTGCTGACCAGAGTAGTCTGGAATCAGGACAGTTGCTCTCGGAAGGACGATTCTCTTTCTATGCTATGGGTAAGAAACGGGACCCCAACGTAGGCTGTAGTGTACACGATGCGCGACTCAAAAGCTGCTACAACAACTGATATTTCAAGTTGAGATTCACGCTATTGTAATGGCGTGAGTGTTGTGCGGAAATAAATCTGATGAAAGACGACGTTAACTAAGGAATACAATACTGGTCTAAGTCAAACAAGATTGTAGAGACCTGTGATTACTATTACTAATTACAGGTACCACAGTATGTTAGCAACCCGTTTATACGTCCCATTTCTAGGCACGGGTTTCCCTTCAGGCGAGGGTTTAGGCCATAGTCTGCCACACTGGCTTAATGCGGGTTGGGGACTTCACACGTTTTCTGAGGGTTGTGAACCTTCTTCGATGTACAGGTTTCACCACGATGTATTTCCCTCACCGAAAAGCTCATAGTAAATTTAAAATAAAATTTCGCACATAAATTCCGAGAAACTAAGAGGTGCGAGGCCGGACCCACGACCTCTGCTTGGGAGGCGGTATATCAAACTATTAGGCTACCACGTCTTTCACGACAGTATGAGTATCTTATTTTTCCGATATTTCGGAACGGTTACATCATCCACGTTCATGGGTTTACTTATACAGACAACCAATAATCGTATGCCCCATTGTTACAGTCTTAGTCGATCCAGTCTTGGAATCAGTACTTATCTTCTATACCCTGCCTATTGACTACATATACTCGTCACATATTCGCATAGCCTCTTTCACAATCGACAACTCCTTCATACCGTGTTATTCAATTTTTTTTTAAACCATACTCAATGTAATTATTATAAATAAAAAGATCGAACACTCAGAAAAATTCCTTCGATCGGGCCGGATTCGAACCGACGTCTTCTAGCATACCGTGGCAGACGCTATACCAACTAAGCCACGGAACGAACCAGCGGACCTCATGAATTTTTCTATGTGCTTGTTTTCGTGTCTTTGTATTTGGTTTTTCAACGACTTTTTAGTCGTAGCACCATCTATTAGAAATCTATGAAAGTTTTATCACTCAGTTAGATAAATTTCGTTCGTGATCTCGATGACTTCTCGTACCAAACGCGGTATCTAGTGACGTTCCGTCCTAAGACGCTACTTGGGGACTATGCAGCTCGATCCAATGGTTAGTGTCGTCTTCTTCTCTAAGATGTTGTGCTATAGCTGTAATCTGTGATAACAATTTAGTGACTAACCACGAAAGTTTTTAAACTTTAGTATTTAAAGACAATCGCACAGTTTAAACTGTGCGATTGTCTTTAAATACTCTTGAGGCGTGGACTATATAAATATAGGTCTAATCTAATAAATATATAAATATAGGTCTAGATCACTCCGTTTACTGGTGGCAGCTGGTTAGTCCAATGCTACGGTGTAGCATTTTCGTGGGTTCAAGTGCTACTGGGTCGACGAAATTTTTTTGTTGGTTCGATCTTTATACCTGTTCATAATCATAAATAAAGCTTTTAGTTTTAATAATCACCGCATGCTAGTTAGGGCTCTCCCAACAACAATGAGCACATGTTCAACGTCAAGCTTAGTGAGACCAGAGACTGTAAATTCTGCCATGACTGGAAGAGACGTTACAGTAGGTATCTTCTATGCCTCTTATAACAAAGGATGAACATATGAAATTCCTCTTGGGCAAACATGATCGCGCCAGAGGAGGTAAAAACAAGAAAATCATACAGTTTTAAGTTATTGTGTTTGTTTTGTTTCCGAGATATAATTGTGGGTGTTCAAAATAGATCACGTTGATCGTCGCAGTGATGTGCGACTGTACAGTCTCTACAAGTATCTTGCTATTGTGTATTCCATTCCTCTTAAAATTTTCCCTTTTTTATCAGGTGTCATCAACTTCTTTTTAATGCGTTATGGTACAATGTTGACAAGTTATTTCTCGACCCAGAATGTTGAGGCTTGTTTTGGCCCTTGATATCGTTGACATGAATGTTTGCCCTTAAAACCAAATACTGTCATAACTCAAAAATGGTGGTATGGAGAAGACACGATTTGAAAATAAAAAAGAATACTCAATGAATTTTATTGCAAATAATCGGATTATTTTTATTTGTACAGACGGCAGCACATCAAGCTACACATTGATGGATCTTGTTCCGTTAGACTGGAGGCCATATTCAAACAAAAGAGTATAGTTTGATGTGCTGCTGAACATAGTATTTAATTATCCTCTTACACGAGAATATAGATTTATTGGTTCCAGTCATGGATTTTTGAACTTTCAAATCGAGTTTTCTCATTTTCACCATATTTGAGTTACGACAGTATTTGGTATCATGTGAAATTAGTTCTTTAAATTAAACTTTCGGCTGAAAACTACGAACTAATAAAAACACGTTTTCGTTTTTTATTATTTTATTAAATTAATGTTAGCATTTGACAAACATCTACAACTTCAATTATTTCGTACTGAGATTTACATTTTAACCGACAATGTATAAAATGCATGAGTCTTAATACCCAACTAGAAAGAATATTATGATAAAAATAAGACCCTTTTATTTTAACAAGGCACTGAAATATGGTTATTATATTCTGCTAAATTACGTACCGTAGAGAAAATTAAATAAACACAGACTTTTACTTTAAGACTTAATCATTTTTACACGTTCTAAAACTTCGTACCTAGTTATCTATGAAAAATAAATGTATTGACATTTCGATACGCATAAAGTAATACAAAATCTAAGCAAGTTAAGTAGTTTAAGTATTTTTTATATGGTGCACTTTTTTTACGAATCATGTTTTAGAAGTACTTAAATAAGCATAAAATTTCATACAGCTTTGAGGTTAAAGTAAATAATTTACAAACTAAATAAATTACAACTTGTCTGACAGAAAAAACTAACAACAACATATTTTACAAGTTTAAGCAAATTTTTATTGACGCTTTATAATTTGTACTCTGTACAGAAACCTGTAAAACTTTTGATCGGTGGGTATTATGCAACTGGGTGAAAACATGGTCCCATTTCCATTAAAACAATAGTTATTTGTTATGCAAGGCTGCAAAGTTGTTGTTTGACGCGAGTGCTTGTATTGAAACCTAAGTAAGCTAAGGAACTGAAGATTGAACCGCGAGCAGAGAATAAAGAATAGAGAACGGACACTCTCCGCCCCTCCCTAGTTTTAGATACCGCACTACGCCCCGCACATTGCCGGTCACATTGACTGAACGACAACAAAGCTGCCGGCGAGTCGTTTTCGTGCGAAGACGGCTTTGATATTTGAATATAGTTTTCATTTATTCATTACGAAACTTGTACGTTAATATAAAACATCATTTTACGTTACTATTTATAATGGTCGTGAATTGTGATGTGTACGGTTGTTTATCATCATTTTCCGAAAGATGAAACGAAGTGAGTAAAAACAGTTATGTCTGAGACTCATTCAGTTATTGTTTTCTTCATTTATTTACTGCATAGTAATATATGTATGTATAAAAAACATATTTAATATATCAATTTAATGAGACGCCATGACTTCGCGAATTTTCTATTCGTATTGCCGATAAATACTACGTAGGTAGTGACAAAATCTAATTATTAACTAAACTTGGACAAGCAATTTCAAATACCTTGGTTACCTTACATAAAAGTACATGTCCGAAATATGTACTTTTAAGTACTTAAAATGTTATATTTCGGACATGTACTGTTGTATATATAATATAATAATGTTATAATATTTTTGAACAAAATCTTCAATATTACTCTAGTTAGGGACTTAACGAAAAATATAATAATATATCGATATAAATAACTAATAGACAGGTATAATTATTAGGATTCTATGAATAGAATCATAGATAACAGATTCGCGTCAGAATTTTAAATATATTGTCCCTCTGACCACGTAACGTAATAGTGCGAGAAAGTTATGAGTAACCCTACCACTTCGCGCACATATTTGCGCGGTTGCAGATAGCGCCTTGCTGTATGTAGTAGTAGGTAAATAATTTTCGACTGTTGTATGGAGTGTCCGGGGTGTGCCGCGAGCGAAGCGAGTGGTTTGGAAAATAGAATTCTGAGCGTAGCGAAGGTTTCAAGTCACGAGACGCAAACCAACTTTGCTGCCGAGCGAAACACACAACTTTTCACCTCACTCACAGACCACATTATAGCGAGGAAAATGGTAGATGAAAGAAAAACAGTTGAACTACAACAAATCAGTTTTAATAAACAAAATTAGTTATCGTTGTCAATTTAATGTCAACAATAATAACATTAAAATGTACCAACGGATTTCTAATACATAATGTTGTTGTTTTCTCAATTCTTTCCGTAAAGGAAAAGGCAAAACTTGGTAAATTTTTCTTATATTATTTAAATAATGTACGACAAAACGCATACTTGAACGTGTCATTATGTTTTTTTTTCATCGAAAGAAAAAGTTAGATACACCACAGTATATCATCAAGTTCGAATTTAAAAAAATCCACGCTAGCGTGGAAAAAACGCTTTTGCGCTCAGATTTCTAATGAGAAAGAAAGCTTTTATGAGCTAGTGAGGTGAAAATATACATATATGTTATAACGATCAAAGTAACATTCCTAATGTAAACAAAAAAGGTTGTTAAATCTCCCACCTTGAGAACTATCGAAGCATCGAATATGTTTAATGGTTTTTGGTACTGATTGACTTATCTTTAGGTAGATGTTCGTTAAATCTGTTTCTGTTCTGTGTGTCGATTCTGTGATTTCTTATTGGGTAACTAGATACTTAGGTAGTAGTTAAGTAACATTTGCAACGACCAACTTAATAACGAATTTCTTTCATTGACTATTGTGTGCAACTAAGTTAATATTGGTTTGCATTAGCTGTATAATTTAGTTTCACATCTATCGTGACATATCATTCATCGATCGTGTAATCTAGGAAATATTCAATATCATATTTCCCTACCTACACGTAGCTGATTTTATAAACAGTACTTAAGCATTCCTTAAAAAAATCAATCTTCTTAATAGATTTTTAGAAACGGAAAATGGAAGGACACGAAACAGATTTCACATTGTCTTGTACAGAACACTTGCAGATTTATATCTTAGAACAATAAATTGCTCGTATGTTACTCTAGGTACATTTAGATTCACTTAAAGAGAAGCAGACCTAAAGGCACGACTAATAACGCGAGAGTCTTGCCAATGGCGGAAGCTCCGTTGCAGCCGTCGAATTCACAGGTTTCACAGTATGTTGTGACTTCGTTGGGGCCATTTGTGGAGCCTGGGCAGTTGGTATAGTAGTCATCTTGTCTTTTCCAGGTGCATCCTCTTGTTACAACGAGAAGACCGTTTACTGTAAATAGAAACAAATGACAATAAGTGTTTCGTTGGGTCTACACTTTTCAAATAACGGCAGTGACGTCACATGATTACGATCGTTGATTTAATTTATCATCATCATCATCATAATCATTAAGATAGAGATACTCCACCACGCCGGCTCAATGCGGGTGGAGGACTTCACGCGTTTTCCGAGGGCTGTGAGTGAACCTTCTGCGACATGCAGGTTTAAACACGACGGTTTCCGTCACCGAAAAGTCGTCATGGTATATTGCAAATTGAATTTCGTAAATAAATTTTGAAAAACTCAGAGGTCATAGAGACCGAATTTGTCTGATTGAGTGGCGGTTCCCACAGCTTTTCTATTTTGATTTCATTACTCAGACATTACCTACCGGGAAAAATATGGGAAAGTGGATTGGAGTGGACGTGTACTTCAAGTTGAACATTATCATACGATACGGGATTGGATAGGATAGGAATATTGTTTTAATAGTCCCAGTGTTAGATATGCTCTTTGCATCCATTATGCAAAACATTCTCTAGGTCAATATGAAAAGGGTGTGGGACGAACAAGCATCTGCAAAATATGATTAGCTCTATACTTATGCTACGATACTGATGAAATATGTATAATATGAAGAGGTGTATTTCAAAGGTCTTCCTAGTTAAGAGATTTTGATAGAAACTTTGTAAGATAAAGTGCAATATTTTTATGTATTTTGTCATAGCTGTCGAAGAACTTAATAAAGATATCGAGTTCTTAGGTTGTCACTGAGGTGGTACAGTCTTCAACCAGTTATGTCTAATATTGATGCAAACCACCCTATTTTTTCACTATAGTTACAATAGTTATTAATTAAATACCTTCTTTTTAATTTTACAAATGTTTTGGAATGTTTTCCTTGTCAACCACCTCAGTGAACCGAGACCATGGGACCTGTAAAGGGCCCGAAACGTCGGTTTGTTTGAAAAAACAAATATACGCGATTTAAATCCGGAAAAATAGTTTCATTTCCTATTAATAAACATATTTTTTTATGATACAAAGTCTGGTGGTAAGCGACACGCCTGTCCATAACAGTCCCAGTGTTTAAATCGCAAAGTTTTGAGGGGCATTAGCATGAGTAGAAAAGTCCCATGGGTGTGTAATTTCACCAGCATCCTTCAAAACTGAAACGCAGTAATGTTCACTCACATTACTGCTTGGGCAGTAATGTTCACTCACATTACTGCTTGGCGGCAGAAATAGGTAAAGTGGCAGTACTTTCCTTTCACACGGAGCCCCACTGGCTAAATTTTTAAGTAACATACCCATAACTGATGTACGTGGGCAGTTCTGTATGTGCAATAATAAATGACCTTGCCATTTGTTTTCCCAGGGGTTCTGAATCTGTAGTTAAGTGCTTGTCGTCACTAATTAGAGCCGTTTAGCGAGAACAATAGACGAACGTCTTCCGTACAAGGTGAAGGCAATTTGAAATTGTGTGACATTGAAGTACTTACATGACAGAGCAGGATGTCGAGATAATATGGCCAATATGAAGAAGATCATCACGTTTTAGACCTTAATGATAATACAAGGGAATCTGGTAAGGTCCGTACTGTACAGTTTGGATGTTTTCCCTTAAGGCCTATTATCATTTAGGTGATCATTGAATCTAAATGTGACTAGCGTTGTGGGGCGGTGAGAAAGAAATACTAAGGTCTTTTTTGCTTTGTATGTTCTCGGATGGTTTTTTATTCAATCTCATGGGAACTATGCTCAAATCGTTTTTGGTAAAAAGCAATTCAAATGTTTTCGTAGTAGTTAACATGACGTGCGATTGTTTTAATAAATTTGTACCCTATTATTATAGTATACCATATACCAACAAATTTTGTTTTAGATATACGTGACATGTAGGGGAATCATCTCATGTAAGAATACTCTTTTATTTTGTGTAAGAATTGTTTCGGGTGTTAAACGTACTTTGTGCTATCGAGTCGTGGTTCCCATAATAGATATCATATATCATCGACTATTGGTCTGTGGTCGACTTACTGTTGATACGTTCTTTGTCCACTTTTTAAAATATTTACAGGCGTGTCGCTTACCTCCAGGCACACGACTTGTTCGTCCCGTCACTTAGTATTATAAAAAAAATAGTGGTTTTAATGGCAACACTGAGCCGGAAATACTGAATGCCACAACGTTGACTGTCTTTTGTTTTACAGTTAGCTTGATGGCCGAAACCGCAAGTCTATTCTATATTCTTCAACGACATATAAATTATACTTAATTTCCATGTCATTTGCGTGCATGTCAATTAACATAATGACTTTACCTGTTTTATTTTGTTTTTTTTTATTTATCAATAGTTTCTAGAGCATTTTTATACTTATGTTACATGTGTTATAGGTAGTACAAAAGTTGTAGAAGCTCGCTTCGCTCGCTTGGCTCGTGCGACTTTTTCATATAGATACTAACCCACAGGAGCGAGTCGAACCAGCTACAGCAAAAACATAATAGTTTGGCGAAAATTACGTAAGTGGGATTTGCAGTGCACCAGCAAAGTACGGTCTAGAATTTTGGAGCTGTACGGTAAAATAGTAAAATCGTACAATTTTATCGAAGAATAATAATTTTGTCGAATCAAATTTTCAGCAATCTAAATTATACGGTAAACAGACAGTATAACAAACGTCATTCGACCTAACAAACTTCTGCCTAATACATATGCGTAATAATTATTCTAATAATAGGTTTTCGGACAAACGATACTTTTGCTGTAAGACATTTCTGTATTGAAAATTTATACTAAAACTGTAATCGCACTAATGAAAAAAATGTTGTGGATGTTGCAAGGATTCGCACGAAGCGCTTCGCTTCTACATTTATATAAATGAGCACAAATTATGTATTAAAAAAATAAATAAAAATAATGTGTTCTCTTCAGTAAACTGTGAAAGTTTTATGGGACAAACAGTCGAAAGGTGAAGATAACACGTAGGTTAAACAGATTAACATCTACACAACTAAATATGTTTCTGAATGAGCAATCCTCATCGCAGACGGCACTATCTTTCTATTTAGAGGTTATGTTTCCAATACTCGTACGTGCCCGGCTTGCAGATCGGTCCAGATAAGAAAACCTGTTGCCAGCAATAACAGAAAAGCCGTTATCGAATTGAGAACGATAGAACGGTTTAACTAGGGTATTACGCTGGGCAATAGGTGAAAACGGTCTTTATCGACGTGTGTGGACGTAGTTGTAGATTTTTAACATATTTGGTATTGACATTGATACTGCGTCATTTTCTATTCGTAAGGTTTAGTTTGAAATGTTTGGCAAAACACATCTTGTAAACTGTATGATAGTAAAACGCTCATTTAGTGTGAAAAATATTACAAAATGTAGAGACTGAAACGTTCTACAAATAAATATATTTTTTTTACATTAAAACTTATTGAAACTTATTATAAAGAAAAGTATACCATAAGAGTGGTATTAAAAGTATACATTTAATTAAATATTACGATCTCTGTGGCCCAACGGTTTGCACGGTGCAGTGGGCACTGAATGAGGACATCCTGGGTTTGATACCCGGTAGGACAATTTGGGAAATTAACTTTAAATTGGTTCTGGTCTGGGTGTTCTGGGAAGTGTACAGGGAATTTCCTAGTTTAAGACCAGGCAATTGGTGTGGTACGATAATAGTATGTAGTTGACCTATAGATATATTAGTCCCATTGTAGGACACAGGCCCGCTCGCTATTAATTTTTTTGTAATTAAGTGAGGGGAGGAACAAGTCGTGTGCCTATTGGTAAGCGACACGCCTGTCCTTAACAGTTGCACTGCCACTCAGAACTTCAAATCGCAAAGATCTGAGGGGTGATGCCACGGCCCAGTCACCCTGAGACGTAAGTTTACAAATCCCATGTGCCAGTAATTTTAAGGTCATAATTACAGATTCTAGGAAAAATCATGGTCTTACCGTATTTTTTCTGCTTCTTGCAAACAGACTTAGATGACGTGAGGTAAGGGTAAGTAGCACCAGTGCTGGCGTCGCAGTTCTCCAGTCTGAAGAGGTAGGAGTTGTCAGATCGGCCGACCAGGAAGGGATCATTGCAGAGCGGGTTGAGGTCCGATGAACAAGTCCAGCATCGTACTGATTCACCTGAAACCGAAAATTAGGAAAATTATGGCAAAATATATATGTAGCCATTTTTTACCTCAAATAGACTTGCCCAAAAGGAATTCATTATGAATTATGCAAATCACTGTAGGCCTGCATACTGATTTAGGAAATAAATAGTAGTTGTAAGTAAAGAACCTATTTAATTTTATTTACATTATTAAGTAATCTTTGTTTTCAAATATAAAGACTGAAACCAAAACAGAATTATACGCTTCACTATCATATCAAAATGCTATAAGTCCCAGTACAGTGTTTTGTAAGTTCATTACAATAAGTATCTTTAGGCTGTTATCATGGGTAAAATATTCGTTTTTCGATAGAAATAGATTGTTTTGTATGATACCAAATGACGGGACGAACAAGTCGTGCGCCTAGTGGTAAACGAAACGCCTGTCCATAAAAGTTGTAGCGTCACTACATCGCAAAGATGCGATATTAGTTGACAAATCCCATGTGTCTGTAGTTTCCCCAGCACCCTTCCCTTCAAAACAGAAACGCTGCAAAGCTCACATTACTGATTGGCGGTAGAAAAAGGTAAGGTGCCAGTACGTCTCTGGACGAACTCTTTCACAAGGAGCTACTGCTACTAATTATATTGGCCGACTAGAACTGTAATATCTGATATACAAAGATTAAATATTTTTATGTTATTAACCCCAGAAATGACAAAAATTCTTTTGGTAGCTTCTTCTCAAAAAGCTGGTCTTAAAGTTGCAGTGTATTATTGGTCCATACCGTATCAATATGGTAGTTCATAGTTTGTAATAAATAATTGATTCATATTCTGTTCTAATTAGGTACCTACAAATTCAATATTAATTTCACTGACATATTGCAAAACAATCAAGTATCTGCGTACAAATTGCTTTATAATATCTATTCGATTCTATGGCCCCGTAAGTATTTGTTGACCTCGGCAGTTAGGCAGAGTGAATGTAATTTAATAGCACACGAGGTTTCTAACGCAATCGCTATACCTGTTGGCTGCTTCTGAATGCGATTTATTAAATGGTGACATATAAAAAGTCAAATTAATGAACAAAGATAATTATTAAACTTTGTTTTTTTTTCTTCCTTATTTCAGCAACGTAATCGAAATTTTTAGCGATAGTTAGCGAGATCTACTACCACCTTCTATAAGCGGTTTTTTATACCTTATTTAGTTTCAGTCTCATTGTTAAGCGAAACCAATTTTGCTTGACAGTGAAACTAATTGACATTTTCGAAAAAAAACTTTGAGTTCCAATATCTCGAAAGTTACCAAAATGCAATTATGCGTTGTTTATAACAAGGATGGCGGGAGGTGAAGGGAGCAAGTTTCTTTTTTATTCAAATGTTAGTGCGCATTTGACCTCCATCTTACCTGATTGAAAGTGACGATGAGGTGGACGATGGAGCATGCACACCTAAATAATGCCTATTAAATCTCGCCTTGAAAATGTTCAAGTTATCACATTCAGGAAACAAGTTTGTAGGCAGGGAATTCCACCCCATAGCCGTTCGCTATATAAATCTGGAAGCGAAACGCTTCAAGGATCTTTGGATATCCACAACATAGGAGTGGAGTCCAAGCTTACGTCGCCTGATGATGAAAAGGGGAAGGTGGAATTTAATCGTGTAATTCGTGTGATATGTCCTGTTAAAAACCGATAAGCATGCAACTTCACGGCGGTGTTCAAGGCACTGCAGCTTCGCCTCTACTAATTCCGAGTCACCTATAAGCCTCTTGACACGCTTGTCAATTGAATCCAAGGTGGCCAGTTGGTATGTAGCAGAGCCATCCCAAAAGTGGCAGCAGTACTCCATACACAACCGGACTTGTGCTTGATACAGCCGAAGCAACTGTCATATTAAGTTAGGGAATATTGTAAAATTAAGTTTATTGAATAACACGATGTTTTACTACCATGATTTTCAATTATGTTTGTTAAATTACTGCACTAGTTTGTCATAATTACAAGGACCGAACACAGAAAAATTCTTTCGAACCAGCGATCTCGCCATACCGTGACTGACGCTCTTCCAACTGAGCTGCGAAACGAACCAGCAGACCTTACGAATTTTTTTATATACTTGTTGCAGATTCTTGTTTTTGGTTTGCCGTAGCGCCATGTGTGACAAATCTATGAGAAATATTGTTTAGTTTAATGTAAATATATACTGAGGGTCGTATTCCAGAACTCTACTCAATGCGCAAGTCAGGATTTGAACAGACTTGAGTATGATTTCAAGCACTGGAAATACAACCCTAATGGCAAGGACTTGAGTATGATTTTCAGTGCTCACTGCAAGTATTGAGTAGAGTTCTGGAATACGATCCTTAGAGATGTAGCTATTTAAAAAAAAAATGAAGTTGATTCCTATCCATTTCGACAGACTATTGCAGTCGTTAATACTTAAATGACTTCTTGAGATCGATATTCAAAATAAAAGGAGACGTCAGAACAAGTTTGTGAACCATTTAATTATACTTAGCTGACATTGTTTTAATTCGTATTAATGGCTAGAACCATTCTCGTAATATCTCGTAGACCTCTCAGGGTCACTATATAATTGCATTGATTCATAGATCCTATGCCGAAATTGGTGAATCATCAATTTGCTGTTATTATCATATAAAAATTAAATTAAAAATTAACTCATTGTTAACCTACTCGGTTTGGTATGTTTATGAAAGTATCCTTTGGGAATTTCTAGAATAATATTGCCTGAAAGAAATTGCCACATAGCAATAATTACATTATTGTCTTGTGTGGCCACTGTAATGTTATATATGCAATAAAGAATATTTCATTCATTCTCTCTTTCATTCGTATTTTAAAATGATGACCTAGGCATATTGTTTCTTTTAGCGGGGCACTATTGGATTAGTTACGAATATTTTCAACAATGTCACGTGCTGCGTGTTTTATAAACAACATTTATTTTTTACAACACGTAAAAAACGTACAGGTAAATATACCTATTAGGTGTCATACTACCTGATGGCAAAGATGATGTATGCCACACGTGAGAACTTCTTTTGTATTATGTGCGCAACACAAATAGAGTATGAGTAATATATAGACATCGTAATGACAAAATTATGTAAATGTACAAGGAATGTTTTTTAACAATACTACAGTATACATTTGAGATTTTGAGTACATTAGTCTTAAATATAGGTCCAAGTATTGCGGTCTAGTGATGGCAAAAATATGGAAATGCAAAAAGTATATAGTCAACCACGACTGAAGGAAGAATGTAATGCAGAACCATCATCCCGTCCTCCCAGGTATCGCTTACGGCGAAAAAAACCCAATACAAAAGATCTGTTACAACCACATGGAGAAATTCGTAATCGGTTTTGGGGCGTAATGGGTTTTAACCCGACTTAAACCTGGCGTTATCAAAGCGTCAAGTTAAACCCTGAGTGCCAATCCATATTTGCTTTTGACTTGATCTCTAGATCAATTGGTAGAGCAGTGGCCCTTTGTGTTCGACGTTTACATTAATAATTATAACAAACTAGTGGAGTAATATCACAAAAAAATCAATGGGTATAATGGTAGTAAGGCATCATGATATTCAATAAAATCATTATTACAACATATCCATTTATTTTAAATTGTTGAAATGAACAATTTTGGCAACACTGGTTAGAAATGTCTTGCCTTATGTGTATTTGTAACATAATAACTATAATTTTTTCGCGTTATTATTCCATGCTGCTGTGATTTTAATAGCATTTTTTATGCGACAATAAATCCGCGCGAATGCCACACTGACCTTCGGTAAAAAAGCGTTGATAAAAACGCAATAGATGTCTCGCAAGGCCCTTTTGGTCCACGGTTCAGTATCGTTTTTACTACTACCGTCACGCAACTATGCGCACTGACAATGGAAGAAGGTACTTTTTACGTAACAGCTTTATTTATCATGCTATGGTCACGCGAACGAATTGAAGGTAGGTTCGAACGTGTTAACAAAAATAGATACGCCTATCGTTGTATTAACATAGTGTTGGATGCAGTCATGTACCTATTACGTAAAAATATATCAATAATTCCGATTCCTATTGGAGGTACTTGATTAATATATATTAAGTTCTTAGATTTTCGCGATTGTTACACATAGGAAATGAAACTATTTTTCCGGATTTAAATCGCGCATATTTGTTTTTTCAAACAAACCCACGTTTCAGGCCATGGGGACCTGTAAAGGGCCCGAAATGTCCGTTTGTTTGAAAAATCAAATATACGCGATTTAAATCCGGAAAAATATCTTCATTTCCTAATATTTATTACTTATTACATAAAACTACTTTTACTAACATATGAAAAGTAGTTCTACGTCGGTGAATACAAGAATACAAGATTTTTTAACATTTATTCGCTAAAAATGTAGTTAACATTACAGTTCTTATAGTATATTATATTAGATCATACATTTAACTATAAACTTGGCATGCAAACCATTACACCATTATTTTTTCATTTGTGATGTAGCTTTCATGAAAGTTAAATTAATACAATAGCAAAAACAAATAACAATAATTGTAATTTAACCGGAAAATAGGAAGTAAAAAATATAACATAAAAGAGTTAAATTTTACATTTTATGTTATCGGGTAAAAAATCATCAATATTGTAATAGTAGAGTAACTAACAAATCATGTAATTTCATTTTAAGTTGTCTACAATTAATTCTTGAACAGCATCAGGTAATTTATTAAACAATTTGGGTGTTTATTAAACATCGTTCTTCTGTAAAATTCCAAGTTAGGGCGTTGTTTGGACCGTATTTCTATTTTATTCCTTGTATTTCTAAGATATCTAGTTTTGACTATATTAAAGTTACTTAGATTTTGTTTGACATAAACACAGGCCTAGTAAATATACATCGATGGTAGGGTTAATATCTTCAGTTTCCTAAAGTAAGGTATACAACTCTTTCGCTGATCCAAAAACATGGCCCTGACACATTTCAATGCTACTATTATATGCGTTATAAAATGATTTGAAAAGTTTTCTTATTGTGTTTTTTGTTAATTTTTGTGTATTGGAATGAAAATCATTTTTCTCGGATCTAAATACTGTATTCGTTTTTCAAACAAACCAACTTTTCGAGCCCTTTACAAATCCAATGGTCTCTGCTAACTATTATACGTATTAATAAGATACATTTACATTGTTGTAAACAAGTTAAGTTAATTTCCACTCATATTCTATTGTTCGGATATACCTAGAGTTGCATTATTACAGTGTGAGAAAACCTGCTCTATAATGCTTGCTTATGTGTAATAAGTACTTATTTAAGATGTTATTACATACATTTAATTTTTTTTGGATAATTAGACAGTTCTGCTACGTCTATCTATTTTGTTATAATTATTAATGCAAATGTCGAACACAAAGAAAAATTCATTCGAACCAGCGGTTTCATCAAACCGTGCCTCACGCTCTTCCAACTGAGCTACGGAACGAAACAGCAGATCTTACGAATTTTTCCACGTACTTGTTGCAGGATCTTTGTTTTCGGTTTTTGGTGGGCTATTTTGTAAATTATATAAGTTACATCTTCATTATAATTCCTGTTTCTACAACGTAGAATAAATACTAGCCACGTTGGGACGACAGACGCTGGTTAGAATCTAGTTGGCTCAAAGGAATTTTTCTTTGTGTTCGTTCGATTTTTCTATCAGTAATAATGAGAAACTAGTGGAGTAGTTATTTATTTTTATCTGGCTTACATAACTAAATTAAGACAATATACTACGTCGTCTTAGAGTGAATACATCGTATGTGATTTCGATGTAATTTTCAGGACGAAAATAAAAATGTGGTGTAAAATGTAGTAAATGCGTTTACTACATTTTACATAGTTTTTGTAGTTAGCATTTTAATTAGTCAAATATACCTCTAAATGTAATATAGTATATATTACATTAATGATATATTTGAACAAGAACTTTATAAGCTTTCCTTCAAGAAAAATCAGTAAAAACAAACTATGAAAAACGCGTATACGACGTTTTGACTCTAAGGCGACGATTTATACAATGGATAAACGGCGACAGCTTCCATCTGATTTAATATTATTGTATAAATTATTAGCTATTACAATAATTTTTTTTCTTACACGTTATTTTATTTTTTCTTTATATCGTATTGTATAGTTTTATATAAGAGCACACTGCACATTTAGGTACAATTGTAATTTCTTATTCTCGTTTTTAATATAATTAGGTTTAGTGGTTTTATTCTACCTGATGTCAGGCTCCAGCTGAAAACCTGCACCGAGGCAATGATAGCATACAACGGAGCTGCGGACATTTCGGCTATTATTATTATATTACTTCATTTCATTTAATTTTTTCTTTTGTTTTTGACAGATACTACTTTATGTTTGTAATATTATTGAGAATAGCCGAATAAATGTTTCTTTATTTATTTATATTTTCACTAAAAATATGTAAATATTATGTTTTTACAACATTATGATATTCTATAAAAATAAAATATAGAATAAAACATTTTGCAGAAAAAATGTAGAGATGTGTAAACTTATAGTATGAATTATAATTAGACGTCCAAAACGTAAACAAAGAAATGTCATGTAATGTCACTGTCAAAGTGGAAATGCAGGTGTGCTAAACCTTCTATTTTTAATGGAATTGGGAAAAGAGGACGTTCTCATTTTCAACAATTTTAATTATCTATTACAAAATATTAACAATAAACAAAAACTTTAACAACAAAACAGAATAATTTAACAAATGCAATTACGTTAAAATATATATTGCAAAACGTGAATTGTTTTAAGTATTATCAGGTAACAGCTTGAAAATAGTTTTAAACGTTTGCTATCGTCAAAAATAGAAAACTGCTATTTAAAACATAGTTTCTTGCTCGGTTATGCTCATTGTTTACATTTTGGACATCTAGTTATGATGCACACTATAGGTTCAATTTTCAGAGTAAACTATATTGGTTATGAATGCGAAATTAAACTCAGTTGCGAATTAGGTACATAAGTTACCAATAAAAAGCGTACACATCATGAAATTGTTTCTTCAACTAATATTGTAAATGAGTAAGTAAGGGCGCGTTCCCATTATGTCGTGACGACAGACAGTCGTGCAGTTTAAAATGCCGTGGCTTGTATATTTAAATGAAATTGTTCACATATAGTATACAACATGGTTAATTGTCGTTCACGATTTTTTTGACGTTACGACGACAGACTGTCGTGACAATCGGAAGAGCTAGACGACAGTCATTTGACGATAAATAAAACGTTACGATAAAAATGTGTCGACATTTTGTGCAAACGACAAGGCGGCTGCCGTGAACCGATAAATTGTCATCACGATCTAGTGGAAACAGCTAGACACGACAGTCGTTCAACGTTAAAATAAACGGTCACGACACAGTCACGACAGATAGTCGTGATATGGGACAAGCTAGACGCGACAGTCGTCCAACGATAAATAATACGTGACGACATAATGGGAACGCGTCCTAACTTTGTCTGTTGCACCTAAACTGAACCAAACCTAATGACTTTTTCTATAGAGATGGGATATATGGCAAGGAAAAAGTTACTTTTTGTCAGAAATATAAATCTTAAGGGGGGTGAAATAGGGGATGAAGTTTGTATGTAGACCCAATAATTTCTCAAGTAAGTAGTAAAGTAGGCTACTCCAACTACTTATTTTACTCAGACTTTTCTTTTCTTATTTTTACGTTCTATAAATTGAACAAATATCTTTAATTTCATTAACAGATTTTATTATTTAAACAACGTGAAAATTATTCATATAAAACGTTAAACAATATCGTATGTTATTTTCCTTATCACTGAATCACCCGAGTTGACCCATAATAGAGTTATTGAAAAGGACACTTCAAGAAAACATAGGCAGCTGTTTAATAAACTAAGTGAAGGTAGACAAGGATGGTTGTAATGTAAATAATACCTATTTTAGTAGCGGTAGAACTCCTTGTGAAAGAGTTCGTCCAGGGAAGTACTGCCAGCTCACCTATTTCTGCCGCCAAGCAGTAATGTGAGGTTTTAAAGGTAAGGGTGCAGGTGAAATTACAGGCACATGGGACTTGTTCTCTTACGTCTCAGAGTGACCGGCGCAGTGGCAATGTTCCTCAGATTTTTGTGATTTCTGAAATTGCTATGGCCAGGTGTGTCGCTTACTACCAGGCGCACGACTTGTGTGTTCCGTCTCATGGTATCATAAAAAAATACCTCTAAATGTCAAGCCAGACCGGCAAAATGATAGTGACGGAGTGAAGATATTTGTGTTTTCCATCCGTTACTCTCATCTCTGGACTGTATTCGCACTTTCCATCAGGCGCGGTGCAGTCATTTTACCGAGTCACAATAAAAAAAAAGCCATATAATATACGTCTACAAAAAAATCCACTTTTTAACCGACTTCAAAAATGGAGGAGGTTCTCAATTCAACTACATTTTTTGTGTATGTTACGCGATTACTCATTTGTGAACTGATTTGAATGATTTTTTTTATTAGAAAGAAAGTACCTCAGTTTTTACCATTCAGTACCATTTAAATTTGAAGAAAATATTCCTTCCACCGCTAAGGGCAGCAAACTAGGGGATGAATCCGGTTTCGCGCACTTTCCGGTAACCGATGTCAATAAAATTTGAGAAATTAATTTCGACTGTGTACTATCTCAATTTTGACAACTTTACAGGATGAAGAAAACATAATTTGTATAGTATCTGGTTTATTAAATAAAAATATGTAGTGTACATACATACATGTGTAATAAAAATATCTAAAAACTACGTATTTTTATTCATGAGCCAGATGCTATATAAATGAAACAAATAATTTTTTTCTCCATCCTGTTAAGTTGACAGTGGAGATGTAATTCTACGAACTTGTGAGATCGGATTTTTTAATAAAAAGTTATAATTATGTTAGTTGAAGCTAATACAGAACATGATGGTTTGGGATCGGTATGGATAGATTATACTTACATAAACTTCAAGTACGAAGAATAGGTATTACCTCTTTGAATAAAAGGCAAATCAAAAACAAATATACTATAATTTATAGAACTACGGCACTAATAATATACTTCTTTTGTTACACTAAGCGTTGTTTCGATCTTTATTGATGTATTGCGTACCTGTATGAGTAGGCGCTTATAAAAAGTCTTTTTATATATTCTTTATTGCACCAAATAATTAAAACAGAACTGTTAATTGAAAGAAGGCAAGTAAAGGTGGACTTATCTCTAAAAAAGATCTCTTCCAGCTAACCCAAGGCAGTGCGAGCAAAGGACGTAAACGGGCAACAATGTGTAAGAGAGAATGAAAGAGAAATATTATATACTACCATATAAATAAAATTAGTCTTCTTAGGTTAGCGAGAGCACATAGGGCACATAGGAAGAGAGTATACAACTACCAAACTTTACTCGCATTTTGGAGTTTTTAGGTAAGGCAGCCATTTATCTTTACAAACGGATCAGAAAAGGTTATTTGGAAGAAATCACTTTATATGAGATAAGCTCGCCTTAGTACACTAACATTTTAAATTGTTCTTAAAATGTATAATTTGTTTTGTGGTACATTAAAGTGTTTACATACATGTGTACAAAACAGTTGTAGATTTTCTTACAATAACAAAAATGGAATAAATTGCAATACAATAATTCCTTGAAGTTTAACTCTGTCAATTTCGATATCTAATGTTAACATTTATAATCTCTCTATTGTTAATTAATTGTTAGTCGTGGTGGTAGAGCTCTCTGTCTATGCAGAACATGCATATGTAGACACCACTGCTCCATTTCTTTTATATCATTAATTTGTATCGCACTGCCGTCTATCCCAAAATCCTCCACTGCACCCAGTCTTTAGCGATTTCCCACCATCTCCATCACAAACACATCAAAAAGTCCCACAAAAACATTCGACCATTTCTCGGGTTTTATTTTATTTAGGCTAAAGAAAAGATGGATGGATTGTGTGAAAGATGACATGGATAAGAAAGGTGTGAGTATGAAAAATAACGGCTGATAGGAGATAGTGGAAGAAAAATACATTTAATAAGCGATGGGAACCATTTTCCATCTGAATGGTTTAAATAGCATAACAAAGTCTACTCTTATAATTTAGCTTAAAATCAAGTCCGCGGAACGTCTTGGAATGACCTTTAGTATAGTTGTGCTCTTCCGACATTTTCAATGTCTCTTCCTTATTCAGCGTACGCATGAATGAGTTCGTACATTCCATTTTACGAGTAAACAATATATTTACATGATTATTATGTAGCACGTACATACACATACATATATTTTAAAAATTAATAATAGATTTCTCTATATATTTATATTTAAATTTCAAATGATGATCATATTAGCAAAGGCTATGTTATTTTTACTTTTTTGTATTAGATTTATTGGAACCAGTCGAGACACGTAATACAACTGCGACAAAATGTAGAGAATGTCATCAAAAGGGTATGGTCTCAAAAACAGCTTTGGCTGGGACTCTTTACCTTTTTATATACGTAATAGATGTAACTGCAGATCCTGTTATCTAAGGTTGAATAAGTATGTGAATGTAGTTAAATATATTTTGGTTTTATAGTATAAGATTATGGTTGTATGGTTATAAGATTCGGGTTGATATTCAAAACTTGATATTCACGAGGTTTAAAACTATAGTGAAACAGAAACTTTATATTGAAGATTATTATACAGCTTACTTTGATGACAAAAATTCTTGGTATTGAACCTTAGCTCTTGCAGATAGTCTCGATCTATTTATTATGTTTGAAATATTAACTAAACTAACGTTTAACTCACATGCTTAAGTCGAATTTTAGCTCTACCTGTTTCGAACTTGTCCGTGATCCTTAATCATGAGATTCCGCGAAATTTTCCATTTAAAGATCTTTGAAATAAATATTATAAATTATAAATGTATACAAATATTTATTCCCATAGAGCAACCCCTAGGGCTTCCTCTGTGAACTTCTCAGTTACGAGTCAATTTGGTCAATGTGACGATTTCAAGTGTGCTTTAGTTACCTATGAAATGAAGATTATATTTTGAGTTCGAGTTTATAGGCTTGGTTTTAAAATCCTTTTTTGAGGAACCCCATTACTAAATAATTCGTCAAAATACCAACACGAATCAATAAGACGAGATTGAACACATTATCGATATACACAACGAAACCTGTGTGTTCTTAATCTATTCAATGGAAACAAGGAAAAATAGGAAGGAAAACAGTAGAGAAAAATATGTATATTAATACCTATGAACTTACTTTGTTAAATTAAATAGTTTTAATAACTTATTCCTTGTGACAGGTATGTACAGTAGAGGTATTTCTACTAAACAATAGCAAAACAGAACTTATCTTTGCATGGAATAAGAAAATAATCATAAAATATTATATTCATTCTGCCGAATTGAAACTTTGACAACATTTCAACATTACCAATTCTGACATAATGTTTGGTATAAATCCAAAATTACAAGGACACACGATGAACTTTTATGCACGACAAACATGCCAACATACCACGGAGGTACGATGTTGCTAAATGGGCCACTAGGTCATGACACTGGCCGAAGACAAATTGTTAAAGGTAAATCGTCTATCGGTTTCGTCCATAGTTCGACACAGTATTGTGATTTTTAGCAAATAATATCTGCCCTAGATAGGTGAATCGTTAATTTAAAAGAGGTTTGTACTTTAGGACTGTTCTAAATACATGTAGGTAAGTTTTAAGGAATTTTAATTGTAGTTGGCATTTGTACGTTGTTCTGAACTTGGCCCCTTTTTCATAAGCTTGTTTTATTGCATGCCATTATTCAAAAGTTACACTAATGAGCTCTTTGTGTGGGTCAAACGATAAAAGGTCTTTGACAACAATAATGCGATAGTAAATTTAGAGAAAACTTTTTCTTCTTAGATATTGTTTTTTGTTCCTGTTTCGCCATTTCTGTAATGCGTATATATAACTATACCTATTAACTACACAGCTTCACATATACAATATTTGTAACTTTTTTAAAAATTACTGTGATGTCAGTAAAAATGTTCTTACACGTTATTACATCAACAGATATTTTCGGCATAGACCTGCCGTGCGTGAAAATGTACACGGAAATGACGCTACTTATAGGTATATAAAATAATGTACCTACATCGTTTGACCTGGTTTTATTTTGTTTACACACCGGTCGTGTCGACCAGACCTCGTTTGTCGTGTGGTATATAAATCCGGGTGTGTAAAGTTAAATTGTTTTAGTGTCATTTGCTGCCTTGTTGCATATAAACGTTACATCTATTTGCAGGCTAACCGCATGGTGAAGATAGCTCGGTGGCATGGATTTAAACCACGGTTGATAATAAGTGTCTGTTAAAACTAAGCCCTAAACATAAAATTTAGATGCCATTGGCGTGTCTTTCGTTTTACGCGGTTATAATTAAGACCAATTTGAAGCACACACAGGTCGTTGGGCAACACCCATTGAACCCTTTTGAGTCCGTTTATTATAAAATATTTATTGTAACTTTACCTGACAAAATTACAATGCAAATTTTATGTACATTGGTACATATTCTGGTTTTTAGTTAGGTTTAGTCGTTTTGTAATTTTATTTTATTTTGCTTTTGGTTTTTATTATTTATTTCATTGTACCTCCTCTCAAGTTCCAGCTGAAAACTAATGTTAACTCTTCCCAGCATAAAACTAAGTTGGCTTGTCTTTTCGGCTATAACATTTTAGTTTCTTTGATTTAATTTGTTTTTAACTGATACTACCTGTTATATGTGAAATATTATTGTGAATAGCCGAATAAATGTTTCTTTCTTTCTCTCTTTATATGCAAATTACCTCCTAAACAATCAGCGTCATAGCCTTTTCTCGGCGGTGACATTAGCTGAGTAGATCCTTTTACGTACGCCACAGCACACATGACGACTACTTGTACACAATATCGATTATTTAATTTTCTTGCTTTGTGGTCATTTCCTTACCTATTACTAAGATTTTATTTTTAATTATATTTATTTTATTTTTTGTTATTCTATTTCATTTTTGTTTTAATTTAGGTTTATCTTTTTCTAAAATTTCTTACTTTGTGTTTTTGTGTTGTGGCGTTTTGAAATATATGTATGGTTTCAATTCTACTTTATTCTATTAAAAATTAAAAAAAAAATACGTCAAGTCATGTAGTTCAAACCAATTTCAACTACATGTGTGCGAGAATGTAATTGTACCTACAAGGAAGTCTACTTGTTAAAAAAAAAAATCATTGACGATTTGTAGGTAATTTTGCTATAAATCACGTACAAAGTTTTGATATAAATAACATAGGATTGTAACACTTATTTCTTTTTTATGTTCAATCGCCAATAAACATCATTGACCATGAGAATTGTACAGTATTTCTATTGCGATTGGTTTTGTAGTACAATGTACATAATATATATGTTCTTATCAAGAACTTACTGCCTATGTGTATTATTTCTTTGTGGGTATAGAGTTACGTCATCCTTCCAAGTGTCAAGCTTATGTGCACTTGACTGGAAATTCCTTAGAGGAGAACAACATAATGAGATTTGAAACTGAATAAATGTCAATCAATCAATAATTCCTTAATTTGTGCCGTTCTCTACATGAGTAAATAAATAGTAGGTGTATTATGTTTTGTATTTTATTTAATTTGACATTACACATATAATTCAGATTTAACATGTTCACGACGTTCATGTGCGGTTGTACAGAATCAAGAGCAAATAAAACCTGGTACTCAAGATATAAAAAGGCTATGTCATTTTCGACAAGAATAGTCCAAAGTACAAAGTGATTTTTTTTATGATACCAAATGAGGGGATGAACAAGTCGTGCGCCTAGTGGTAAGCGACACGCCTGTCCAAGCAGTTGCAGTGACACTCAGAGCTATTACATTGCAAAGATCTGAGGCTCACAGGCCCGTCACCCTGAGACATAGGTTGACAAGTCCCAAGTGCACAATGGAACGCAATAATGGTCACGTACTGCTTGGCGGTAGAACTGGGCAAGGTGGCAGTACTTCCCTGTACGAACTCTTTCACACGGAGCTTTTCTGCTACTAAGTGCAAAGCTTGATGTCCACTTTACTGTAAGTATGAATATTAAATATCCATTGAATATGTTAAATACATTTTTCGAACATTGTAGTCGAGGTTATCTAAGGAGGGCGAGCGGTTCAAATATTGTTGTCAAACAAAACCGCGAATACTGATAGTATGATTTAGAATCTCGAACACCGCCGTAAAGTTGCCTGCTTATCGATATTCTACAGCATAGGCTCCCCAAGTTCCTGGCTCGCCGCTCACTTAGACAAGATAAAAAAAATTCAACGATTCGACAACTATCACAAAAAATAATTGAATACTCGTATTTTTTATATTAACTTAATACAAAAAATCGCAAAGAAAAGAAATATATATTTGTAGTGTAGTTTGTATAGATTATTCAGGTTTTGTTTTCAAATGCGGTTGCTCACCCAGGGAATTGCACAATATAATTTCGCCTTCCTCTTTCCATCTTCGGGGGATTAGATGTGGGCTGGGGTTCCACACCTATGTTGTGGATATTTTACATTTATATGGCGAAGGGGTATGGAGTGAAATTCCCTGGCTGGAAACTTGTTCTCTGAACGGTATTAACTTGGACCTTTTCAAGGCGAGTGTGAATAGATATTATTTAGGTGTCCATGCTCCATCATCACTTTCCATCAGGTGAGATTGAGATCAAATGCGCACTTATTTTTTAATTAAAAAAGAACACGCTCATACTATGTGATAATAGTAAGAACTTAGAGTGAAGTATTATCATGAGTTACTATGTTCTTGCAGGTATTGGTTTATTTAACCTAAGGTGTTAGTTTTTCCACGAATAAATAAATAAATTTGTATTCAAGACTCGTGATAGGAAAACTACTTCTAGATTTCCGATGCATTCTTTGAATTTAAAAATAAAAACCTTTATAGGGATTGTTAATAGGTCCGTCATACACTAGAGTCTTCATATATATGAACTTAATATGTACTTCATGTACTTCTTTCGAATTAGTTTTTTCTGAGAGATTCGTTTATTTTGCATAGAAACATTGTGAAGTAGATTTTTCTAAGTGATAGGTGAAAAATATTACAAACTGTATATAGCATGTGTACAATCCACTTCATCTCTAATGGGCGTAACTAATAATTTAATGAGTTTTTGTTTATACTGTTTTTTCTACCGAATGCTCCTTAAACAAAGAGAATGTGCTGTATAGCTAACAGCGTTCGTCAGCTATCAATGCAAATCAGAAATCAGTACATTGTTTGTCGGATAGGTAAGTGGTACTGGCTCGCGTTTAACCATTAATCCGTAATGTAAGATTTTTTTAATTACGTTTAGCGTATTATTCGTAATATGTGCCCCAGATCTTCATTATTAGTTCATCATAGTTATTCAGTAGGCTACGCAAAATACATAATTTACGCAGACGAAGGTCGCAGGCACCAGCTAGTAAATAATAAACGACAAAAGTAATCTAATTAAAAAATGTGGGTTGAAAAAATAAAACAATATGGTCATTAAGTAACTGATATTCCAAAGGGTAGTTCTTTTAAAGTTTCGTCATTTATTTAAAAAAACGAAAACAGAAGAATATAATACAATGGAATGTAATACAAGTGACAAGTAACTTGTTTTCCTAGTGACTTATTAATCTTTCTCGACCAGAAATAGAATCCTTATCTAGCATGCAGTGCTCTGGTGCAATAAATGAGCTATTCTAAACATGTTTGGAAATTCTGAGAAGTGATCGAATAAACAGCATAGACTTCATCTCGCCACAGTTTCTCACAAAACTATTGTCAATATTATGTAAATTATATATTCAACATGTGTAAAGATTTTCCCTGAAGAAAAGAATCGACAAAGAAATTACGTACAATACAAAGATTTTGCTGTACAGAATAATTAATTTGTCAACATACGTCATGATACAAATGTGTGTAGCCTAGCCTTAGCGAAATGAGAATGGCACGGTCCACATAATTTATTGTCAATAAAAGAGGAAAAGAAGGTTGTAACAAAATAAAATGAAATAAAAAAATACAGTTAATATAAAACACTTCTATAAAAGACTGAACACAATACACATCCCAAAAGGGTATAAACAGGGTGTAATCGTTCAAGTGTGCCCAGGCGATTATTCCATAAATATAAACTGATAAAAGTATACATTACCTAGAACTGACGAAAGTATACATTACCTAGTGATTAAATTGGTATTAATAACTTTTTTGAAATAAAACTAGAAATACCCAAAATTTTAACATTAAACGCTCCCATACATTTAATATGACATTGGTAGGGAGGCTGTACTATTCTACTTTAAGAGGTAACATTAAGTTAACAGATAACAAAACTACTATATATATTGTAATAAAACGTCTTTTAATTGAATGAAAACATAATGGCATAGTAAATTATTTGGTCATGTGTGAGTTTTCCATAAAAATGAATAAAATTTATCAAATTTTTTTTAGTGCTTATCGACTCAGTTTCTTGTCAGGATCATTTCATTGTATGGGACGAAAAAATCAAGACAGCAAAAGTATGTAAATAAATAAAAAGTTTTTTCATACAAAATGACTAACATTATTTATTAGGTAATGTTCTTTCGAGTTTAAAACTTTTCGGTATCTCTTATATTTATGGAATAGTCGCCTGGTCACACTTAACGATACACCTTGTATATGTATATTATTTTAATAGTAAACGACGTGAATTTCAGAAATATGATGGTGACTTGTGATTTAGGACACGTCCTCTTGTTTCTAGAATTTTGATGGGAATTATGTCGAATCGACCCGATAAGTAATAATTTGAAGTAAAAGGAAATTCGAGATCGACTTAAAATTTTGAATGTGAGTGGCCAGAAAGTGGGACGACGATGAAGGAGGTGATCATCGTTACGTGTGTGGTACAAACAAAGGTATTTAAACGTTGATGAACCTTGCTCTACATGACGATGATAATGATGAACGACGAATTTATTGATGGTAATTTAGTTACGACGAAATGTAATCTAAATATAGTAAAGTCAACCGTAAATAAATACATGTGGAATCTCTTACTTCAAAAGGTACTTAAGGGAAAGTATGTATCAAATTTTCTCAATTTCAAAATCAAAAGAGCGTATCAATAGCCTAAAATTATTGATATATTCAAGCTTGAAAGGCTCCAATAGAAACCATTTACTGCATCATTTTAAATAACATCTTGTTGCTTTTCAGTGCGTCAAAATTGACGCAAATGCGCGTGTACCTATTGTCAAGATATTACTCATTGCCCACAACGGAAAAAACCCTATTAATGCAGAGTAAATGAAAGTTGCTCTTTCATTACGAAATAGGCCGCGGTGATGTCAGATCGTATTATATAGCCCAAGGTAGTAGTACCATCGATACATGGGTTCCCAATGGGTTTTCGCTAAACTTGGGACGCGGCCAACATTGTCACGGCCGAAGAGAATGTGACGTTAGAGAGATGTTTGTCGGCTTTTTTGACTGGTTGTTTCGATTTCCCGAAAAAAATCTTTTTGGATGTTTTTTTTTATAATAACTAGTGACGGGACAAATAAGTCGTGCGCTAATCGCAAAAATCTTAGGGGCACTGTTACTGCGTCCGTCACCCTGAGACATAAGTTGACAAGTCCCATATGACTGTAATTTCACCAGCACCCTTAGGCTTAACTCACACTGGAGCAGAGTCGAAACGTCGTGACGCGTCATGTTTTTCGCCTATAGTATATGCTTCTCTTTTTTGCCATTATTAAGGTAAAAATTTGTGTTATGTAAACATGGAAATGGGCGTCGCCGCGTGTCACTTGAGCGCAGTGAGACGTCAGACGCCGACCACACTGTGATCCGAACGCACTAATGCGAGCGTCGTCGCGCGACGGCGCTTGGCGCTAGCGTAGTTGAAAAACAGGACTTGAATGTCATGGTGGTGAAAACCTGACTTTTAATAAACTTAATTAAAATGACAATCACAGGACGTCTCATAAACGAAGTACTACTTCTACGAAACGAGTAATGTAATATCAGATAATACTACCATACTCAGAAGCGCTTAAACGCTTAAACCATTTGTCCTGTGTCATATGATTACGCAACCTGCAATGAAAACACATTGAACCTATAATAAACTACGTCATTACTTTAAGAATCCGAGGGTTCTTTCCCTCTGCAACCTTTGTTTCCTTTTCAATGGACGACCTTTCGGTCTTCACATAACAAATGCTTGAGAAAAATAAGATATGTACATAGTATGAATGTATTTTATTTCTTCATTTTGTTTATTTTTATGTTTTCCTCATCTACGTTTATTACTGCTACACGTTTAGAATTTTAAATCAGATGTCTTCACAATAATTTCACACCTAATTTCCTACAGAAATAAGAAAAAATGAAACTAAGTCAGTTCAAACATTTTATCCAGTAATTTTGGTAATAAATGCATAAGTGCTGCTTTCAAATGGAATGTTCAAATTTTTCAAAATGTTCAAATTCAATCAAATCCACATGTTTGACATGTTGATTAATATTTGTAGCTAATCCTCATTAAAGATATGTATAAGAAATGAATGTATACTGTGTGGAACTACAGAAGTTATATTGCATTGTGGTGTCTTTAATAGAGACGAATCATGAAATGAATATTACTATTTCCTTCGACTTGTGACTCTTTCTGTGGTTGCGTCAAAGCGTTTTGGTTGGAATGAATCATTTAAACATTTACAAGTACTGTACTTGACTAAAAAAAACTTGCAAGCAAATAGAAGGCGTAAATCGAAAAGCATAGTTCCATTAATCACATACACTCATTCGGCTTTACAATGAGAACAATCGGTACTATGACGGTGCTACCTTATGGTACCGCGGATTGGCAGGGCAACTCATCTCTACATATGTTAGTACCATGGCACTAATATAATTAAGTAAAGTATTTATAGAACATAATACAGAAGATATTTAATAAATGTTAAGTATCTGTCATATCGCGTATTAAAGGATTAATTGTTTGATTAGAAACATTTGTTTTATGATATTAAGTAACGGGATAAACGTGCGCCTGGTGGTAAGCGACTCGCTTGTCCATAACAGTTTCAGTGCCGCTTAGAGCTTTAAATAGCAGAGATCGGATGGGTACCATTGCGCTTGTCTCTCTCAGACATAATAAGTTCAGAACGGGAACGGTAAAATGCATTACTACTTGGCGGCAGCAATAGGTAAGGTGGCAGTCCTTTCCTGGACGAACTGCTTTACAAGGAGCTCTACTGCTACTAAAAATGCGCATATAAAAAATAAAGTATTACTCTTATGCAGCACTATATTTAAAAAATCTATGCTGGTTAATAGTTTTTTAATATCATGTTTACCTGGGTACATAGTTTTCAAAACAATGTACATGATATATAGTACATAAAGACGATTTAAGGTTAAACCGTTATGTTAATGGCCAAAAATGCAGCCAAGAAGCTTGGCATCTTTTCCAAGGTGAGGCGTTACTTCACACCGGGACAGTCCCATATCTTTCTACGTAAGTTTTCTTTATAGTGCCTCTCCCTATCAACCACATGGTTATGTGGGAAGGCACTATGACCTGTGAGAGAGAACCCGTACAGGGACCATCTAAGTCAGGTCTTAATCACGGATTAGCCCGTTTGTACGGACTTCATCCGGTTCTCTGTGGACTTATTCTCCAAACGTGTTGAAGGCGATAGTGAATAGGCATTGTTTAGGTGTGCGTGCTGCATCGTCGACCTTGTAGTCACTTTCCATCAGATGATGGACGATAATTTAGATAAATAGATCTTTATTATTATTATTTTGGATATCTAATTTTGACTCTCGCCTCTACCATGGCCTATGAGATTTATATTATTATTGTTATACAGCACCTAAACACACACTCATCCGTAATGTATATACTTGCCAAATCGCACTGGCATGTGCGATGATATCACAGTTTAAAGGTATTTCATTCATCATATTCAATTAAGTTTTTGTACAACCTCTGCACGCGTACTTAAATAATCTTAACACTAGGATGATTAGATTTTTTTGCCCTTGGCCACTGACAATAATTAAATACAAGATTGGTAACTGAATAATTTAGTGAACAAGCAGCGAGTTTAGTTGGCATGATGTTTGCCGTGTAAAATTAACTGTTACATCGTGTCTTGTAGCACAGCCAAATGTATGCCAAAAATATTAGGAAAGCATCTTCAAATACTGAATTCTTGCTAGTGAGGTTTTGTATACAACACTGAACAATCAAATGATTGAAAATCAGACTAAACACAAACATAGCATCTTCTATCAGAAATTATCGCTCATTGCTATGAGTATCATTTTCAAGTAATTTAAATGACATATTTAGGTATAGGTTAATAATTCTCTGTATATACACACAAGGTTCCGTTCTAAGACCAATGTCAAAGTTCTTTGACATGAACGTACGAACAAATATATTTTTACTAGGCAGCTTCAGTGGAGTAAAATTTTTACAGCAACAGGTTTCATTCAGTCCATCTTATATTAGCAGTACAGCTCCCTGTGAAAGATTTCGTCCAGGGCAGTTACTGCCACCTTACCTATTTCTGCCGCCAAGCAGTAATGTCAGTATTTCTGTGTTCCGGTTTTGAAGGGTAAGGTTGCTGGTGAAATTACAGGCACATGGGACTTGTCAACTTATGTCTCAGAGTGACGGGAACAGTGGCAATGCCCCTCAGATCTTTGCGATTTATAGCTCTGAGTGACACTACAACTGTTATGGACAGGCATATAGCTTACCATCAGGTGCACGACTTGCTCGCCTCGTCACTTGATGTTATAAAAAATAAACCTATGAGAGTGATTTTAATGTATCCGTGCTTCCGAGGTTACATGCACATAAAAATCACAAAGGCCGCCAATTTAAGTGCTTTAAAATGGATAGATTCGCTGGCTTGACTGTAGGGTCACTAACTATCTAAGAACTCACGCGTTTCTTAATGTTAACATCAAATTACAAGTCAATAATAATTAATAGCCACACATTAGAACACGACGAACTCAGATGGTTACCTAAAAATAACGAATAGGAGCATAGGGAGATTTAACGCTACAAAATTAGTTACCTATCACGAAAATAGCTTGTGATGTAACAGTTGTCGACAACTGGCGGTAGAGACAGTTTTATATCAAAGGAACGATATTCCAAAGAAAGCTCGTGAGATCACTGAAATATATTTGGAACTGGGAAAAATTGTGGCATTACGTCTCCCGTTAAGTGGATTTTTTTCTCACTAGTGATGTCGAACTGAAGTCATCGTAGAGGTCCTTAACCACGTCTTTTTTCTATTATATATAATATATTGTGACGACCTCGATGATCGAGTGACTTGCATACCGGTTTTCATGATGTAGCCATCTCTGAGGTCTCGGGTTGGATCCCCAGCCGGATCAGTCTAGAAAAACTAACTTTTCTATATTGTATCGGGTCTGAGTGTTTGTGGTGCCGTCGTTGTTTCCGATTTCTATAACACAAGTGCTATAGCTACTTACTTGGGGATCAAAGCAACGTATGTGATGTTGTCTAATATTTATAATTTATTTATTATATATATTATTTATGATATCAAGAGACAGGACGAACAAGTCGTGCACCTGATTATAAGCGACACGCCTACAAGTACAAGACAAGGCTCACGTGTTTGTAATTTCACCAGCACCCTTACTCTTTCAAAACTGACTCGCAGTAATGTGAGCATTACTGCTTGGTGGCGAAGCTCTACTGCTACTGTCACTTGTTGCACTAAAATGCATTTTTCTGGGCATTTATTGAATAATAATAGATCTAAGATTATATAGCTCGATTTTCAGTACATATTAACGACCATCGTTTATGAATCAATACTAATAAATTACCGATAAACCTTAACCTAATTGCTTAGTCGTCGGTAAAATACGAGGAACATTATTATCTGTAATTTGTGTGTAATCTTAGCTCATTTTTTGTCAAATCCGTTTATAGCCTTATCTGTAAGAGACATTTATCGTTAATTAAATTACGACGTCCATTCAGAGGAGCAATTTGTGTCCTTCCGGTGCTTAGGGGAACTTTAATTTGACGATCAAATCACAGTTTTTCTAACAATGCAGTCGTAGAAAATTTAGTGAACCGGTTTATTAATACATTTTCAACTTCTCGTGGCCATCCGTGTGTAGAAATCGTATTTAAACGGTTTGCCAAAAATAAGACAGTGTAGGAAATGACTCTGTTTTTCCGGGTCTAAATCGCGTATATTTGTTATATCAAACAAACGTTTCGGGTCTTTTACAGGTCTCATAATCACGGCTGACTGTGATAGTAAAATCAGCAGCCAGTTATGTCTAATACTAATTGCAAACCTCGCTATTTTTCGCTATAGTTTCAACAGTTATTAATTTAAATCCCTACTTTATTTTTAATTTACCGAAGAATATTCCAATTTACGCTTACGCAATTATGCCGTATTTATTTATTTTTTTAAACATAATTGTACGTGATTTTCATCCCAAAGAATTGTTTTATTTTCAATATGTAACAATCGCGAAAACTTACGGAACTCGTTATGACATTGTAAGCTGCAAACAGCTTAATAATAAAACTGTAGTGAACTGACTCTATGAGTGGGTTTGCCTTCAAGATTTGAACACCGAGTAACGTTTTAATGGCGTTAATGTATTTCTTTCTAAGTCATGGTGAGCATTTACTTGTCTTTATTGTTAGTTGTTACGTCACGTGCAGTACGAAGTGCCGAGGAAATTTCACCTTGAATTACAACTACGTAAAATCGTAAGTATGTGCTGTTGAAACTACATTTACAACTGTATCACCTGTATCACACTTTTTTTATTTTACAACATTACAGCCTCCTTATAATGTTTTCCCGTTTCTTCTGACAAATGCTTTTCTCATGCTCTCGTAACCTATTTCGTGTCCTTGCTGTGATCCAGCTCAATTAAACATCTGGCGTTTGACCTCACATGATGAGTGTCAAGAGGTCACGGCACTCCTGTAATGTGATGAGCATAGCTTAGCAGTGGCATTACGTTGCCACTATTAATCTCAAAGATATTTTGAGCTCAAAAATTATGTCATGAGCCCTCTTCAGAAGTGGCAACCTTGTAAGATTTGTTTAGACCGAGATTAGTAGGCAGCAAACTACCAACTAATCCTACTTACTAGTACAAATTAAACTGTTTAAATAGTTATTTAGAATAAAATGTGTGATATTTTTAATAATTTTAAAGACATTTTGAGCACACCAGTTATGTCATGAGTCCTCCTTAGTAATGGCAATCTTGTGAGGTTTGTTTAGATCAAGATTAGTAGTTTGCACTACGTCACATTTACAATACTTGTCATCGTAATATTAGCAAAACCATGTGATATTAATCATAAAGACATTTTGAGCATAGCAATGTTATCACATTGCGCAGTATAGAGTTAATTTCCTTTAGTTAAGAATACTAACACTGAATGAATCCAATTAAACAGGAACTTTATTTTCCCAGTACTAAACATAGCATCGTTATAGGACTAAATTGCACAGTCACCATGACTATAATGCCTGCAGTTGTACTGTTTAATGAGGGCCTCGTGCGTTTAATGACAAACAATGAATACTTGTGCATTGTACTTGTAAAACCTGTTTGTAAGTGTCCTTTTGTCTGTTATGTAATTTAATCTTTTTTGTTGATCCAAGAGTCCACTGTTGAAGCCGAGACGATATGTAGTGATTCAGACAGCGCATCGTAAGGAAACGTATGTCCATAAATGTAGTTAGCAAAATTATGACACAAAGATTTTGTATTATTCACATTTAACCTATACCTGTTGAATTTATAAAATAAGGTTAATATTAAATTTTATAAATTAGATGTAATGCAGATATTGATATAGAAGAACGGAGTCTTCTAACAGAGGCATTAGTAGGAAACTGTGCTTAAAAGGAGAGCCTTGTCACTATTACTGCAAATGTAAATTTGTTAAAAAATATATTATTAATTAAATTTTTATTGAATTGATACTCAATTATTTTTTGTGAAATTACTCCACTAGTTTGTTATAATTATCGAATCGATCCGGTCGAAGGAATTTTTTCTGAGTGTTCGATCTTTCTATTAATAATTATAACAAATATATAATATTATTATTATACGCGAGAAATAAAAAACACATTTGTGCTGCTTTTTACTTTTTTTTGTTTATACAATTGATTGTTCGTTGAATAGTTGATTATTCAACGAAAAATAAATAAAATCTTTTAATATTAAAAAAACAGGGTGTCTACTACATTTCTGATAATTAAATCTAAAAAGCATTTACAAAATGGCTTTTTTCTAAAACTATAAATCTTGCGATAATAATCTCCCTCTTTATTTCCCTAAAAGTGGGCAAGTCCGTTAACAAATCTATCAATAGGGCACATTAACACAATCAATGGTGTGATTTGCCACTATTAAAGACACAATGCTTCGGTCATGACTTCGTGGCCTGGTCATAGCTTTTTTTATTACATCCTATTGGAATTATGCGGGTACTTCGATAAATTCAACGGCCATAGTCGTTTTATTAAAGGATCAAATTATTCGGTCATTCATTTTGAGATAAGATACGACAGCGTTTTTATTGAATTTCAATGGACATTGTTGGCTTTTGTTAGATATAAATGGTGTGCAAAAAAGGAATTATATTTATTCTGTTTGACCTTGAACATGGCTAGATGCTATGAGCTAGCTTGAGTAGCAGTAGAGCTCCTTGTGAAAAAGTTCGTCCAGAGAAGTTACCTTACCTATATCAGCCGTCAAGCAGTAATATGAGGATTATTGCGTTCCGGTTTTATGAAACGTATAGGTGCTGGTGAAATTACAGGCATATAGACTCTGTCAACTTATGTCTCAGGCTAACGGGCACGGTTGCAGTGCACATCGGATCTTCGCGATTTAAAGCTCTGAGTGGCACTGAACCAGGCGTACGACTTGGTCGTCCTGTCACTTGGTTTAATAAAAAAAGGTGTGTTATAGTATATTTTTGAAATATATGAAGCTATAATATATTGAGTGTAAATTTGGTAACCACGAAATGTGAATGTCGAACCACATATTTAAAACGTGTTTGCTACATTAGCCCACGCTGATCGTGAAATGGAAACCACATGGGAGTTATAAAGTTTTAATGTATCTACAATAAATTGGTCAAGGACATAATTTCTCATATATGCGGTCAAACTTTTTGTATTCTACAAAGAAGGGGAAAGGGTCACACTAGGCTTAAATTTAGGTCCTATGTACTGTCATTGTTATCACAAACAACGTACCAGACATTTTTAGCGAAACAAAGTTATTAACATTTCTAGAATCTATAACCCCATATAAGCATTTTTTATGTATCTTATTTAGTTTCAGTTTTATTGTTGAACAAAATTAGCGTATTTCACATTTTTCAATAAAAAAATGTTAGGTGCCAATACCTTGAAATTTACCAAAATGCAAATGCGTTGTTTATGACGAATTACAGTGTAGTCCTTAATGCAAAAAAAGCTAAGCTTTTTGTAAGTGTTACAGTAACTTTTTTCGATTACATCCACTTAAAAATAGCAAATAGTTTATTTATCAACATTTCAGTCTGTGTCTGTGAATGAGAAAGTCTATTAGTTTGTTGCTCTATTACATAAAGAACTTGTCGAAGGTACTTCTACGCAGCGAGTCGAGAGAACCGGTGACGTAAGCAATTTCACTTCTGGCATGCACCGGGTCTTTAAATTATAGAAACATTGAAAGTAAAAGTTTGCGATGCTTATAGTTTGTGTAAAATACAAAGAAGGTTTAGTGCAAAGAAAATTGACATCATGAGCCAAAGAACATCAGTGTTCATTATATATTACCTTACCAATCTCTGCCGCCAAGCAGTAATGTCAGCAGTGTCTTTGTTTGCGATTTAAAACTTTGAGTGGCACTGTAGCTGTTATGGACAGGCATGTAGCTTATCATTAGGTGCACGACTTGGTCGTCACTTGAGATTATAAAAAAATTAAAATATTTCTAAGTTATTGGGGTGCATTCCCTGAACGATATACCATTTCTACGTTGTACGCTTGGACAACAATCAGAGAGTACTATACGCCGATTGAGCAAGTATTATAGCGTACGCTGATGCCATCGATACGATAAGAACTTATGATATGGAGGACGATTATTTATTAGTGTACTTCACTTGAAGAGACGATGATATCTATCATTATGAATAAATTTACGATGGAAATGGTTGTCAAATTGCGAAAAAAGTACGGAAGAGTAGTCCGTACATTTTAGTCGAGCAGGTAAGAAATAGGAAGTTTGCTACGCGACACTTTTGACAATTGTCAAACAAAAATGAAAAAGTAGTTTACATTAATAAAACAAATCCACCTCTATACGCATACGTAATTTTACACAATTAAATTCCACAGACCTATGTATCATCATAGAAGCTCATCATTGAAAACATATTTTGATTGCATAAAATAAAACTATGGCGGTGATGGCAGAAAGCGGTCCCTTCGTTGCACACAAAGGAAAAGGGCTAAAAGTATGTCACAGCACCATAAAGTTGGAAAGTGAAAGTGGACCGTCGACACGTGTAATTGCCAAACTGTTTAAAGAAATAAAAAGCGTCGTGGGTGCCACGCAATTTGGGTACTTAATACGTGATAGTAAGACACTTGGGTGACCATTTAACGCGTAATCTAAGTTTGTTTTACGTAGAAATACATTTAGAAGTGACGCTCTATATTCGCTATCTTTTTGAATTAGTTCGTAGTGCCTAAAAATAGAAGTTCGTATATAAGCAACAGTCGACGACTTCTCGGCCCCTTGATTTTTATTCGGTGTCGTATGTTTTAGTTGGTAGGAGTTAAATTCAAACAATGACGAGTATTGTTTAGTTTTACCTTGACTTGGTTTGATTGACTTAAACACAACCTCCATTGACTTAAAAAGATGTGTTCAATCAAATGTCATCTAAGAATAGTAATTCTTATGAAAATACTCGTAATAACAATATTAGGCGGAATTTTTTTCTTCTTATCGAGTTCTTAGGTTTTCGCGACTGTTTTTCCGGATTTAAATCGCGTATATTTGATTTTTCAAACAAACCAACGTTTCGGGCCCTTTACAGGTCCCATGGTCACGGTTCTTTCTTCTTCTTTCTCCTTTGTCTCAAATGTTTCTTATTTTTCTTTTTTTGACAATTCTGTACATTATTTTTTAACTTTTTTTTCGCATTTTGCACATGGCGTGAAAAATAAGAAACATTTCAATTTTTTTCCATAGACTTAAAATGGTGACCTTTGATTGACCTTAATTATCTCAAGTCACAGGTTGGAATATAAAATTTGGCCTTTGTCTCTACTTGTAGAATTGTATTTTTAGTTTCAAATTTCATGTGTATAGGTTGCGAAATAGCCGAGTAAATTCCGTTCGGTAATTGTGCAATTTCAATAGATGCCAAGATAGTTTTTCTCGATGATCTTTTATTTAGGCCAAGTTCAGATGACAAAAAATATACGCGCGTTTTTAAATCGCGTGTCTTGATATTCATACATTTTACATACATTCGCTCGTATGTCATACCGCTCAGAAGCATGACATGAACAATTTGCAAATAAATTTGACGAAACTAATTATATAAACTTTTCGAGTTCTTAGGTTTTCGCGGTTGTTACACATAGGAAATGCAACTATTCTGGATTTAAATCAACAGTCAACGCGATTTAAATCCGGAAAAATAGTTTCATTTCCTATATATAAACTTTAATAACAGATTAATATCACTAAAAAATCGATATAAAGTATTGACGAGCTAAGCAAAACAACATAATCATTATTAAACAAATAATTTGGAACTCTCACATCGCAAACGTTTGTGAAAGAATTACTAAATATGCCTTTGCCTTAAAATTCGATACCTCCAATGAACACTACGCCAACTTCATTATTGGAGCTGTTCTGTTTTTATTTTGTTTAATCATTTTTTTTCACAAAATTCGTTTTTTGCTTTTTTTTCGAAGTTTGTTTTTTGTTTCTTTATTATTTTTAACTAAATTCGGGGAGCATAAAATTAGTAAAGAAATATTTACAAAAATAACACAAAATTACCAAAATAAAATGACGTATCGATTAATGTTTGCGTAATATGACTAATTTCTCATGACATATACGAACTTATGGTTTTCTTATCTGGGGAAATAGTACGAACGTAAACAGAGTGTTAGCACAAAAAAGTAGTACGTGCAATGACCCGGTAGGACACCTCTGCCTCGTGTAAAGCTAAATTCAAGGATCTTGGTTTGTTACCCCTGCCCGCCCCGTATATATTCGAACCCCGAATGTTCCAACGCGAGGCAGACGTGCGTCCATCTGAATATATCCTAAGACTACTCAAGATCCCATTTGTCCGTCATCCGAGTTACCATCAACTACACAATATAATTTAATCGTTTAATGTTAGACAAAAATTTAAACATGTGTCATTCATTAGTGTCAATACACAATACATCTATTGTAAAATAAACTTGGAAAATGTTAACATTTTACATATTTTCATTTAATCATTAACTTGCTTTTTCTATATAAAGCCCAAAAGTAAACAAGATTTTAATGAACGCTTGGATACTGAGTCAATATCTTATAGTTTTAGTAATATCAACTCTGTATCAAACACTTAAAGCGACAATTATGTACATACAATAAGTAAACCCCAAACTGCACTGAGTTCACGTTGTAGCGGCTATTATTCTCATTTTATTACCGATTTAGTACCTTTGCTTATGTTTTTATTATGTTAAGTAGTGTTGGGTAAATGTAGGTCAGATAATTTCATTGCTAAGTTTCTTATTTGATTAACAGTGTAAACAGAAACCGAAGTTTGTAGTAGTTTATTCTAAAATAAATTTTATTTTATGCTATTATCGTCCTTATTTACCCTTACGTAACAACACTGCTTGATATGGGTCTCTAATAAGAGGATTTATGCTTAGTTGGTTGCGGTATTACTATGTAAAGTGGACATTTTAAAAGTAATTAAACGCGTGTATCTGTTATTTTCAAAGGTGCAATAGAGTCTGACTTAGAATATTGTACCAAATAAAAAACAAAGGATTATAGTTAATAAAGAAACAAAATTTCGTGTCCTTCGTGTAATAATTTTTTTTTATATATAACTGTGTTCTTTGTTTTTTCTCTTAAAATCTCTTTTTAGCTTTTTAAGCACTTTAAATTTAAATTATTTCATGTTGGTGGAAATTCGTAAATGGCATTGGATTATTCATATTTAAGTATACTATAATTGTACTTGTATTATCTGTCCGTGAATTTCTCAAAAATGTGAAAATAAAATAAATTAAAAAAGAAATAGAATAAAATAAGGCCACATCAAAATAACAACTTTTCAGGAGAAATGTATAAAGATATAGAAATTGGTGTAGAACTTTTTATGCTAAAATAAGAGAGTTATACAATTTCACATAATTGTTCTCGTGCATACTTTGTTTCATATAGTTCGTATTATTTTTATGACACACATAATGATAAAAGAACTTTTGACATATGATCACATGTGACTTTTATTTATGGATTTTATGTAATAAAAACAAAAGAATTACATGGATCACCGTATGATTTTTAGATAGAATGAACGAATGAATCAATCAATAAATTATCATTTACATAACGATATACCGATCACTAAAAATTACGTAAAATCCTTTTACTCCATTTTTATGCTCCTCGTCTGCCTCTTTAAAGGAGGTGCTTGAAAAAGGGCGATTTGTCGTGCATTTATTCAATAAAAAACACTATAACGGCTTAAGTAGTGTAAATTGAAAAATTGCAGGAGATACTAATAATCATAATACAAAACAATGAGTGTCCACACAAACATTGTTGACAAACATTGTCCTTTTATTTAAATATTTTTATTCATAAAGAAGTTTTGTTTCACTTATTTATGTCAATTCGTTGTGTCATAATGTACCGTCACAAAGGTATGTCGTATTAAACAATAATAACTGAATAATTGAAATAGTTAATACGCCAGCACATCATTTTACGTGCGTTATATTTTTATTATTGCGTACGTGCGTATTATAATTTAAGATTAATTTTGAAACTACATTATTTATTTAATAGTGATCGTAATAATATAGTTTTTAATAATGTAGTTTTTTTTAAACAGACACCAATATTTTTTTGTTATACTGAGTGACGGGACGAACAGGTCGTGCGCCTGGCGATAAGTGACACGCCTGTCCATAACATTTGCAGTGCCACTCAGAACTTCACTAAGATCTGAGGGGCACTGTCATTGCGCGCGCGCGTCACACTGAGATATAAGTTGACAAGCCCCATGTGCCAGTAATTTCACCAGCAACCTTACCCTTCAAAACCGGAACGCAGTAATCCTCACATTATTGCTTGACGCCAGAAATAGGCAGTACATCCCTGGGTCAACTCTTTCACAAGGAGTTTTACGGCAAATAAAAAAATGAATGTAGTTTTATCTATATTCGAAATAGGCCTCATCTGTAATTCGAGGGAACATTTGGTTGTAATATGTACTCTATAACGCGATTTTTTTGACTCATCAAACCGTGTGCATTTATATTTAATTACTTACTCTTTTGGTTCTTTATCAGATCGAACAACAACTATGTACAGGGTCAAGAGCACGTCAAGCTTGACACTTAAGACTTAAATCCAACTCTATGCCGCTTACGATAAGAAAGGTCCAAAGTGCCAAGCTTGATGTGCTCTTGACTGTACAAAGTATAGTATGAGTACACGAATAAAAATTCAGTACACAACTTTATCTACTTGCTAAATATAACAAAAACAGCATGATTTATTTATTATTTAAGTACCTAGGATGCACAAAAACCGATGTAGTTATAAATAGTCCTACGTTTAGGTCAATAATATAGTCATAGAATAATATTCGCAAATTGTAAACTGTCAAATATGAAAAAAGCAATAATGATAACTTCAAGTCACCACCCAGACTGAATGATCCGAGTATCGTTGTTCTTATACAGAAAAATGTTTTTTTTTTTAAATTTATTACATGACCATAGAAAGTGAAAGATTACCAGGTCGTCAGACGTTAACCTATATTATAGTAAGTTTCACTTATCGGTAACAACAGTTAACATTAGCAATGCGTAACACAAACACGTAGCTACATAGGTTAAGTATTAAAAACCTTAACATTTCGCGTAAGAAGGTATGTTCTTCGGTAAACAAGCTTGTTATATCTATGTACGTAATTTACATGATACGTGTGTGCGATCATACGCATTACGTTATACTGGCAAGGTAGTGCTAAAAAATATGATTTCACAATTAACTACCTCGACGGTTTAACGGATGCCACTACGGACGCTTGATAAGAAGATCCCACTATTAATAATTACTTGTAGGAAATTGAACCGTTCTAAATTGATTATGTGTTCCCTCAGAGTTATTGTTACTCTGGTAGTTATCATCAAACCATTTTACGTCCCACTGGGCATGAGTTTTTTCTCAGGCGAGGTTTTGGGCCATTGTCGGCCACGATGGCCCAACGTTAGTTGTGAACCTTCTTTGACGTGCAAGTTTCATCATGATGTCTCCTTCGTCGTTAGCGCAAGGTGTGTTACAATTAAACATTTGTAAATATATTTAAACTAAAAAATTAAAGTCATTATGTACATGACCTATAAATAACAATAAAGAATAAGTAACTATATAAGTAAATTCGGATAAAAACCCACAAATATTACTATATGTATACACTAATAATCTATCCAGGTAGGTCCAAGAGACCCTTGTTAAACGCAAACTCTATAGTGTTGCAAACAAACCGGTATAACTGGTTTCATTCAGACCACCGCACGCCCATATCAACAATAACATATAGGTAGTTACAATATTTATATTTACATCTATTTGATAGTAATATATAACGTATGTTCTTTACAATAATAACAACTGTGCACGTGTAGGAAATCCCGAAATTTTAATAACAGTTAACGCTTAAGTTTCTTTCAAATTGAAAATTGTGATTGTAACTCCATAATACGAGACTTAGAATTTATTTTTTATAATATCAAGTAACGAGACGAACGAGTCGTGCGCCTGGTGGTAAGCAACGCCTATCCATAACAGTCGCAGTGCCATTCAGAGCTTTAAATCGCAAAGATCTTATGGGCACTGTCACTGCGCTCGTCACCCTGTGACATAAGTTGACAAGTCCCACGTGCCTGTAATTTCACCAGCACCCTTACTCTTCAAAACCGGAACGCACTAATGCTAACTTTACTGCTTGGCGACAGAAATAGGTAAGGTGGCAGTACTTCCCTGGACGAACTCTTTCACAAGGAGCTCTACTGCTGCTTAAATAGAATAATAACGATAGGAGAATTCTTCATCTGAATCGTTAAGTCCGGCAGTAGGCACAACATCTATGGCGATGCTAAAAAGTTAGAGAGTGTGTACATTTTATGCTCAGATTACAAAACAATAGGATTTTATGTATAAAACATACAAGGCGTTAACCATTTATAAGAGTTACTTAAATAGTGACATTTGGAGAACCGGAATAACGTACTCGAACTTATTATCGCAAAATGATAACTTTTCTTGAGAAAGGTGGAGGAGAAAGGAAAAAAGAAAGAATCTGTGAACCAAATTAGTCGATAAATTTGTATGCTTAAATAGGAGAGTATAAAATGTCACTTAAACAAATTTGTATCATGTAGTTTGTATTATTTTCATGACTTTTATGTGATAACAGCACTTTTGATATATAAGTTTTATTACACCAAAGGTACGTTCAATCCGTGATGGAATCACTGGTTGACAGTTATGTGATAATAAGTATATACATATAATGTTAAAGATATTTTTGCGTGTCACATAGTCTAAAATATTTCTAGAATGTTCTGATTTTTGTCGCAGAATGATGAAAAACATAACTGATAAAAATTCATCGGACAGAAACGTGCTTTTCCTTTAGGTGGGTACTTTGAAAATGTTATGTTAATATTTATGCGTTCTACAAACATTTTTATTGGATTTACACGTGTAATATATTAATAACTACCAACTTATTACTTATTAAGTGATATACCGTGATAGCCTAATAGTTTGACCTCCCGCCTATTAAGCAGAAGCCGTGGGTACCAATCCGGCCTCACACCTCTGAGATTCTCGGAATTTATGTGCGAAATTTAATTTGAAATTTAGCATGAGCCTTTCGGTGAAGGAAATTATCGTGATGAAATTTTCACGTCGAAGAGAGTTCACAACTCTCGGAAAACTGAAGTCCCCAACCTGTATTGAGCCAGAGTGGCGGGCCTAAAACTTCGCCTGAGAGGAGACCGGTGTCCAGCAGTGGGACGTATAAATGTGTTGATGATAAAGTACCAACTTAAAGTAAAAGTTATGAATCTTCACATATTAATTGGTAGTCCAAATGTTTTCTCTGTGGTAACTGGATGAGACACCAAGTTTCATTCCCAGAATCAATTTGGGAAATTAATCTGAATTTGCTCTAGATGTTCTGGGTAGTGTCCCTGAGTGACTGCCGTTGATCTAGTATTCATAGCACAGATAAGGTCAGGTAATAGGGTCAAATAATAAAGGCTTGCAAGAGTTTGAACGATGTGTTGAGCTGGAGCGAACTTAATATTGACATATTCAATTCTAATTCTAACTCATTAAAACGTAAACCTATGGGCGCGTCTGTTTAGTGAGCGATCATTTCGTGGCGCCGGTATTGGGATATACATATATAATTTATATTACGTATATATTATATTCTATATATTTTATTTGTATTTTAAGTTAAGAGTATTTGTTACATATTAATTTTACGCCTTGTTTACGTGCCTGTTTTGTATTTGTACAATTCGGCAGCCATTTTGAAATATGTTTTAGTATCCAACTTAAAATAAGAACACCAGATAAATATGAGGTAATACGTTTATTACGCAACTATAAGGTATGACTTGTAAATTGTAAACAACCCCGACCTACCTACATAAATAATTTAATTTTGTCTTTAACAAGGAAGTGTAAAGAGACTAGCAAGGTTACGTAAATAAAACGCATCGAATTAGCGATCGCTAATTGTTGAATTGTAGGCCACGATCTAATTAACATTTCCTTTTCATAGTACTCTGAAATAATTCTTAAACGGAAGATAAAGGGCAAAGACATAAACAAGGTAATTTAAGGATACACAGGGATTGTAGGATATTTTTGATAATAAATGTGTATATTTAATAGATATGTATAAATTACAAATCATTTCGCACAACCGGTAGGTGGTGTACGTAAAACTATTGTTAACATTCCACCCATAAAAGGAAAGCGCGGGAACTAACACTTCGCAATAACATACTTCGTAAACAATATAACCTTATAGTACAACACTTACCGTCTTTTACGAAAACAGCCAATAGGAGTACAGGCACAAAAAGCGACAGATTCATCATTTCGATTTTCAAATTTTATAAACACCACAAACACGATAAAATATCAACTGCGAATTAAAACGTCACCCGACGATCGCTTCGTTTCGATTTCCAAAAGCAAATGACGAGGGAACAGCGCAGAAAGAACGCTACGAGTAAAGCTGCGGGCACATGGGTGAGGTTTTCATTAAATTAGTATTATGGTTGAATGAATCATCACCTGGTACGTATCAATTGTAAGGTAACGAAGAGTATACCTACAATTTTAGGCACATTGTAGTATTTTCTCCATTTAAAATCGGTTGTATTTTTTGTCTAAAAACATGCTAGAAAATGATATCGATTAGAATTTGTGGAATTTTTCTTTTATTATCTGTGATTTATTTTTACGTTATGTTCAAAACATAAGTTTATTTCCATAAATATTTGCAGGAAGACAACAATGCTACGTGGTTATAGCAATTTTTCCTTGCATGTTTTATAGCTATAGCCATGTGAACTAGGTTTAACTGTTTAGAGCACGCTCTGGGGCTTGGGGAAGGGCTTTGGCGCGAATACGAGTGAATGCGTGTTGCGTACTACGACGCGATGCGTTTCGATACATAGAATAAGTATGCTTTTTAAAGACTAGGCACATCTCTGCTTGCGACTTGTGTGATGATAGAGTCGTATAAATATGTTATTCACTTTGTTTGATCTTAGGTAAAAGACCTGCAATGTTCATATCTAGTAATTACAACATTAAGTGATTAATTAAAATAAAAGCATTAGTAACAACGACTACATTAAATTTATTTAAAAATTAAATTAAGATACTACACTTCAATTAAAGTTGTACATTAAATTAATATCATAATAATGATATATATTTATAGCTTTTATATTAATTAAGATTTATATAAGAGCAATTTATTATTTATATCAGTTTTTTACTTTATTTTTAATAGTCACATTGCTAATCTAAAACCGTAAATACGTTTATTCATCACCTCAATTAAGCACTGTTTATATTGTACTGTACCTATTATACATAATAATTCATTCTATATTATATACTTACTTATATTTAATAAGTTTTAATAAAGATGTTTAATAATTGGAGGACTGGATCGAGTCAAGAAGGTCGGTTGATGTTGGATGCAAACGGTCCAGGAACGTTCTGTCGTGGTATCAGACATTTAAGACTAAAAATAGTAGCGGACAATTGGTAAGCTTAACATTTAAATTATATTTTATTACATCTTAGCTGTATTATTAATTAGTGTAATAAGGCCACATTTACATGAGGACTTTTCAAAATAAAAGTTTAAACATTGTACAAATGTAATTAATCGCTAACTTTTGGTGAAATTACAGGCACTTGGGTCTTGTCAACTTATGGCTTAGGATGACGGGCACGGTGGCAGTACCCCTCAGGTCTTTGCGATTTGGGGCTCTGAGTGGCACTGGACCTACTGTGGACGAAGGCGTGTCGCTTGCCACCAGCCGCGCGATTTGTTAACCCCGTTATAATTGGTATCATAAAAAAAAGCTTGATAAAAACCCTTTTCACGTATGGTCATGTGTGGCTTTATTATAACAAGGGTACAATTTTATCATTTCCATATTATTTGATAATTGCTTTTAATTTTCATTAAAATGAATATAAATTTCTTCTGTTCTTTGGCAAAAATGACCCGCGGTTACGAACGATTGCCACTGACTTGAGAATAGATATTTTTTCTAGTCCCTTTTTCAAACGTGTTATATCTTTTTTCGAATGCCTATCTACTTTTCGAGTTTTTAGAGTTCAGCCAGGGAAATACTGCCAGCTTGACAGCAGAACACAGTAATGCTACATTACTATGTAGCATTACTGTATTCCGGTTTTGAAGGGTGAGGGTGCTGGTGAAATTACAGGCACATGGGACTTGTCAACTAACGTCTCAGGGTGACGGGCGTAGTGGCAAAGCCCCTCAGATCTTTGCTCTGAGTGGCACTGCAACTGTTATGGACTGGACTTGTTCGTCCCGTCACTTGATATTATAAAAAAAAAACTTCATAGATATCTAACGTGACCATATCACTTTCTTCCCTCTGAGCGGAACGTTTGGAAATTTGTTAAAACAGTGACGAAATGTTTAATGTTTAAAAAAAAATTTAAAAAGAACTAATCTTGTATAGTCCAGTGGCTGAGTCTGGCTTTATATATTTTCGCTTTCGCGTCATTTAAAAATATAATGACACGTGTGTCAAGTTTTGTCAAACCGGGACATTGTTTGTTATATTTAGGGGACAGCGGAACACGAAACTTAAAACCGGGACGTATGTCACGTTACAGACGTCTTAAGTACCTATATACAAATTAGTTTTGATATGCACAACTTTGATAGCAGTCTTTGCAGGGTCATTGAGACTTAACATTTAAGTTCAACTTTGTGCCGCTTACAATAAGAGCGACCCAAAGCTTAATGTGCAAAAAGAGCAACAAAAACTACACATAATTCAATCTATCTTTTAATGTGGAAAATTCTCAGAAAATTCCTAAACTCTACTTCTGAGTATATAGGTTAACTTACCGAAGTGTGAGCCTAATGGACGATGTAATCAAATACTCATGAAATAAGAACTCAACTTAATAATATTGGCTATTAATAAACCCAATAAATTTCTGTTGTATTGTGACACTGTGACAAACTTGTGCGACAGCATGGTTAATTAATTGACTAAAAGTAAATAACGATAAATCTACAGAGCACGAGCAGATGAATGTGATTTTTAAAAATAAAAAGATTACAAACGCATTTTGTACTCATGGAATTAATTAATATTAAAAAGACTTAAAAAATCCAAAGCTTTTTGTCATTCTATAAGTACATTAAAAATACAATAGAAAATATTTAATAATGGATCCCGATAATTAAATGAAGACCTCGTTCAAAGAAATTTATCATAGCCTTATTAAAAAAAGTTAACATAAAAAACCGTCTAAGCCAGTGGTGCTACGAAGTTTTCATACGTTTATTTATACTTACATGATCTGTGGTCGAAATTAGACTTTCCGAATCTAGCCACACATTCTTTGGAGACTTCCTATACAAGGCGAGGGATTTCTCCTAAATCCGATTTAAATATAGACGCTCGATGACCCATTATAATGTTGAAGAGATGCACCTGAATATATCTACTAATTTAGAGAAAATGACCCTGTCACTGTTTAAGTACAAAATGATTAATGATGACACGAGGCGTTACGGTAAGAATGAATACGGAAACAGGTTTCAGTGAAATGGGCGCAAATATTGACTTTTAATTTTATTTTGTCATTTCTTTCGAAACAATTGTCAAACTTTTGACAAAGAATTAGATTTAAACGGCAACACTAGCAAAAGTTTGACAAATATTTTGTAGAGAAACCTTAGAGGATGGAAAAAAATACAAACGTTTGTTTAAATCGTAACATTATTTGTAACAAGACAGATTATCAAGTTTGTCAGACGGAGAAAATAGGCATTTTTTGGGATCAAGCTTAGTGTCCGCCATTCAGGAAATAGTATAGAATAGAATATACTTTTTGGGATTAAAAACTTGCAGAGTTTTATTACTAAAAATATAGTTTACGAGAATGCAAAATCAACCACTCTACAAACCTGTATTAAGAAGGAAATTAAAACAAATGAATGAAAAAATGGCAGTCGACAAATCTTTTATTTTCTAATCAGACTGAAAATAAAAATAATTGAAATAACCGGCCAGACTTTTGAAAATCACTGTACTATTTTGAGGACTTTCGCTAAATGTTCCTGTGTTGTATTCAGTGTTATTATAGTTTTGTCCTACGCTGCAATAAAACCATTTTCGAAAAAAGTTATTAATTAATATTTGGTGGTTTCTACAACTCTATGTCGCTCCTTGTATATACATATATTAGGGGTTAAAGTATGAAATTGCCGTTTTATTGCAATAGGTTCTTTGAATTTTCATAGAATCTTCATGGTTTGAGGTTTTCGAATGAAACTTTTTTCAAATGGTTTCTGTGATTTTTTTTGTTTTAAAATTTGAAACATTTGAATATCGACTTTCAATTGTTTTTGTTATTCAATTTAGACAAGAAAGATGGATACTGCGAAAATTCGAGTGATTTTTGAATACGAGTTCCGACGCGGAACTAACGCGGCAGAAACAGCCCGCAATATCAATGCTGCGTTTGGAGAGGGGTCTACTAATGAACGCACCGTGCGATTTTGGTTTAAACGCTTTCGTGATGGAAATTTCGACTTAAAGAACGAGCCACGAGGAAGACCGCCCACACAGGTGAATAACGATGAATTAAGAGAGATAGTGGAAGCCGATCCTAGTCAAACTACCCAGGAATTATCGGCATGGTTTAACGTTACCTTACCCACAATATTGACTCACTTGCGTCAAATCAATAAAATAAAAAAATACGAAAAATGGGTGCCTCATGATTTGACTGATCTGCAGAAAGAAACGCGTGTTGAAACTTGTGTTGCCTTGTTGAACCGGTACAGAAATGAAGGAATATTGGATCGAATTGTAACATGTGATGAAAAGTGGATTCTTTATGATAACCGGAAAAGAAAAATGCAATGGCTGACCCCAGGTCAAATGCCACAACAGTGTCCTAAAGCAAAACTTACCAATAAAAAGGTAACGGTAACTGTTTGGTGGTCTCAGCATGGTGGTATTCACTATAGTTTTCTCCGATCTGGTCAAGCAATAACGGCAGATGTCTATTGTGCCGAACTCCGAACCATGTTGACAAAACTAGCAGTAAAACAGCCCCGACTCATGAATCGATCTTCACCATTATTGCTCCACGACAACGCGAGACCTCACACAGCACGAGAAACCATTTTGACCCTTCAGGAACTGCATTTGGAAACCATTCGTCATCCTCCGTATTCACCAGACCTTGCTCCAACGGACTACCATTTTTTTCGTGATATGGACAATTATCTACGTGACAAGAAGTTTTCTTCCCAGGAGGCAGTACAAAATGCTTTCACACAGTTTGTGCAGTCTAGATCGTCGGAGTTCTATCGCAAAGGCATTAATAACCTTCCCATTAGATGGCAGCAATGTATAGATAATAATAGCAACTATTTTGATTAAATAAATTTGTTAAAAATTTAAAAAATAAACAATTTAGATTTTCAGTACAAATCGGCAATTTCATACTTTAACCCCTATTATATTTGTGCATATATCTATACGTGTATCTATACATGTGGAATACTTTTTTCCGACCGTTGATTATATTATTACAGTATGTAGTACCTATAGATAAATAATTACAGTACAACTTTTATGCATAATAAGTTTCGGCAATTTTCGGATTTCCAAATGCTCCCGAATACAAATTTCCATGTCTAGTATTGTTAGATTTATCATCTATTATAATTATGTGAATGATGCATCAAAATCAAGACCGCTTCCAATGTCATTTGTTAAATTTCAAGGTAACACGGGCGACCTTTGGTTAAGTTTGTAAGTTGAGTTTGCTTATCCAAATTATTGTTCGCGTTATGTATTTTGACGGAAAAGGAAAATTAACATCGTGATGAAACCTATATGTAAACGAAGAACGAACCTTTGGAAAACAGGTGAAATGTTTTTTCATCGCACTCACTCATATAGCCCCGTACTAAAAAAACCCTGTATCGCGAGTGCTATGGACACACACATACATATATACAAAAAAGTAGACCAAAATTCATGAGAGAAATGGTCATGCAAATATTTCTTCCGGCTCGGGAAGCGAACCCGGGACCTTTGCGTGCCAGACAGCATGGTAACCGTTCGGTCACCAGAGGCAGTTAATGGTTCCCTTTGGGCCACGTAGATTTAGTTACTATGGTTTACCCAATATGATAAGTATTGTAACTCCATATAAACGTAGTAGCAGCATGGTTTGTATGTGTGCACGCCCGCCGGTGCAGCATGCCGTGTACACATTCTAATTTTCTTGCGACGCATTCGCGTTGCGTAGCGTCATCATACATGGCGTGCGGCGGGCGTGCACACATATACAAGCCCCACTACTACGCTGTACGGAGTGTTTCATTTGTACCATATTTATCTTATTATACTACGTATATCTCAATAGATTGTTTTTTGTGAAATAACTCCACTTGTTTTACTATGATTATTATTATTAATATGAAGATTGAACACTTAGTAAAAGTTTTTCGACCCGATGGGACTGAACCCACAACTACATATACAAAATACATTTGATCAAAAAGCTACTGCGGCTGCGGTGAGAAGGTTCCAAAATCTCTCACTAGATGTCACCGAATGTCGAAAACCAATACATTCTATACAAAAACAAGAGTATATCGATACAACTTGATAATTTGACCTTTAACTCAGTTGATATAGAGCAACGTACAGCGTTACAGCGTGGTCACGGGTTCAAGTCAAATCGGATCGAAGAAAATGTTTCCATGTGTTCAATCTTTAAGAAGAAAGAAAAACTTGACATACGTTTCAAGAAAATGTATTGGCTATTTGGCAAATGCTCTTCGTTATCTGTGTGCAATAAAATATTGTTGTATAAATAGGTCAACGACGACCACGACGTTACTCAACCGCACGGACTCTTCATATGTCCTAAACTGTCAACAATCTTGATTACGATGTGTATTTAATGAAATATACATTTATAAAATTATTTTTACTTCCCTTCAAATACAAAATACAAGCTTCAAATGAAATTGCAGGCCTATTTTTATACCTATTGATTTATAAAGTATATATTTTAATAAAAAGATGTATCAAGATTGTTTACATTTAGTTAAGTACCTAAACAAATGAACTATAGTTAAACGTATAAATAACAAAAACATTACAGTTTTTCCTTCTCAGTCAAATTTGTTTATTTATCCACCCGTTAACTTTTTACATCATTTGTATTAATATTAAACTGGGCAACATAAACACACCTACGATTTTTTTTTAATTATTTCCATGTCATCCAAACTCGAGAAACTTTTCTAGTGCTTCCAAAGTTTTAAAACAATTTTCTTTGTATGTGAGATTCATAATTAGAAAATTTCGGAAATACGTACTTTATTAACTATAACACAGTCTACTTGTACCTATATTTTTCTTTTACATTATACATGAAATATAGTCGTATGGTATTTGGGAAAAGATATCTGTGGGTACACAATGTTACAGAAAAAAAAGTAAAGTGGTATAAGTAGCATGATTGCGAAGTAAACGACAATTGATTGATGAGCTGTTAATCGGTTGATACCACTATTCGTATTACAATTATTTGTTGTGCATTCTATGCATGAGACCAGTTCTACCATATCCTTGTGTATGTTATCTATTTCCATGATTTCTGCACAAGTACCGCGTTCGGAAGAGCAGCCACGGACGATTAAGGGGCGGTTCGTAACTGGAACAGTTCAATTTCTTAGAAATGTGTTGTATGATTTAATAAAATATTTAATTATTATAATTAATTAATTATAATTATAATTGATTTTAGTGAAAATACTCCAGTAAGTAATATGTTATAATTAGTAATACAAAGATCGAGTTGCCCTACATTTGCATACAGGCACAGGTTCGAATCCTGTCAGACCGAAGGAATTTGTGTTCGATTTTTGTATTAATAATTATAACAAATTAATGGAGTAATTTCACAAAAAAAATATATTGGTAGTAAAAAAATCATGATATTCTGTAAAATCAATATTACAATACATGAAGCGACATCTCTTGTCAACTTCTAGTACCTGTAAATGTACTAGGTTGAGTGAAGAAAAAACTATCATAGATTTCTCCCAGCCGATAAAACCAAAAACAAAAATCTGTAACGCGTACAAAAAATAGTAAGATCTTCTGACTCAATCTGTAGCGATTGCTCTAGATCGGCATACAGACACGGGTTTGAATCCAGTCAGATCGAAGCAATTTTTCTTTGTGTTCCATCCTTGTATTAATAATAGTGTTATTATTCATAGAGAAAATTAGTTTTTTGTCTACAATTTATAACACAAATGGTTGATACCTGACAGGCTGTTTTCGTCACAGTACTATTACAGAAACTATTATGTAGAGAATTGGAATAGGTTATTGATTCGAAATTAGCTTTGTAATTACAACCTATGTAACGCAATACTCAAACTGAATACTTGCCTATAATACGTTCCATGTATACCAAACAAGACTGGCTGACACCGTTGCCAGATGGAAGGCAGACCATTGAGGTCGTATTTATGGTGACCCTGGGACAGTCATTGCAGACGTAGCATTCTAGAGATTCATTTGGTATATTTTGTTCCACTTCATCTGTAACGAAAATAAAATAACTTGATAAAAACAGTATCTATACCTTTGGGGACTGTGTCTTTTCACTATTTAGCCGAATGCAAAAAAGAGGAGGTCCTCTATTCGTCTGTATTTTTTTTGTGCAATTCTTTTTTGTTGAAGAGGGGATATGCCAGTAACGGTACCATTCAAATTTGAAGAAAATATTGCACCTCAAGTGTGGCATTTGCCACAATTTTTCAAGTGTATTTACACTTAAGATTGAATCACCCACTTTCTGTTAATCGATTTCAATAAAACTTGGCACATAGATGTATTTCTAACGAAAGTAAAATGTTAGGGTGACCTAGAGCTGATCTCATGAATGGCAGATTGATGAGAAGAACTTCTAAACAGTGTAAAGCAGCTAGGTACTTGCGTTTAGGCTCACATGATTCGTTTTGACGAGGACTTCCATATTATACTTTTCAATTATAGTTGAGGAGGCCGTGGTAACGAACACACCGAAATAACGGCGCACAAACAAACTTATGAGATAGGATATTTTTTAATGTTATAATTTAGTACGAAATATAAATAATTTAGGATCTTATCTTTTTGTGTAACTATATAACTGAAACATAACTTGCAAAGATTACATTATTTGCCTGTTCTTTAAGGTGTTACTGAATGATTTGATTGACTGTTATACTAAAGAATTCAACAAGATTATTATGAAGTTTGTGATTGTAACTGTAATAGGTTTTCCATTAGTAATTATTTGGAAAAATTAAATCATATTATTTTCCTGCAGAATCTCAGATTTTATGACTTCATTAAAAGCGAAGGAAGGAGTACTTGATAAGAAAAGTCTATGAACAAAGGAAACTTAATCTTAAATCTGATTAACAGTTTTGTACTTTTGCAAGTTACTTTTGTTTTTTTTAGGTTTCGTTTTTTGAATATCTTAAACGTATGTAAGGTAGTTCGTCTTTTTTATTTATAAACAATATTTCTTTCAAGTCGTAACGAATTATATAAAAAAAATAAACTCAAAACTCGTTACATTATAATATATTATCGTTCAGCTTTGTTACTGGATTCACATTTCTTCATTCACAATTCTTTGCGTGATATTTCTTAGGTAAATTGTAGCCAAAAAACCTATGGTAGTATAAAATAAATACAAGATTGACTACTAACACAGACTCCGAACCAATCATTACCATCATTAGCCTATCCCAATATGCACCATTTTGCTCGATTCTCAGCTTGTCGTAATCATCTGCTGCCAGCAGCCTTTCGCAGATCGTCACTCGATCTTGCCAGGACTCCGAACCCGGTTGTCCCTAACATATTGGCAACCGTTAGTTGTGCAATGCGCAACGGGAAGTGAGTGAACCTACAGCTCCAGTACTTATCTGGAAAATAGGGATGGTACTGTACGCGCACCTAAGGTGGTTCACCCGAGGCGATTCACCCGAGGCACTATCCTCTTGAGACCCGGATGAAGTCAGTGCCAACGGTCTGTGACAACCTTGTACATTGACAGATCTGGGGTCTCTGGTTACAATATTTTACACAATGCCTAAAAATACCCCGATGGAAGTACCGTCCACCTAAAATACAATACGCTTAATGCAAACACACAGTAAAAGACAAAATTTCATTTTTTTTTATTGACAAGCGTAATAATTTTTTTTTATATAATGACACGTAAAGTTGAAGACAAAAAACGTATTTACCATTAGATTGGATTGGTGTATTCATTAATGCAATCACGATAACTACAGTAAACACTGTTAAATACTTCATCTTGCCTCTAACCTCTACTGTTGACTCTAAACAAGTACTAGATGTTTTATATTCACATGCTATGTAACGGCGTACGTGTGGCGCTAATACTTTTGGGGCGCATTGACCATGTCTGCTATGGGTGCAGAATCTCGAACCTACTCGAATCCTACTGTGCTTAGTCAGTAAACCTTATCTTTTAACCCACTTCAAAAAAAGAGCAGGTAGTCTGACATTTCGACGCCTCCTACGTAAAACATCGTATGTCGAAATTGCCAAGTTTACAGGGGAGTGTTTTAAAGTTCTCCGTTTCATTTGGCAAAGCTTGTTACTCACATAGAGTGGTCATCTAATAGATCATCTAACCGATATCTAGGATTTTATGATACTCAACGTGTGTTACGAGATTTGCCGAATAAAAGTGAGAATCTAAAGTCACGTGTTATGCTTATTTCAGTGAATTCAAAACTTTAAAAGACTCCCCTGTAAACTTGGCAATTTTGACATACGATACTTTACGTGGGAGGGGTCGATTTGTGAACCGAATTTGATGATTCTTTTTTGTTAGACTCAGTTGTGGTCCCATTCAAACTTGAAGAAAATATTCCACCTCTAAGGGTGAATAATTAGGTGATTGCCACAAAACTTGGGCGAAAACTTTTTTGAGGTTTTTTTTTCGAAAACGTTTATAATTATATGAGAAACGATCTTTAAAACCAAGGTGTTGCTTGACGTTGACCAAATTTAAACATTAATTACGAGATACTTCAAGGTGCACATTTCAGCAGTAATTCGTCTTTTTTCTCATTTTAGTAATCCATTATCTTGACAACTATGTAATTTTTTTTTCATGTTATATAAATTATCACTAAATTATCACATATGTGGTGTTCATAATCTTAATCAAATAAACACATTATGAAAATATTTCAAGACTGTTTTCACTTTTGCAACTTACAAGCCTGCAATTACGCTACCAATTTCCATCTTTGTATTTTTACCAAGTGACGTGATGAAAAAGTCGTGTGCCTGGTGGTCTGGCCTTTAAAAAGGTAACCTATCACAAACTCGAAAATTTTTTGTTCGAAATAAAGTTTGTTCGAATTTTCATTACACCGAAAACCGAATTATAACGAAACAGTTGTTCTTTCAGGATATGTTGACTGTTTATCACTCGCAAATTCACGATTTGGTTGGGTTAGGTTAGGTTCAGTTAGGTTTAAAGGAAAAAAACATTTTCCTCTCAAAATTACTTTCGAGGTTATGAAATTTCGACCAAACGTTATTTCTGGAAAATGTCATTTCGGAGTACTGATAGGTGACCCTTTAAAAGGGCACTGCTACTGCACCCGTCACTCTGAGGCATAAGTTGACAAGTCCCAAGTACCTGTAATTTCAGAAACCGGCAAGGCAAAGTGGCAGTATCTCACTGGAAACTCTTTCACAAGGAGCACTACTGCTACTAAAATTTGTGCTAAATGTTGACGTTCTCTGTGAAATATGTAGTTGCGAAGAAAATTGGTTGTCGCCAATGGACACCAAAGTGATTCCCTAGGAGTCCCATTTTATCAATTTTGATATGGTTTAATAAAAAAATGTATTAAGTGCGTAATAAAATATATTTTATGGTGTTATAAGGGACACGGATTTTTGGGGCGTAATTTGCCCCACAAAATTCTAAATGCAACTCTGTGCGATATTGCTGTGGTTTCCATCTAAGATTGTATGCGCTGAACGCATTCGTTAGACCGCATCCATAGTTTGCAGTACGTAATTCCATACTATTAAACATAATAAACATGTGTGTTATGTGATGGATTGAATTCAATAACAACTTGTAAATGATTCAGTGTAAATACGATAAAACTTAAGGGTCATTTCCATTCTAACGTAGCTTTACAATGGATGTGTATAATAGAACTGACTTCTACATACCCATAGTAAAGCAATATCGTATGGTCGACGCATTCCGATGTTATAATCTTATTATTTAACGTCTATAAAGGCTGCTCTATGGATATACTGCATACCGACGTACCAGATGAATGACCTTCGCAGTTCTGGGAACCTACAGGAACCGAAGTTTTTCAAATTGTTTTAGAGTGGGTGTTCTCTAATTTCATTACTCTGATAAGTAATATTACAAAATATCCAGTTTACCTACTTGTGACCAACTAAATTGTTTTGGTACTATTATAGACGTGCATAAAAACTATTCCTTCGTAATCATACCTATAACTGTGTTAAATTATTTCTGGAAAATAAAATGATATACTTAGTGGAAATTGTTTCGTGTATCTTGCAATTCATTGAAGATTGTCGACATGTAATTATGTACATAATTATGGGCTTACGATACATGTAATAGTTTGTATTATGCAAATACAGCGCCATCTTAAAATGTGTATTTGAACCTACATATACTCGAAGAACTCGAGATTACAATTAGACCCATAGACATTATACTGTGATTAGACCACTAGCTTGTCAAATGTACACGACAAAGTTCTTACAATGAAGTATAGACGTCGCTACTAGTAATAAAGAATGGAAATTATGTGACTTGTTTTTGGCTACCCTGATTACAGTTAAAACATTTGACAGAATTGTTTAAGTCAGTACGTATTAGTAGTACTTTATTTTACGTTATTGGATGCTAGTAAAAGGAAAATAATATCACAAGTTTGTAGAAAATCGCTTTATTGTCTTATTAAAAACTTAAGTAAACTGTACAATGAGATTCTTGCATAGAATAAATACTTAACTTATTAATTGGTTCATAGACATTTTCACCACATCCATCATAATTATGAAGATCCATACTGTTAACATCGACAAATACTTTATTGATATTTGTAAAAAAAATAAATAAACTGACTCTCCAGTTGAAGTAATGGAAACAGATTGTAGTAATGTAATTTTAAAGCTTTGAATTGGTCCCTACAGCGATTTGACAAATAATTCTTAAAAATACAATTTTCTTGTACTTTTAACTTACCTACTTGCTCGTTAGGTAAAATCAAATAATCTTCTTACCGGTGATTCCATAATTATAGATTGATCCTGTAGATACACATGTTAAACAATTTTTATATGAAAAATTTGGTAGCAAGTAATAATTCATAGACTGACACCAATTGACAATAGACGAGGCTTAGATTGTCTTCTCAAAAATTAAAATTCTTAAAATTCTCCAAGTCTTATGACATCGTCAACTTCCCGGTGAGCGGCGTAATTACTAACACGAAGAAGGCGATAGTTAAATTGGCAAGCGATCTTGGAGCATTGCTAGTATTACACCTGTCTCCAATACATTCGTCGCAGGAAATCAAGTCGACTATATCTTTATGCAAGCTATGCGAGTCTTTTATGTCAGCACAGGAACCGCGTTCGGAAGCACAACCGCGGATGAACCATGGGCGTTTCATATCTGAAACAAATTAGGTGTAAGCGTCGCCTCAAATTGCCGCAGCAAACCGGCGCGACCCTATACATTTCTCATAAGAAAAGAGTAAAGCCGCGCTGCATCTTCTATTTAATATTTTGTTTAATGAAAGAAGATAAAGTTTATGTTGTATTAATAGTATTAATGCATCGCAGCGCGTCCTAGCTGCGGCAATGTGAGGCGATTCTAACATGTGAACCAACTTTGCTTTATGCATGTAATGAATTGTGTTATCATTGAATGTTACTTTGAAGTGTTATCGTTTCCCCGTTTTATCATCGGACATCCAGACGTAAGGCGGAATGTCATTCTTACTTAGTTGATATTCTTTTTATACGTACTAAGCGCTTTTTGTCATACTTTATGATGCGTACAGCCAAGGAATGGAAATCCGAGCACTTACAATCCGTATTTCTTTAAAATGCATTTGTTTCATCGTAGATCCCATTTTTGCTCCAGGGCTAGTTAGTGGTCAAGCAGCGTTTTCCTGTTTATAGAATGACTTTCACCGTTTGACACTAAACGGTTTTCGATCTTGTTCATCTACAGGCAATGGTTAATTTACCGTAAATGGGTACTCACATTTAAATTTTTCTACGTAAACGACACAGCTCCTCTGCTTCACACTATCAATAGTCGGTGGGCAGACCTTCGTGGTTGTATTTAGCAACACTTGGGGACAGTCGTTGCACACGTAGCATTCTACTCCGTTAATAATTTGCCCTGGGTACCTGGGGTAAAAAATTGTTACTTAAGAGCTGGCTAAAATAATTTTATTGAACATGGGTAATGTGCTATGCATGTATATAATATTGTATTTGAACATAAAAATAGCTATAACTATTTATTTAAGAAACGAAACAAAAGAATGATGAAGAAGAATGACTTATGTACCACAACGGGATGGTTAAAAGGCATCGTATTAAATATTTATACGCATAAATAGACCTATAATTGCACTACAAAGTACTGTTTAGGTTTCTTTCTTTTTTTTTGTTATATCACGTGACGGGGCGAAAAAGTCGTGTGCCTGATGGTAAGCTACATGCCTGTCCGTAACAATTGCAGTGCCACTCAGAGCTTTGAATCACAAAGATCTAAGGGGCACTGCCACAGCGCCCATCACCATGAGACATAAGTTGACAAGTCCCATGTGCCTGTAATTTCATTAGCACCCTATTACCCTTCAAAACCGGAAAACAGCCGACATTACTGCTTAGTGGCAGAAATAGGTAAGGTGGTAGTACTACCCTGGACAAACTCTTTCATAAGGAGCTCTACTGCTACTGAAACTTCCTTACTTTTTATTATTGTTTCATTGTAATATATATATATATATATATATATATATAATTATCTGGCTATAGCAATTAAATAGTAAGTTATGGTTTAAATAAAATATTAATATTTAAAGTTTAAAGATTAAATTTTCTCAATAATATCGTAACGGTTTCTGTGAAACTCCAATTACTCTGAAGCTTGGATTTTACAAAATATTACAGTATAATGCTTTTGTTTCCTCCATTCTCATTACACACTCTTATCTTTTCGGAATACATTTTTAACTTAGTCTTTTTATTCAATTTTTCGTGCAATCAATGATTACAAAGAAATTACCCCCTGTAGGTAGGCCCGAGATTACCAGACGAAGCACTGGCTGAAGACATGGACGACATGGATGAGGACTGGGCACTAGCCAAAGCTAGACCTGACCGATCGTTATTGCTGGCGGAATCGGCAGGGGCTGCTTCGTGTGCGCGAGATTCATCTGTAATTATGACAAACAAAATTGCAAGTGTTTAGGTCAAATATATTTTAGATTCACGTGTCGCGATTTGCTTCCTGACCGTCGGTTACCTACCACGAGTCAAGGTAATTATTATATGATAATTCGGGTATAGTTGACGAACTATTATTTGCACCGATCCGACTTATCTTTTTTATCTTTCGAGTACAATAAGACAAAGGAGTGAGCGTCTCGGTAAAGCACGTGCCATCCGTATAGTGCTAACAACTAGTTTAAACTTTTATGCACTGTTACTTAAGCGTGATTTTAAGCGTGCAAACGCGATGCAAGCGCGTGCCTACACTTGGGACTTAGCTTATTATTTCGTGCATTTATATCGATGCAATCGCGCGTTTGTATCGATGCAATCGCCTGTAAATCGCAAATGTAACGATGCAATCGGGCTTTTCATGACAGTTGCAATTTGATTTGTCGCTGCTAAATATCCGTGTGTAACAATTCTTATGTGGGACTTATTTTTCTGAATTTGTAAGAAAAGAGTCGGTAGTCGGTATGTCACAGAGTATCTACAAGTTAAAAAAATCATAGCTATAAAAATAAACGACTTGACGTGTAAAGAAATAACTCAAAATTAGAATTCAGAAAGAACTCGACTCAAAATGACTCGTAATATATGGACCAAAATGGAGACATCCATGTACGCTTTAAGTAAAAGAAGCGTTAAAGGTTTTATTACCCTATTGTAATAGGTAGGATCAGCCGTTCCAAGAGATAACGTTCCTCGGTGCAAATAATATTTCTTCATTTATACCTACGTCAACTGTTGAGCATAGATCTCCTTTACAGTGAGCGTTATATGGCCTAGAACTGACCATGTTTGTGAGGATATTAAAGAGGATATTAAGTATACTCCATATCTTTTTTTAATCATCTTAGACATATCATTTTCATTACTACTTAACTTTCCATCATCGCTCCAATGATAATGAATAAATCACACTTAAGTAAATTGATGCTTATTTCTTCTGGGCCACTTTATCATAATAATAGTATAGTGAGAAACCAGTCGAATATCTGCGACGGATATTTGGCGGACAAGAAACTAAGTATGGAGTAATCTGTTGAGACAGCTAGTAATAAATGCTAGGAGGTAATAAGTAACACGTATTTAATGTAAAAAATATAATCCATTAACTAACGTAAATGTAGAAGACATTTCCTTTTAAAATCATGTGACTTTAGTATCAAATTTCAGAGCGACGGGTACATACTTCCAATTTTTATCACATTTTTATTTTTATCACTATAAATATAATATACACTATAAAGCACTATCAAAATAATTAATATACGTAATTGAAATAAATAATATAACAAAATGTTTACCTACCGTAAGATTGAACAGTATTCAGCAAGGCAGACGCAAGAACCACAGTAAACACTGTTAACATCATCTTCTTGCTTGTGACTACTGTTACCACTAACACAACCTGTTCTTGTTTTTATATTAATTTACTAAGAGCTGGCAACAGGGATGGATGCTGGGGCGACTTATTTCCTGAAGCCGAAATTAAAACTTGAGGCAATTTTAATGCTATCGTTATCACTGTTTTTCCTTTCATCGTCGATCCTGTTTTAAGCAATTTGGAGCTGACTGTTTGGAAAAATAAAGACTAGAAAGAGATTAATTGGATGAAAATACGTCATAAAGATAGGTTGCAAATATTTACTTCACTCTAGACAGTCCAAAAGTTTGAGTAGGACAAGGATTATTTGGGGGCGCAAAAAATTAATACGGCATGATCAGAAATACCCTAGTACATTACTGTTTCTATTTGGGATTTTTTATCAATGCCGAGATATTCATCTGAGATTGTATGCTCCAACAACTATGACGGCGTTCGGTAGACCACATCGTTTGTTTGTGGTGCATAATCTGATACTATTGAATTAGTGTACAATAATTATTTGATTAAGGTCAATAGCGAATATTGTAAATGATAGGGATATGAGTAATATTTTAAGAATCTATTATTTTAATTATACAGATTTTAAGTCTCGTATTAAACTAATTCATTACAGGATCAACTGAGTAAATGTCAGATATCGCAAAAAACGTTAGTCGTTGGTCCCATATATTCTTTTGATCCTTACTGGAAACAGGATCGTATGGTATGAAACATTTTTCGTGAAAAATTGCCTTTTATCTTGCTTTTATCTTTCCTTCAAAATCTGTATATGCAAATGGAAATATATTAAAAAATCATCTCATAATCATCACAGTCTTCTAGGACCATTTCCTGTAGTATAGTATTCCCTGTATTTCCTGTAGTATAGTATATAGTATAGTGTAGTATTCCCTTGCTGACTCGTCTCAAATTTTCACCCTGAGTATATTAATTCATTTGAACACTCAGGTCATCGCTATTATCTCGCCGTGGAAAACAGAGCCAACGGCCACCTATTGCTTCAATCTTTCCTAGTAGTATGGTGGAAAGTATATACCTACAATGTGACAAAATACTTTTTTTTATAATATATAAGTGCACATTTGACCTCCAGTCTCACGTGATGGAAAGTGACGATGAGGTCGACAATGGATCATGCACACCTAAATAATGCCTATTTACTCTCGCCCTGAAAAGGTTCAAGTTAGCTCCATAGCCGTTCGCCATATAAACGTGGAAACGTAACGCTTCGTTAAACCTTTGGAATATCCACAACATAGGGGTAGAACCTAAGCCTACGCCTAGTCCCCCGGTAATGGAAAAGCGAAGGCGTAATTAAATCGTGTAATTCCATCGCACACTCTCCGTGATATATCCTGTAAAATACCGACAAGCAGGCAACTTTACGGCGGTGTTCAAGGCTTCGCAACTTCGCCTCCACTAATTCCGAGTCACCAATAAGCCTCTTGACACGATTGTCAATTGAATCCAAAGTGGCCAATTCATATGTAGCAGAGCCATCCCAAAGGTGGCAGCAGTACGCCATGCACGACCGGATTTGTGCTTGGTACAGCTGAAGCAATTGTCTCGGTGTAAAGTAACGCCTCACCCTAGAAAAGATGCCAAGCTTCCTTGCTGCATTTTTGGCCAACGTATCTGCTGAAGTTCAAATTGAACGACAGGTCCATTCCAAGTAGCTGGAAGCAGTCGGCTATTGGTATGGATATATCAGTCGGAGTCAGCTCGAAGGGACTCCGTTTCGTGGAGAATAAACACGCCTGAGTTTTGGTAGCGTTAAATTTGACAAGATTGGCATCGCCCCAATCGGAGACTGCCTGGAGTGTCAAATCCAAACGACAAACCATGGACTCTCGACAAGACTGGATTTCCTTTCCACTGACCCTTGGATTGGTCAAGTACCTATCTACAACTGTGCTATCATCAGCATACGCAAAGGTACCTGGAATTAACATATCATTGATATGCAGCAGAAAGAGAATTGCAGACAGTACGGAACCCTGAGGAAATCTATCGCCATGTGTTCGGAAGTGTAGCCTTCTAAAACTACTCGAATCGAACATTCACCCAAGAAATCCGAGATCCAATTGCAAAGGTCAGTGGGAAGCCCATAAAAGGGAAGCTTACTTAAAAGGCTTGCGTGCCGCACCCAGTCAAAGGCTTTGGAAATGTCCAAAGATACTGCAAGTGCTTCGCCTTGCTTTTCTATAGCCTCGCTCCGTATGTGACAGGCATACTTAAGAAAATCCCCAGTAGATCGCCCTCGTCGGAATCCATACTGGCGATCACTGAGGAGGTCGATGTCTTCAAGGTACGACAGGAGACGGTTGTTGAGTACGCGTTCCATACTCTTGCAGAGTATGGAAGTGACTGAGATAGGTCTATAGTTGACAGAGTCAGCTCTGCTGCCCTTTTTCGGCAAATTTCTACGACCTGGGAACTACACCAGTCTCACGGGAGAGGCGGCACAGGCGTGTGAGAACAGGAGACAACTCAGGCGCACAGTTATGCAGGACTGTTGCTGGAATTCCATCTGGCCCGCTAGCTTTATTTACGTCATTTAAAAAATTTCAAGTTTGAAGTTATAAAGAGTCAGGACTTTTTAAGAGCTCTCATGTCAAAAAAGTTTTGACATTGGCTCCGCCCAAATTTGTGAAACAAATATATGCCTGAAGGTCGCGTGACATACGACAGGAGATGTTGAATTTTGCGCATTAAAAGTACCAAATTCGTTTTAGCGGAATAACTCTAAAACTAAAGGGATTAAAAAAAAATCCGTAGTGACAGTTGTCGATCATGCATAAATATAATTAATTATCTAATTTTTGTCCTAATAACCTGTAGCATTTCGAGGGTAAATCGACAAAATGTGAAAATTAGAGGTCATTTCGTGATTTTTATCTATCGAGGAAACTTTATTGTTTTATGTTTCTGATTAATGTCTATGCTTGAATATATCGTGTAGTTACTCATACAATATTTTATTTTTAACTTTAAAGTGGATATACCCCTCTAAAATCAAATCGAACATTAGGAATTTTTCCTCTGCTCCTTCTTAAGAAACGTTTAGGACTTCTTTGAAACTATACCTTACGTCATTCATACTACTACGTTCCAATTTGCGGTTTAAAAAGTGACAATTTGTACAATGTTTAACCCGTGGCTGAATGAAACTATTAATTTCTTCCACTTACATAATTTTTTCTTACGCAGCCATCACTTCTTAATACTTTGAACCTGACTATTATATCTAATGATACATAAGGCGAACTACAAGTTTCCAGAACTGGCCACTTACATAAACAATATTTTAAAAATAATTACAACATTGGAAAATGGAACTCTTTGCCTGTAGAATACAGTTTGTTTCATCTGACTGTCACTTGTTTTTACATTTTGGCGTCATTTTAGAAATTGGTTGTCTACGTCACCATAGATTGAACTCGTGAAAATTTTCGTAGTATGATTTTCTACGACTTTAAGTGTAATTTAACAGCTCAGCGGAGCTTCGGCTTCAAATTGCTTTTGGCAATGAAGCACCATGCACACGACTATTTATAGCTGGTTAGCAGAATTCAATCGCGATCGTGTGAATCTCAGTGACGAATTTCGTGATGGCCACCCGCCCACTGCTGTGAACAACAAAAACACCGATGCTGTGCGCCGTATGATCAAAACAGACAGGCATGTGACATACCGTGAGATTCGGGCATCATTAGGCATAGGCATGAGTCAAATACAATCAATACTACACAAATATCCCACTTAATTGACTGAGATTCAAAAATGGATCGCGTCACTTGGTGCAATACCGTGCTTACCAGATTCAACGAAGGGGCGTCAAATTTGGTGTGGTACATAGTAACAGGTGACGAAACATGGATTTATAGTTACGATCCCAAAACAAAGCAGCAATCGAGCGTTTGGGTCTTTCATGATGAGCCGAAATCAACCAAAGTAAGTGCAAAATTGCAAACGTGCAAAGTGCCCCTAAGCGGATGATTGCTTCTTTTTTTAATAAAACTGGACTTGACTTGACGTGACTTTTATTTATTTCCAAAAATTAAGAACCAGTTACGCGATCAACGATTTTCATCACCTGAAGGGGCTGTCGAAGAGTATGAAAAATGTGTTTCAAAGATTGTCACGGAGGAGTGGCATAAATGTTTTCAAAATTGGATCATTCGTATGAAAAAGTGCATTAACGCTAACAGAGAATATTTTGAGAAACAATAAATTCATTTCTGACCATTTATAGTATTTTTTTCTTATTCGTTCCGGAAACTTATAGTGCGCCCCACGTATAGCAAGAGTTCCTACCTCTGTACCTACATATAGTTAAGTGTTTAATTGATAATATGGATTTGAAGTATATCCAGTTTATCTATTTCTGCCGTCAAGCAGTAATGTCAGCATTACTGTGTTCCGGTTTTGAAGGTTAAAGGTGCTGGTGAAATGGCACATGGGACTTGGCAACTTATGTCTCAGGGGGACCGGCACAGTGGCAGTGCGCCTCAGATCTTTGCGATTTAAATAGCTGAGTGGCACTGCAACTGTTATGGACAGGCGTGTAGCTTATTACCAGGCGCACGACTTGTTCGTCCTGTCATTTGATATAATAAAAAAATTTTTAATAAATAACGCGTTACCGTCATTATTGCTACAAGACTGTATTTCCTTACAATGGATTAAATTGTAAACATTATCAATAATTACATCGTCTATTGTTCCCAGCCACTTAAATTTATTTAAGCAACAGATACGAATATATACTCACATTTTGTTAGTGAAAATGAAAATGTCTTTATTGTCGCTTATACAGGCTGTATATTTGAAAGTGAGACATATTCATACATGTCATAGTAAATCATGTTACAACTTAATATAGCCTACAATAAAATTAGGATATGGGATAGAACAAGAAATAAATCACCAAATTTGTTTTGGAGTGTACATAGGAATAAACCGATTCCCTTTACGCTTGATTTCGAGTGCAATGGGAATACTACCAAGCGAGGGTCGAGTGAGGCGGCAACAATAACAATGATTTCACATCTTCCTTCCTACTAAATGCACTTCTTTTCTCTAGAAAATAAAAACTAATTTACTCACCTACGCACATTTATGTTTTGATGAAAAAAGCTGTTATCGAAAGGTCGAAAGGAAAGAAATCGTTAATACGTTTTAGCTTATGCTAATTATTTTTTACTTCTGAACTATCGTCGAAATGTTTTACGTATTAAAAAAGACAAGTTTACGATTTAGTATCATTTAATAAGAATTGAGATTTTTGGTGTAGTTAAAAATGTGAAATCAAATTATTTGTATATATACAAAGATTGATTTTTTAGTTATGTACAGTTTATTTACACTTACGTGATACGGAGCTAGTGTTCAAAATGTCCACCGTTTTCCACAATGCATAGGCTAGCACGTCATAGAAAATTTTGTTTTAAATTGTTCAACACAAACACATTTTGTCTCACAGTATAAAATGCTGAGATAATCCTCTCATGCAACACTTCGACACTGTTCACCTCCTCCGCGTAAAACTCCGATTTGGGAACATTTCAATAGCTCGTGTCACACTATCACCACTTATTGCGAAAAGTGGCACCACCTCAGTCAATTCGACGTTAGAATAAAAATCTATTTTGCGCGAGCGAACGGAAGTACAAATAATTTACGTATTTCGCTAGACCAAGGTCGCGCGTGCACTGTCTCTGCGCCCGCGCCCACACCCCCGACCTGTGCTTTGATTTTCGCCGCCGTGCCACAGCTCGCCGTTGCGTCGGAGCAATAATAGTAATATGCATAGATTTCGATAACTAATGTTGTTCACAAGTAGTAGTCGATAAAAAAAATAAAAAAATATTTTTTGTTTAAGTTTAAGTTCATTAGTTTATTATTTCTTTGGGTTCAGAATCAGGAATATAACGTACTCTATAAGTATGTCCCGCTTTCAAATATACTGCCTGTCTAAACAATTACAAAATAAAGCAAAATAAAAGAATGCAAACCAAATATATTACAAGAAGATTGTTAGTATAGTATTATGTTCTAAGTGTTATTATTTATTTGTGTGGGCTCTTGTTCATATGTACAATATATTTGATATGTTTGTGTATATACAGCAGTGGCGAGGCGTCCATATAACTTAATTCCTACCGGTTTGCCTAAAATTTTCCAGGCAGGTATCACCGAATTTCATAATTATTTTAAAGTAATTTACTACACTTTGTGCTTAATTTTACGTGTAGAGTAATTAACCAGTGAAATAAAGAGTAGTAGTATCTTGTATGGTAATAAGTTTGTTAAGGCAAGTAAGTGTTCTTTGTTTTGCTCCGACTTTACTAAAGACAATTTTCACACCACACAATTTTAATTTAAAGCTTCGAGTGGCACTGCAACGCCATGGACTGGGACTTACTACCAGGTGAATATAATAAAAAGTTAACACATATCGAGTAATAAATTGAATATACAATATAGTAACTGCCTGAGGCATTAATTTGAGCTATCTTATCAATTTAGATAAATAATAAAGGGGTTAACAAAATAAAACATTTATTTCAAAAATTATGTCAAGACGATAAAAATATTATACGATACTCTTCGGCTAAAAACTCTCACAGAAGTAAAACAATAATAAAACTATTCCACACAAGGTAACATAGGGATGCGACCATGTTGTGACTAGTAATGTATGTATGTAAACAAAAAAAATTAATATGGCAAAAAATCTTAGCATTACCCGATTATTATTATTACTTAAACATTAGAAATAAAACTATTTTTTCAGATCCAAATCGCGTGTCAGTTAGTTGTGACCATGAAATTTTTAACAGGCCCGAAACGTTGGTTAGTTTGAAAAAACATATATACGCGAGTGAAAAAGAGTTTTATTTCTAGGAGTTATTTAACAGTTCTTTACTAAATTTGTGTATCATCTCAAATTTTATATAATGTGCTAGAATGTCGTTGGATTCTTTTACGTAACTTTATACTTATACGAAGCTATGAATATTTATTTATAATTTACGCGCTTGATTATGTTACGTACACATTTTTCCTATATTTTGCTAAAGATTCTACTTTAAAACTAAAAAGGCAGTGTCGAATGCTTCACTAAAAACTTCTTTTTGTCAATAAGAAGTTATTGTGTTAGAACGCAAGTCTATTTTGAATTCTTTTCGTACAGAAAAAAATCAAAATTTTCTAAAGACTAATAATTTTACAACAAAGTTTACACTATTATATTACAGAAAATATGTATGTCTACTTAGCTAAATTTTACACATTATCATTATTCTATCTATCCAACGAAATAATGTAGAACGGTATCAGAGTCCTAGTAAAAAATAAATTTAAGTTTATAAATTAATAATTGCACCAATAAAAAATAGTATAATGGCTCCGACGGTTCTCGTGGCAGAATTGCATAAATCTGTGTCACAGACTTTGCATTCTGAAGGTATACCATCGAAACTGCTATTTTCATCCTCCGTAATTAATTCTTTGCAGTTTGATTCATCATCCTCTGCTACAAATCCACAACCTCTAACGACGATTGTCTCATCATTTTCTGAAAAATAAAAGATATTTTCAAACACGTTTAAAGTTCTCAAATTTATAGTTCGATTGTAACAGAAACTGGGGATTCAGGGTACTAATTGCCATTTCTGTCCACAAAGGGACCATTCAAGATTACGTAGACAGAATCCTATCAGCATATAATATTTATAATATATCAAGCTTACCAATGAACGACGTAAAAATGCATTTTGCATCGGATTCTTCATCGTTTCTGTATTGTTTCAGGTTTCTCAAAAACACACGGGCTGGCGGGTTCAAGTTCTTGCCCAGCTAAAAAGATGTCGAATACGTATATTTCACATCGAGTGGTCAGTATAATGACTTAGAATAATAAAAAAATGCATTGGAAAAGAAACTATTTTTTGGGATCTAATCGCTCAAATTAGTTTTTTTAGTCCGCTTTGAACATGGGATGTAAAGATAATGAATATGTATGGTTTAATTCCGAAAAAATAATTTCTTTTCCAATGTGTAGCAATCGGAAAAACCAAAATAGTCGATATTTTTTTAAATGAAGTGATGAATGCAATGAGTGAATAAGTTAAATATAGTTAATAACGTCCAGTAAAACGCGCGTAGGCGTAAAAAAAGTCATGCGCCTTCTACTTAACTGTACTTAACACTTACTATTAATGAAACGCAATGAAATTTTTTCTAAGGAAGTACTTACTGAACGCAATTCCTCTTGATCATTGTAAGAAGCGTCAGAATTTATTAAGTTCTTAGATTCTCTTCTTACTCTTCTTGCTTCAGGATTACTATCAGTTGGCTCATCGTCAGGGTTCGTTTCAATAGGGTCGCTAACTTCTGGTTCAGTCTTATAAGGGTCGTTCATGTCAGGGTCCGTATCACCAGGATCAGTCACATCAGGATCAGTCATGTCAGGATCTGTCTCATCAGGATCGGTCTCATCAGGACTTATTTCATCAGGATCGGTTACATCTGGGTTCGTCTCATCAGGATCTTTCTCATCAGGATCGGTTACATCAGGGTTTGTCTCATCAGGACCCGTTTCATCAGGATTAGTTATATCAGGGTTTGTCTCATCAGGACCTGTCTCATCAGGATCGGTCACATCAGGGTTTGTCTCATCAGGACCTGTTTCATCAGGGTTTGTTTCATCAGGACCTGTTTCATCAGGACCTGTTTCATCAGGGTTCGTCTCATCAGGATCAGTCACATCAGGATTCGTCTCATCAGGTCCTGTTTCATCAGGATCTGTCTCATCAGGATCGGTCACGTCGGGGTCCATGTCGTCAGGATCTGTCTCGTCAGGATCAGTCACATCAGGATCTGTCTCATCAGGGTCCGTCTCATCGGGATCGGTCACGTCTGGTTCAGTCTCATCAGGGCCCGTCTCGTCAGGATCTGTTTCATCAGGATCTGTCTCATCAGGACTTATCTCATCAGGGTCTGTTTCATCAGGATCTGTCTCGTCAGGATCAGTCACATCAGGATCTGTCTCTTCAGGATCAGTCACATCAGGATCTGTCTCATCAGGATCAGTCACATCAGGATCTGTCTCATCAGGGTCTGTCTCGTCAGGATCAGTCACATCAGGATCTGTCTCATCAGGATCTGTCTCATCAGGGTCTGTTTCATCAGGATCTGTCTCGTCAGGGTCAGTCACATCAGGATCTGTCTCATCAGGGTTTGTTTCATCAGGATCTGTCTCGTCAGGATCAGTCACATCAGGATCTGTCTCATCAGGATCAGTTACATCAGGATCTGTCTCATCAGGATCTGTCTCATCAGGATCTGTCTC
>NW_020653853.1:9951318-10020231 GCF_003589595.1 Hyposmocoma kahamanoa
TCTGTCTCATCAGGATCAGTCACATCAGGATCTGTCTCATCAGGATCTGTCTCATCAGGATCTGTCTCATCGGGGTCTGTCTCGTCAGGATCAGTCACATCAGGGTCTGTTTCATCAGGATCCGTCTCGTCAGGATCTGTCTCATCGGGATCAGTCTCATCAGGATCTGGTTCTACGGGATCTGGATCTACGGGAGGCCTTTTGCTAGGGCAGGTTTCAATATGACTTTCTGTTGGTTTCTTACATTCAGCACCTCGGCATACGTAGCATCTTAACGCCTCGGCTATGGGTAATATAATGTTTAATTAATAAAGTATAAATTAAATAAATAAATTAAAGGATCCCGCTTATTATTATACAACTAAATAAAATTACCCACTTTTAAATTGTTTTTATTATTTGTAACAAATAATCAACAGAATAAGGGCCACCCGTTAAGTTCCATTATAAACAAGCATTACTTTTGTTTCGTTCATTCATAACAATTTGTAAATGTTATGTTACGGGTTCGTTCAAGTGTCGGTAACATTTCTAATGACAAATGGTATCAAGTGGGTATCCATAACTTTTTTATCGGGATTCTAGAAGTTACTTGAAATTTACGCTTTTAAGTTATCTAATTTTTAGCTTTGAATCAGTGTTCCTTCAACTTGTTGTGCAAACAGTTTATAAACTGCTCGCTTTTTAAATCACATAATACCACGCTTTTGGAGACAAATGCACGCAAATACAGCCACTATGGTTGTCACCTTGCTCCAGGAGGGTCACCGTCAGTTAATGGTGGGATATTTGCGAGCGGTTGAAAATGTTTGGAATCGGTTCCAGGAGACGGGCAATGTCACCAAATGTCGTGGCTCTGAAAGAATGCGGGTTACTCCAGCTCAAGAAGAGCGGTACATTCGTATAGTTATAGATTTGTATTTGTACTCGCGTCAAAGAACACATAACTGATCTCAAACACCGTCGCGTAAACAAGTCTGCAGTCTGAGAGCATGTCATCGATAAACCTACACAGGTCCTTGCAAACGAAGTCCGTTATCTACCCAGGATGCTGCGAGAGGCCATTGAAATTAAAAAACATCCTGATTTCAACAGATCTTCCCTGGTTTCTCCGTTTCAACAGTTTGGGATCCAGTATTTCGAAATATTATATACACGTTATTCATTTGCATCAAAGAGCAAACGTCCACGCACGGATTATACAAACTGCATTCGGAATCGACTCCATGAAGACCAGTAACATTAAAGAAGACGCTTGGTTCACCTCCAAGTAACTGCAGCATATCGTGCCAATCGTTTAAGGTTTGCAAGGGAGCATCTGGATTGGACTGTTCAAAACTGGGCTGTAGTGCTCTTTACCGATGTGTGCAAGATTACATTTTCCAATGACGATCGATGCATTAAAGTGTGGAGAAGATTTGGAGAACGGATTTTAGATCCCCGCATTCAATTAGATGCATGCATGAAACCGACCGTTTTGGTGGACCCAGTGTTATGGTCTACTGCAGTATAACCCTACAATGCAAAACTGAGCTCATAATTCGTAACGAGAGTACTGTGTCGACTCAAAGTTATGTTGAGAACGTGGCTTGTGCCACATTCTCAACATAACTTTGAGTCCTGCTCCTGGGGTTGTCCCCACATTATTCCATTCGCACAGCAAGCAGGACCAGGGTTCATCGTGATGCAGGATAATGCTCGACCGCATACGGCGCGACTAACAATGCACACATTAGCTGACGTTGGAATCGAGATGTTACAGTGGCCAGCTAGGAGTCCGGACCTGAATCCCATTCAGTATTTGTGGGATCAGTCAAAGAAAAGTGTAAGAGAAAGTGACACTCCCATCAACACGCAGCAGGATCTCATAAATGCTCTGAAAACATGCTAGGAGAGTATTCCAGAAGAAAATGTGCGGCGTTTAATCGAGAACATGTTTTCTCTAATAAAGGAGTGCATAGTGAAAACAGAAAGTCACTCACGATATTGAACAAAAAGCCTAGGAACCTTGAAAAACGTAATTTTTTCCAAACCTTTCATGTTTTATGAAACTTTAAACATTCCTTTACTTTATTATTCTTTTTTTAATTTCGTTTTTTTAATAAATGATTACGAATTAAGCACTGTTTTTGTCTAATTGTATCTTTAATTACCAATTTTAATTAATTTTATTCAGTGTTACTGGAAATATTTGGATGATATTTAATAAATCGATAAAATTTTGGTGGCCATTGTCTGGTATTTTGTTTTGAGTTGATTACATTACGACTTAATAATATCTCTAATATCATACTATTTAACTGCCTCCGTGGCCGAACGATTACCATGCCGGACTGCCACGCAGAGGTCCCAGGTTCGATTCCCGGGTCGGGAGAAATATTTGTATGGCCTGCATTTATTTGTCTCGTGAGTTTGGGTGTAATTTGTGGTTGTCTGTGTGTCCATGGCATCCGCGACACAGGGTTTTCTAGTGCGGGGTTATGTTGAGTGCGTTATTTTATTTATTTACAGTTCTATGTAATACTATTCTCAGTTTGTTTTCAAAAAAATGGAACATATGTCTGCAACATAAGTATCAATTGGCATCGATATTTTGTTATGCTCTTTTAATTGTCTTACTATTAAAATGTCTAATTTGCACTGTAAAGATTTTAATGATTAGCTCTAAGACTAATGAGTGACACAATATTAAGAAAGGTAACGTCATTTGACCTCAAATGTTTCAATATAGGTTTTAATATATTATGTACTGCCGTAATATTAATTTTATATAGTAGCACTCATAAATTAAGTTAATTTTGTTACAACATTTAACGTTAATTTGTTGATAATACTTACAATTTCCAAAATTTCCAATTAGAACAAAAAGTGCAAGCGCACACAACACATATTTTGCACCAATCATTTTTTTATCCGATTTAAATGTTTTCTATAGATCTGGGCCAACCATTATAATGAATGACACTGCGACATATATCCAAGCTAGAAATCTGATATAGTTTATATACAGTAGGCTATCTTTACCAGATTTACGATTATCCTCGGTTAGCGATAAAAGCGTATAGAGACAATGCAACACAAAAATAGATTCTTGTACCTAGCAGGTACTTAACTGTATTCTTGGCAACGGTTTGATCTATTGGTAATGTGGGTAATTTTCAACGTAATTAGCTAATGATACTATCCGAGGGAGTGTGTAAATCTTTGGTTTCTAGTTTTCACATACATGAAAAGATTGTGTCGATAATGCGTTGAAAATCAAGTATCGCAACTCGGTTGGTTTCGAGGTTTCTATAAATAATTTTAAATTTTCGTGTTGCATTGTACTAACATTTCAAAACAGGAATAATTAATTTTTACACTTGCCTTTTGTATCCCTACGTTTCCATCAGGTTGTGCTGGCCTTGGTCACGTCTAACTAGTGCTATGGTGGGTTACGTCTCCATCTCAGTGGAATGTGCAATTCTGCAAAAATTGTTCAAATAGCAAGGGTGGATCCCTTGCTATATTTTAAACAATTAAGCCACACACAACACTAGCGATGTCCTTATTCTATAGTCTGGTAAGCAGCCGACTGCTTCCCAGATCCGAATCTATCGCCATTTGATTATGAAGTTTTTCAAATATCGGATTCCATGCTGCAGATTACTTGAAACCTCCCCTCCCTACTAAAATTAGTCAGATTTCGAGATTTCTAGAGGAAATCTATCATTCTGTAACGGTGACTGACAATTAAACATTGGCACACCGTTACAACTTGGCCAAAGCACGACATTTTAGTTTAATTACATGGCTACAGATCCTTTAAACTTAAGTACAGTACCAAAATTCCTAAAACTTATGCAAAATTGTTCATAGTTTAAAAGCGTAACTCTAAGAATAAGTAATTAGGGGAAAAAAAGAAGAACAATTGTAATGTACTGTTTCTTCATAGTATCGACACGCGTGTTTGAAGTTTGCATTGATGGGCTGTGGATTTTGCAACGGGCTTATTTTCAAAAAACATTATTTTGTTTTGTTTTTGTGGAAAGTTACATTAATCGTTGCTTTCATGTCCAGACTCCATGGATGACTAGCGGACTGACTGGATTACTACACTAAGAAATGCTTACTAGACTTAGAGAAATTCAAAATTAGACTGAATTTAATTTGGACAATGACAACGAGGATAGTTCTAACTGAACCTTTGACGGGAGAAGTCGAAACCCTCCTACAATATTACAGATAGATAGTACAGTTGTAGAATAGGGTTTTTAAACTATGAGTGGAAAAATTGAAAATATGTAGCATCTATTGGCAGTATTGAAAATTGATGGACATTTACAGCCGAAATTATACTTGAACTTAAGCGAAAACGACGCGAACAGCGCATTAATGGCAAGGCGAAATTTGAAGATTGTATTTAAAAAAAATGCTACAAAAACAATATTAAAGTTGAAATTCATTCCTTCTTTATACATTTTTTACAAATTCTAAATCGATGGCTCTATTTTTAATTAGTTTTAGAATCTTTTAGTTCTTTTTTTTTGTTTTTTAACAGATCTTGTGTTAATTATTATGTTCTAGTATTATTTGTGAATAACCGAATAAATGTTTCTGTCTTTCTTTTCTTTATTTTAAATAGTGTCTTTTTAAGTACGAGTGCACAAAAAAAAACTAAGTAATGCGTGTTGTAAGATTTCAAAACTTTTTGACTTATTCACTGTATCAACAACCTAAGTATCGGCTTGAAAGGCTATATAATGAATTAGGCATTTTCAGTCATGCTGATACTTGCCTGTGTAACAAAATGGTTCATTACAGTAGGTACTTTATAGTTTGTGCGTGCGACAGACGTTACACACATACAAACCGCGCTGCTGCGTTTGCATGAAGTTACCTGCTGCTTGCATCGTATGATACATCCGTTAGTGTCATTCTCACATTGCAATTAATAACAACAGGACTAAAAAAATAATGAACCATAATAAAAATCTCGATTCAGTATCTTTAAGGATACATGTTGTAGTAGTAGAGCTCCTTATGAAGTACTGCCACCTTACCTATTTCTGCCGCCAAACAGTAATGTTAGCATTACTGCGTTCCGGTTTTGAAGAACTTAAAACTTAAAGGCACATTACAACTTATGTCTCAGTCTGGGCACAGTGGCAGTGCCCCTAAGATCTTTGTGATTAAAAGGTCTACGTGGCGCTACAACTGTTAAGGATAGGCGTGTTGCTTACCACTAGGCGCATGACTTGTTCGTCCCGTCACTTGGTATTATAAAAAAAATGTAACCAGTCATCATTTCTGCAAATGACCTTTAACCAAGAATTATCCTCGACGGCGGGAACAACTTTTAAATAGCCCACTCGGACATACCCAAATTTATGTCTCGTCGTCGTTTATTTTGTAGCAGCTACTCTTATAATACAAATAACGGATACGTAAAACGCCAAATACAATAATTCGTACCCTTGATATTTATATTATTATATTATTATTATAATAATAAACAAAATAAATAACGTTTTATTTTATTTTTATTTTCTTCATTTTAATTTACTTTTCATTTATATATTTTATCTTAGAGGGTATAAATATCTTATACACATAAAACTAAAATGACATTGGCAAGCAAACAGTTCCCCGCCGACAGAAATGTAATAGCTATGTTGAAAGTTAGCTAAAAAAGCATTGGTTACACAGTCCGTTTAGAAAAATAACAAAAAAAAAAAGTAAAAAAATTTGTATTGTAAGTGCTTTTATCACATGAAAATCATAAAAATAATACGAACTACATGAAACAAATTGTACGCGAAATTTTATAACTGTCCTATTTAAACATAAAACAATTCTTTACTAATTAAGTCGCAGAATCTTTACATTTATCCCTTCTAAAAAGTTATTTATGATAACTGTTCATATTAAAAACTAACCGCAATAAACATATAAAAATATAGGCGTATTTTGTCACCTAAAAACGGTCATTGTTTATCAAGATAATCGCGAGTTTATAGCTAAATCTTATCTTAGCACTTTAGATTTGTAAGGAATTTGCCGTCTATGGCTCGGAAACGCAAGTAGGGCAATTGAACTGCTATTTAATTAAATTCTATACATTTTCCTGTTACGTAGGTCACTCAATAAGTTTTGAGATAAAGAAAAAATATCAAACATATTAATATAATTTATTTTACATTTTTTTCAAAATACTCTCCATCATTATCTACACAAAGTTTCATTCGTCTAAACCAACCCTGAAAACACAAAGGTGTTGCCAGTCTTGATCCGTCAGCATTGAAATTGCCATTTCGTAGGCAGCTACTGCTTCTTCGACATTCAAAAAAAATTTATTTTATCCTTCACTGTTGGGAACAAAAAGAAATCGCAGGGAGCCAAGTCAGGGCTGTACGGCGGGTGATTTAAGGTTTCTATACCAGATTCCTCAATAAACGCCTTTGTTCTGAGGGACGTATGTGAAGAGGCGTTATCGTGATGTAGCATGATTCCCCGAAGCCCGGTCTTTGGTCTCCTCTCCCGCACAGCTTGGAAAACTTTTGGCAATGCTACTGTTGTGTACCATTCTGAATTAACAGACCTACTATTTTCTAACATTGACGTCGACAAATGTCCGCTCCGAGAAAAAAAACTAGCTACCATTTTTTTGCCGACGTTTCGAGGTCTTTGCAAGTTTGTCGGTAATTGTCCCTCTGCGAAGACCCACACCGACGACTACTTCTTGCTTTCTGGATCATATTGATAGATCCATGTTTCATCACCAGTAACGATTTCTGAAACACGTCTCGATATTCCGTTTTCGAAACGTATAAGCATTTCTCGGCACCAATCCACTCGAGCCTGTTTTTCAGCATCGGAGAGCAATCGTGGGATACATCGACAACAAAGCTTCCTCACTCCAAGATGTTGATGCAGGATAGTATTGACGCTTCCCGAACTAATGCCTAGGCTCTTCTCAATGTTCATGTACGTGATTCGTGGGTCTTCTCGCACCAACATTTCAGATGTCCACACATTTTCTGCAGTAACTGCTGTTTCCGGGCGTCCGCCTCTTAGGTCATCTTCAAGGTTAGTTTTGCCTCTTTTAAATTCCTTGAACCACCTAAAAACTATTGCAAAAAAAAAAAATATAATGCTGACTGCAAACGTTCCAAACTCAATTGTTCAGTTAAACCACATTTAAAATCATAGAAGATAGCACGCAAATGTGCACGGTTAAGATCCATTATTGTAAAGAAAAAGCGCGGGAAGCGTTGTAGTAAAATGACTAATAATGTCATTTTTTTTTAATTTAGCTAAATTGCTTTTGGTGATCTATTTTTAAATAAATTTGCTTTTTAAAAACATATAATACGGCTGCGTTCCATTTTTAAATTTCGAGCATCTCAAAACTTATTGAGTGCCCTACGTATAAATCGTTTGATTCGATTAAGACTAACTTTGTGAAAATTCATTCTTTTAACCGACTTGAAAAAAGGAGGAAATCTCAATTCGACTGTATTTTTGCGTCATTCAACTTCATTTCGTTATTGTTAAACTTCACGACGATTAGGTACTATTAAAATTATTTAGTAGAGTAGAGCTCCTTGTGAAAGAGTTCGTCCAGGGAAGTACTGCCTTATCTATTGCTGCCGCCAAGCAGTAATGTGAGCATTACTGCGTTCCGGTTTAGACGGGTAAGGAGGCTGGTGAAATTACAGACACATGGGACTTGTCAACTTATCACGGTGACGGGCGCAGCGGAAGTGCCCACAAGACCTTTGCGATTTAAAGCTCTGAATGGCACTGCAACTGTTATGGATAGGCGTGTCGTGGCACAATACTTGTTTGTCCCGTTACTTGGTATTATAAAAAAAAATGCTTTTTACACTTCTTTCAGATCAATTTATTGCATTATGAATGGCATTCGATAATTCTATTATCTTTTGAAATCTGTCTAATAAAAGAAAAGTCATATTTTTTATTTCGTTTATATATAAAAATATATGTTATCAGAGAACTCTCAGCTTTCATTTAATAATTAATTAATTATAATTTATCAAATAATCCCACATCGTAACTAGGACATAACGTAGGCATTATTTAGGTGTGAGATGGAAGATCATATATATTCATGAAAATCATATAAAACATATATAGCAAACAAATTGTAACATACGGTATTACACCTGACAATAAAAGTGTTAATATAATATAATCACATAAGTTTAAATTAATTAATAAGTAAGTAGTTAATGGATAGAGTTTGAAAAAGAATTTTTTTTAGAATTTTGTTTTTACAACAATGTATATATCCTGTCATTGTTCACGTTTAAGTCCTGGATTTTACTGTTAATGGTGTTGTACTCGTTGAAATTGGTTTTACAGGGGGAGATATAAAAACGTTTTGTTATTTTGCACCATGGATATACATATATGGGATATTTATAGAAATGCATTCGTGTAAATCATTATATTGGACTAGCTCATTAATGAGCTTGTGCAGAAAACACAAGTCCAGCAAGTCTTCTATCACGCTGAATAAATATTTTAGTAGTAGTAAGTACTCGTAGAACACCATGTGAAAGAATTCGTCCAGGGAAGTACTGCACCTTACTTATTTCTGCCACCAAACAGTAATATGAGCATTATTGCGTTTCGGTTTTGAAGGGTGCAGGTGAAAATACAGGTACATGTGACTTGTCAACTTATTCAAAAATTATCAATCATTAAAAAATGTGCAATTCAATAAAACTTTAAAACTTATTCAAATTCAAAATAATCTTTAACTCATAGGTAAGCATTATTACTAGGGGTTGCTCTTTGCAAATAACATTTGTACACATTCAACATTTACAATATATTTATTTTTTTTGTTTTGAAACATCAGAAATCGAGACTACCTTCATGAGCTAAACGGGTTATTACCACGGATTTTTGTCATCCAAGTACGCAGAAGTTGTATAATAATCTTTAGTATAAAGTTTTTGTTTCACTATAGTTTTAAGCCTCATGAAATGAAAATTTTATATATCAACCAGAATCTTGTTATAGAAGCGTGTACATTGCCCCTTAAATGATTTTTTGACTTTGTGAAGACTACTATCAAGAACAGCTGGCTTGTTTTTATTCCTCGTATTAATGTTATGTCTGTCACTATTTTTCAGAAAGAAATTACTATTCCTCTAACATAAATTACATTTTCATAAATGTACTGTGAGGCTAGTGTAAGAATGTTAATTTCCTTAAACTTATCTCTCAAAGATTCTGGGGCCCAGATTGTAAATTGCCCTAACCGCACGTTTCTGCAGGACAAAGATTCTATTGATATCGACGGCATTACCCCAAAGCAAAATGCCATATGTCATTAGACTGTGAACTGTGTGTTTCGACGTCTGAAAGTTTCCGTATTTTTTAAATCGCTTACACTGCAGAGCCGAGCCGTTTTGATAACTTACATTATATGGAGACCCCATTGCAATTTAGCATCTAACGTTATACCTAGAAATACAACTGTATCCACAAGATTCAATTTTTCGTTTCTAACTACAATGTTTGTAACCGTCTCTGTAACATTGGGTAATGTAAATTTCACACAATTTGTTTTTTTCTCATTAAGGAGTAGGTTACTAACAGCAAACCAATCAACTACTTTAGATATAGCATTGTTCACATCGTCGTAGGAACATTGGTGCCTTTTAACTTTAAATAATAAGGAAGTGTCATCAGCAAACAATACTATCTCATGTTTTATACCCTCCATGAAGCTAAGTAAGTCATTAATATAAAATAAAAAACAAAAATGGGCCTTGAATTGAACCTTGAGGGACATCCATCCACCCAATCTCGTACCGTTATCATCGACTCTCTGTACCCTACCACGCAAATACGATTTAAGAAGGCCGAGATCACGTCCCGCCACACCATAATGGCGAAGTTTCCGAACCATGGTGTATCATGGTGCACACAATCAATACCCTTGGAAAGGTCACCTATAGCATCATGTGAGACTTCCCATGCATCAAATATATGATTCATCAAATCAACACCAGCATCGGTTCAAGAGCGATTCCGAGTGAAACTAAATTGTTTAGGTGACATTAATTTATTACTATAAAAATGTGCACACATCTGATTTAGAATAATTTTTTCAAATATTTTACTGAGAGTTGGTAGTAGTTGGTAGGGTCTGAAATACTACCAGATTTGAAAAGTGGAATAACTTTACTTTGCTTCATGAGGTCAGAAAAGACACCATCATCAACACATTTATTAAAGACACAAGCTAAGTAAGGCGCAACACAATCAACTAGAGAACTAATTACTCTAACTGAAAAACCATCAAGATCAGCAGTATTTAAAGACTTAAAGACTTTAACAATGTCGTTTGGAAATATATCACGGAAGCTTAAATTAGTGATACTAACTGCATTATTTTCTTTTAGCAAGGATTCAGCGGCGGTGGGAGATGAATTTACCGACTTAGTAGTCAAAATTGGTCAGTAAAAAATTTTCAAATATTTTTGCAACTTCTGCGTCTGTGTTAACAATTTTATCATTAAACCTTAGTTGAAAATCTAAGTTACGAGGTTTGTCACTTCCAGTTTCGCTGTTTATAATATGCCAAGTCGTTCTTACTACATGCGCGCTGCTTTTAATTTTATTATTTATAAATATTGCTTTGGCTGCAACACAAACACGTTTAAACATTTTCGAATACTTCCTAACAAAATCATTAAAACTGTTACTAGTAATATGGGTCCTTTCATCGTAGTGACTGGCGCAGTGGCACTGCACTCAGACCTTTGCGATTTAAAGCTCTTAGTGATACTACAATTGCTATGGACTGGCATGTTGCTTACCACCAGGCTCACGACTTGTTCGTCTCGCCACTTATCATTATAAAAACAAATGTTTAAATATCATGCAATAATTTCTCCACATTTACTTCACACACTTCAGACTTATGCAATCACGATCCCATTTCATTTCTAACGGGTGTTGTAAAAGCGACTAAGTGGAACCATGAGTTAAGCAGCAGGTAGTCTCCCAGAGTACGGATTATGTTATTGCAGCTTTACTATGAAGGTCTACCAGATCTACAAGAGGAGTGATTAAGTGAAAGCCTTTTTAAGAAAACCCCGTGTGGTAGTGAAACAACAATGACCTTTGCGTTTGGACCTAAAATTCGCTTTTGTAAAAACATTACCCTTCTCTCTTAGCTTCGACAAAGTAACCTCTACAGAAGTATTCGTCCTGTTTTACGATTTTTGCCGTTTTTAAATGTGGCTTATCATTCTACGATTATCACAAGTAAGGGTCGATTAGTCCCTTTCAGTTATACAATGTATTAAAAAAGAAACAAACTTGAACCTGCCAATGTATCTACAGGTATTTGTAATTAATTTATCACGTGTTCAAAATGTGATCCATCTTCTTACTTGCAAATCGTCAGTCTTCAGATGAGTTTGTAGCACTACTGATCCTTGTGAAAGTTCGTCCAGGGAAACACTGCCAACTCGTATTTCTGCCACCAAGCAGTAATGTGCGCATAACTGCGTTCCGCTTTGGAAGGGTAAGGGTGCTGGTGAAATTACAGGCACATGGGACTTGCCAACTTATGCCACAGGATGACGGGCGCATTGGTAGTGCCCCTAAGATCTTTGCCATTAAAATCTCTACGTGGCACTGCCACTGTTATGGACAGCTGTGTCACTTGTCACTAGACGCACGACTTGCCTGTCCCGTCACTTGGTGTTATAAAAAAAAACAAAAAGTTCGCTATAGATTTTCTTATCTTCTTGTGACAGGTATTAAAAATAATACGCATCAAATCCAATTTCAACTCGTGCACATTATTAAATTGTCAAATTTATTAAACATGTTTATCATTAAAATTACACAGTCAAGTCATAAGTATTGTCACATAGTAAAAACTTTTCTTGTAGAATGCTGGCCACAAAAAAGTTTATTGAATTCGAATTTCGAATTGTTCATGAAAATAAAATGTATACTTTTTAGAATTTTACTCATTTTTAAATATGGAGTGGACGCTTAAAGAAGACCGTGTTGCAGTTATTGCGTTGCATCGTTGCAGTTGCAAACTGCGCGTTTCTGCTGATTTTAAAATAATCAGGCAAGTTTATTATGCATTATGCCAATCATTAATTACTTACTGCATTACATCATGGGGTGGTATAGCTAAAACTACTTTACTAATCATTGAAAGAGCCCAGCGAGCTGTCCTAAAGGTTTCTACCTACCGCCCTTTCCGTTATCCCACTGACCTTCTGTATAAGTCATGTAAAGTATTAACTGTAAGGCAATTATTCATTAAGTCCACAGTCCTCAAACAGCACGTATTGCTCCCATATATTACTGAAAACACTAATAAAAGACGAAAAGATATTGTCTGCCCCAAAATTATATCATCAAAACATACTTTTATTTCAAGATTTTTTGTGTTTCTTGGACCATTTTTGTACAATAAATTAAACGCTAAATATTCCATTTATAATTTCTGTTGCTTTAAGGTAAAGAAAATTCTCCAAGAAGCTCTTCAAAATATGTCCTATGAGGATACAGAGAATTTATTTATTATCGTAAATTAAATATTGTCTTGTTTAAGTGTACATTTTTTTATTTATTTTTTTATTTTTTTATTGGCAATTTATTATTTAATTGTTTAATTTTATTTCATAAGATTCTCCTAAAAAGTATTTATAATATTAATAGTATCCACATTTATAATTAGTAGTACTTTTTACCTGAAATACAGGAATTTCCTAGTTCAGGTACATGTGTTATTTTTACATTAAATCGCATAAGTAGTCTTTAGTTTTCTCTGTACATTATGTTACTGAATAAACAATTTTATTATAATTTTATTATTATATAGTTACGCGCCAATTCAAATTTTTGACATACTGAAAAATTTGAATATAACCAAAAGATTCGTTTATCGTACCATCAAACGATACAATGAAGACTCTAGTGTAGATGACAGGTCAAGAAGTGGTCGCCCTCGGTCTGTTAGGACTCCAGCAGTGATAAAAGCTGTGAAGGCGCGAATTCAAAGAAATCCCAAACGTAAGCAGAAACTGTTGACCCTTCAGATGGGGTTAAGCAGAACCACGGTGCAAAGGGTGTTAAATGAAGACTTAGGGCTTCGGGCATATCGAAGAAAAACAGGACATCGTTTGAATGCTCGTCTAATGGACCTGAGACTGAAGAGATGCCGCGCTTTGTTGAAGCGGTACGCGGGAAAAAAATATCGGGAAATTCTTTTTTCAGATGAAAAAATTTTTACCGTAGAAGAGAGCTACAACAAACAAAATGATAAGGTGTACGCACACAGCAGTGAAGAAGCGAGCAACCGTATTCCGCGTGTCCAACGAGGTCATTTTCCATCCTCGCTCATGGTATGGTTGGGAGTTTCTTATTGGGGCTTAACAGAGGCACATTTTTGTGAGAAAGGTGTAAAAACGAATGCAGTTGTGTATCAAAATACAGTTCTGACGAACCTTGTGGAACCTGTTTCTCATACCATGTTCAATAACAGGCACTGGGTATTCCAACAAGATTCGGCGCCAGCTCATAGAGCGAAGAGCACACAAGACTGGCTGGCGGCGCGTGAAATCGACTTCATCCGGCACGAAGACTGGCCCTCCTCCAGTCCAGATTTGAATCCGTTAGATTACAAGATCTGGCAACACTTGGAGGAAAAGGCGTGCTCAAAGCCTCATCCCAATTTGGAGTCACTCAAGACATCCTTGATTAAGGCAGCCGCCGATATTGACATGGACCTCGTTCGTGCTGCAATAGACAACTGGCCGCGCAGATTGAACGCCTGTATTCAAAATCACGGAGGTCCTTTTGAATAAACTTTAGTGTCATAAGAATCTATGTTTTGTTAAGTTCATTTTGGTATATAAATGGTTACATAATGAATAAACTTGTTTCTTTTATTTTATATTAAACATGTGACAGAATTTATGACCTGACTAGATATAATAAATGTTCTAGATTATAATTATAATAATAATAAAATGGTATTAACATCATTTATTTTATTTTATTTTATTTATTAGGTTCACCAACGTTGCGTACAATATTACTTATATTCGATATACATATATTATTTTATAATCTAATTGCCACAAACACTTAAAGGTAAACACAACATGCACTGACTAAAAGCTAACAATGTCTAATAAAAACTAAAAACTAACAGTGTCTAAATAAAGTAAACAATAAAGATCACAATATGGAGCACAATATACTGAAGGTCACTTATTTGGTACAGTCGAGTAAGTGAGAAATTTTCTTCCGAATCTTGAGAGGTGAATCGTGGTGAATGTCAATGCTATCACTGAAACCATTCACCGTTCTACTCAACCTTGCGACGGGTGAGTTTGAGCCAAATACAGTTTTACGAGGTGGGACACTTAATGGACTAATTTTGTTACGCGGATATCTAAAGGGAACACGCAATTTGAATTTTTGAAGCAAATGAGAGCAATCCACTTCATGACGAAATATTTTTGACACAAATGACATATCCAAAAGAGTTCTACGTTTCTCCAAAGACATCACATTGAAATGTGATAAACGACGCTGGTACGAGGAGAGTTTTTTCTTGGAGATTCCACATGAGTACATTAAGTGCCAAACAAATCTTTTTAACAAATCATTCATCGCTTTGTGAATTTATACATAGTTAAACTTTTGTTAAGCCAAAATTGTGACAAATTTAAGGGAATGGCGATCGGTCACCGTCGAATTGTGACTTCGAGATGAAAGTTGGGTCAATGACCGCTACTGGCATGCTAAATGGCACAAGCTATGAAATGGCGGAACATTGAACTGATAAAATCTAACTTGCCATTGCATTTAGAAGGAGAAAGAAAACATACGATTATTTTTAGTGGTTTATTTATAAAAGGGAACAGTAAGGCCAAAACACATTAGAATACGTATACCTAAATGTTTTCATATTTCGTTACATTTGTTTCTTAACAATTTCTCTGGTGGGATTCTTAATCTGTTCTATAATTTTATAATATTTGTTACATAGAATTTTACACAAGCACTATGTCACTCAATGTACTAATAAGTTCATTTTGTTACATAAATATTTAGTAAGAGATTCTCACTTCTTTCAGAATCATGACATCTATGTTTTAAAAGATTTTGTATTGTCTTTTTCTTTACATTAACAGTTTACGTTATTCTTAATAATAATATGTCAACAGAGCAAAGTAATATTGATAGTTGGACGGTTTTTTTTAAACTTGAAAACGGTGTAAATTAAAACCATATCCTTTTTTAGACACTTAAAATGCACAGAAAATTGTGTGTTTTTAGAATACATTATTTTTAAACTATTACCAATTATATTATACTTTACTAATACAACACGCGAACTGTTCCTAAGCGACGTAACACTTTTACACAAGACAATAATAAGCCAAACATTTTGCGAACTAAGATAAAAAATTCATTTCAGAAAACCTAAACGACTTTATCTTTACACGATTAATATTTAAGTTACATAAAAGTACACAAGCTCTCTTTACATATTTTTTTGTTGCAAAAGGAACAGTTATATTTAGTTGTTTACTATATTATTGCTTATAATACAAGTATGAGGCGATAAGGGCGAGAGTTGCCAAAGGAAGGGAGAAGGTTGCTGAACCAGCTCCATTGCAAAGTTCTGTACTGCAGATGCTGCAGTGTCTGATCTGTCTGCCGGGGTCACGGAATTCGGAGGTCGATCTCTGCAGAGCGTCACAGATTTGGTCAGGTACCAGTGAGTTCACGTCAAGGCACGTACGGATTGTGGCGCCGGTCTCTGTAAGCAAAATAGAGTTGTTAGAGAAATAGATATATGACAAAAGTGAGACTGTAAAAATATATAATGTAAGGTATATAACGTAAATTTCCAAACAGTTATTTCCATAGGTATTCATATCATACCCTTGGTATAATAAAGCCACATGTAATCATACATCAACGGTGCGTTTATCAAATGACAGTTATTAAAATAATACGAAATACATTATGATTATGCGAATATGTTTAAAAAAGTTATCAATTAATTTCGTTAATAGAAATTTTAGTAGCAATAGAATATTTTAGGGAAGTACTGCCACTTTACCAATATCTGCCGCCAAGCCGTAATTTGAGCATTACTGCGTTTCAATTTTGAAGGGTAAGTGTGCTGGTGAAATTACTGGCACATGGGACTTGTCAACTTATGTCTCAGGGTAACGGGTGCAGTGGCAGTGCCCCTCACACCTTTGTGATTTAAAGGTGAATGACACCGTAATTGTTATGTACGACAGGCGTGCCGTTTACCACAAGGCGAAAGATTTGTTCGTCCCGTCATTTGGTATCATAAAAAATATTTGAACCAAGGATTGGAAATTTTGTGTTTCGTTTTTGAAATTCGATTGTCCTAATTTCGAAGCTAATTATTATTTTTTACTACTTTTTAGTACGTTATCTTAATTGCTTTCTTTATCAAACTTTATGTATTAGGCACAAATGATTTTCCTAAATTTCTGGCATACGTTTTTAAGTCGAAATCATACTTGACAACTTCATAGATATTTTAAACAATATAACAAGAAATCAGCATGTCGACGTTTGGAAAATTTGTAGAAGGCACGTGGAGTTCGCCAACCTGTATTTAGGTCAGCGTAGTGCCTATGACGCCACGGTCCCTTCACTTTTAGATACAGCTACTAGTAGGTACAGAAAATATTTAGTTTTATTTAAGTAACAGGTGTGGACGAATAAAACCAAACATTAGCATGTACTACACTGTTATATACACAGATACATATACATACCGCACTGATGTACTATATGCCTAACTCTTGAGTTTAAAATGATGTTAATAAATTTTAGAACGAATAACTTAGTCTAGAATAAGGTTGATAGTTAAGGTGTGATAAATTAGACCCAGGATGGTACAAGACTCAGATGCTCCGCTGACCAGGGTTCGAAATTATAAAGATATAATATTCCTTCGATAATAATAATAATTTCCAACTAATTTTATGTATATGAAAATAATTTATCAATGTATATTTATCGAGATGTACCCACACCAAAAATGTACCCGACACCTATTTAAAACAACCCTTGTGGATGCCTCGGAGAGATACGATTTAACCATCACTGGGTTCGCGAAATAGCAAATAAATTTACTTCCATTTTTATGCACCTGAAGTCTTCAGATGATGTACGATTTTATAAAGTAGTGGTAGAGTTTCCAGAAGGCAATAACTAAGAGTACAAATCGACACTCACGTAAGTCAATCTTAGCGCATTGTCTGGTGGCGCCGGCAGGGGACTCCAGCATACGGGGCTCGAAGATGTGGCTCAAATACGCTTTGTTATAGTTCACAGCGTCCTGAGTGAAGCAGTCCTAGAAAACAGAGAGAAAGATCATTGCTATTTATCATGAATCAGAAAAATGTTATAATCACTCTAAAAATTATTTAGCATGCTTTTTAGGCTGTATAGTGTAGATCCTCTTTCTACTAGAGTTAATTGATAAGTTAGGAAAGAAGCTCCAATTCTCATCGGCTTGTCTAAAATTATGTGTTATATATATATCATTACACATATATCATCAAATATTGTTATTGATATAAGTTTTTTAAAGTAATTTACTATAGTCAAATTTTATATGCAGAATAAATTAAGAAACTTACCACGAAATTCCTGGATCCAGCCTGGAAAGGGTCGCGGCAGTAGGGATCCGATTCCGAATTACATTGGTAGCACCGCAGGCATGAACCTGGAATAGAAATTTAAAAAATCTTCATATTTCGTATGTATTACATCACTTTGGAAAACTAATTTGTTCATACGTTGTATGTCAAAAGTTGTATGTCCAGCAATAACATCTGATTCTTTTCTTACAAGTCACTTGTCAATGTTAGCTTGTTGGTTTTTCGCCAATAGTAAATTTATTCTTGCTACTTTCAAATTGAACAATGAATAAAAACGACAGCTAATTCGAATTTCATAGATGAGCAACGTCTTCCCTAGGTGCATGTTATTTATTATGCATGTTTTTCAAGAGGACGGTCAAGAAGAAAATTTTCAGATCAAATTGAGAGTATACTAAAAATGACCTGAATGATGAACATTGTTTTAAAAATAAAACACATGTTTAAGAACTAAAAATGTTAATGATCAAAAATAAAACATAGAAGTAATATTGTGTGGTCTGGTAAACTGATTTTATACATTTTTCGCTTTTGCGCCATTTGTTTTAAATTAATGGCACATTGTCCTGTTTTGTCAAAGCACGAAGAAGCGACGCACGAACCTTAAAAGCGGGACTGTCCCGCTCAGAGTGGGACGCATAATTACGTCAAGTAAACTTAAAAAGGTTGGAGTGCGTAGTAAGACGAATTGAGTCTTAGTTGCGCCTGTTTGAAAATATTGATGAATGTAAATGCAGGATTGTGCTAAGTGGCGATCGATAGTCTCTGTCTACCTCAATGGGAATCCAAGTGAGTGTATTATGTATGTACATGTTCCAAAGTCTTGGAGTTCAACGGATATCTAAAAGCATATTAATAGTTGTTCCATTTAACAATGATATAACGGCTATTAAATGAACCGGCAAATTAAAAATAGCTGTTCCATTTAACAGTTATTTCAGATTTAGAACTCCCATTAGTGTTTTAACTAATGAATTTGCCCATCGTTTCCTTTCACTACTCTACATATCTGTGTATTATGTGCAGGTATATTGCTTAATGAAGGTAAATCTAATTGATTTTAATATTGTGATAGAACGAACTATACATTATTAGCCGCTTATCAAATATGTAAATTATTAATTCACAACCATCTTATAATTGGTTTGTTATCTATTATGTCCTATATTTAATGCCATGTGAATATTATTCAATATAAACTTTCTTATTAAGTCTATAAGGAAAGATATATGTTACAAAATAGTAATCTAACTTCCACTCAATGTCTTGATTGGATTAATTGGATAAGATAAATGTGTCTCAGGATCCGATGTCGATATAAGTCAGAATAGAACTTTCTATTCTGACTTTTATCTTTCTTTGTCTTAATTTTATTTTCATGACTTTTGTCTTAATTATATCTAAAAGATATATTTATGCGATTGACAGAATTATTTTCTATATTTTTCAAATACTTTCCAGCTAAAATGTATCGTATGGGACATCTGTAGCGTAGTATAATATGACAAGCAGTTCAACTCCGGCCTACACGTCGCGTCTCTCGGAGCGTAGGGTTGTCACATTATTGTTTATATGTATTTACATGTTGTACTTGTAATTGGAAATAAATACAGGAGTAATCGTGTAAACACAAAAAACTGTTTAATTCAGAACTTCCTCCTTTTTGGAAGTCGGTTAGAAAATTAAGGTATTCATCACTGTATCGTTCTTTGTTGAAATATATTTTGTTAAATGCATTAGTTGCGTTTGATATTTTTATACCAATATCGCGAATTGGTATCTCGAGATTATGAAATAGACATTAAAGCTCATGCCCTTGTCCCACAGGAGGGGTAGGCAGAGACCACGGAATGCCACTTTATTCTATCCTGACACAAATCTCGAGCCTCACATACATCAACTACCCTTTTTATACAACTTCTTTTATACTTGTCACTTCGGATCCCAGCCTTTTTGAGGACGTCACTGATCTGGTCAAAGTAAGTCCTTCTGAGACGTCCTCTTCAAACCCTTCCACCCACATTTGCATCATAAATCTGTTTGGTAATCCTGCCATTCTACACAGACATTCAATTCTGAATTTGAAACACTCTTCTTTAAGCAACTATAAATACAACAATAAACACATCTACTATCAGATGCCATTTTTTATAATCAATTCTTATTATTTATTTAATTACTTATTGTACAGGAAAACACAAATCACATTTGATAAAACGGAAAACACAAACTGAAGGTACTGCTTATTTCCATAAGAAATTTCTTCCTGCAGACCAAAATACAGGATACAATAATTACGATAACGGGCTTACGTGCACAACAAAACAAAATTAAATTATGTAATAAAATTATCAATCAGTCAACCGTGACCATGGGACCTGTAAAGGGTCCGAAACGTCGGTTTGTTTGAAAAAAGAAATATACGCGATTTAAATCCGGAAAAATAGTTTCATTTCCTATAATAAAATAATAATAATAAAAAAAAAGCAAAAATTTTAAATTACTACGGACTATATAAATACTTAGATAAATACATATTTCATATTATATGTATATATATACATATATCTTTTGATACATATATCTTTTTAATTTATTCTATAATCAATGGCGCGTATGACAACCCATGCTTTGCAATTCGAATGCACCGCGAGATTATGCGAATGTGTACGTCCGTACACGGCGCGCAACAGACATGTACACATACAGGCCGAGCTGCTATGTCTGGAGTCACGCTAATAGTCCTATTATACTATGTCTCCAGTATTATAAGCACACAAGGAATATCGATAGCTTCCGTGATCTCTGTTCTGTATCTAAAATAATGACGTAATTGCGTTAATCCTCCTCCCCTAATTAATGTTCACGTCATGAAATTAGCTAATAAAAAGCCGGAATAAAACCTAATAAACGACCAAGCACCGTGGTGAGGACTTTGACCTTTCGCCCTCTCATTTGACAATTTGCTTTTGTCTCTGAGCAACTCATTGCCCTTTACAATTGGATAAATTAACGACAATCACACTATAAATGTGTTACCACGTAGACTACGTAATCTATACTAAGTAGATCATCTTTTGGATTTAAGAGAACAGAAATTACAGAACAGTTGTAGTAGAACAGTTGTATGTAGAAAATAATTTAGGGATTATTGTTATCAAAACATCACAAATATGTGCCGTCTTTTCTAAAGAGGGATTAAACCTATAAATATTAAATTTACAATTGTATAAACAAACAATGTTTAATTTAAAAGATTTTAAAGTACTTTTTACTTAATGATAGCGATTTAATACGATCTAGACATAAACGTTGACATAATAAAATGTTACGTATATACTTAACCCAAACAGGTTTATAACGTTTTGAATCTGCGTGGAATAGTTGGAAATTTTTATATTCCGCATTTTAAGGAATGTCCCAGTGAGCAAACAACGTTATTAGAGTGAGGGGCACAATTTATCGTCATGTTTTTGCAGTTATTCGCTATTGTGAGAATACAAAAATATCTCCAGACTTTGTTATTTGGTAGTAAAACTGTGGTCTCTACTTTGTGCTCCTGTAGGTATGTCTTCTACGTAAGGAATGGTTTCTAAGTAGGTGATTTAGGTCTCTGTTGCTGAAAATATTCGTATTTATCTAAGCATAAACAACCATTTTTTGTCTTTTCTTATAATAATACTTGTTTATGTAAGTTTATATTATTTTTGCAGATTATTTCAGCAAACGTTTCAACAAATTTAATTTTAAAAACTGCTTTTTGGAATGTTTTTCTTGTCATCTGCGGAGAGAGCGGTTAGAAGTATACAGAGGCATTATAAATATATACTTATTCATAATTAGTTATTTTATATTAAGCTCTCGATAAAACAAAATAACTTTGTCTCTTCCGATTACAAGGACAACAAGCTCATGCGTTAAGAAATGTTGGGAACGTTACATCCTTGGATATATTAATCAGTTCACTGGTTTTGTCTAGTTTTTGGGGCCAATGATGATTTAATATTATAAACACGTGCGTAGATAGGGCTCTTCAACATAGATATAACAACGACAAAGTCAATATTAGCTAAGTCACGTTGCGTTGACTCAGTCATGTTGTGCCTTTTTAGGTGTTTATCTTTTTTTAATTTAAGGCAATCGAGCAGACGAGCCACTTGTTGGGAGGTAATCACTGTCGCTTATGCACATCAGCAACATCAAAGGAGCTGCCTATGCGTTGCCTGACTTTGAGAGTCCTTTTGACTCGCTTTTTGTAGAACCTCATATCATAGCGCAAAGGAATATTTTAGGAAGGAGACCATTTCTCATTTTGCTGGTTCGAGGAAGCAACGAACGTGATGCCCGCGTGGTGTCAGTATGCCAGGCAAACATGAAGATGGCACTAATTCGATAAGTTTATCTGAGCCCCCACGTTACAAAGACGGTAGAAAACATACAGAGAGCCAAGGCTGCCCTCCTAATCATAACTAACATAATCGATACTTTTTTTGCGAAATCGGGTTATTAACGTAACTGGAATAAGCTAAACAACCCCCTCTACTCGTTTTTTTCACATCCTATTTTGTTTCAGTTTGATTGTTAAATAAGTCAGATTAAACTAGTAAAAAGAAACTTTAGGTGCCAATATCTCGAATGTTACCGAAATGCAAAATCCTAGTGGTCACAAGAAGAAACAACATCTTATATGTAAACATAGTTTACGCGGTCGCTAGCGATAACTGTCACTGTATCTCATAATTTTTTTTCACAATGTCAAGTTGTGGGACGAACGCGTCATGCGCCTGATGGTAAGCTACACGCCTGTCCATAATAGTTGCAGTGCCAATCAGAGCTTTAAATCGCAAAGATCTGAGGAGCACTGCCCTTGCGCCCGTCACCCTGAGACATAAGTTGACAAGTCCCATGTGTGAACCACAGAATGTCTCTCCGTAGACTCAAGGACGCGAAACCGTCTGTGTGTTTGGGACCTTTGAAACACTGTGTTTTAAAAGCAAAGGAGACGGAAAACATTTGTCAAAACTCTAAACGTTAACCTAGACATTATGTCGTTACCGAAAATATAACAGCGCATTTGGTATATCTATTTGATTGTTTTAGTCATTGTTTAAAACATTTGTTTTTGCTACGATTGGAGTCTTAGCTATTCGAAGATTCTCTTTGGAAGTGGTTGGCCTTCATATAATACTTGCCAAGTGGGTTCGTTCATATGTAATATATTATTATAGATCTATATAGTGCTGTATTACACTATGCAAGTTGGCTACTTAGACTTTTGTGGACCATTTCCAAAAAATTTAACACGACATCGTGTTAACAAACAAATAAGCGATAATTAGTTAACAAATATATTATTACTCATAACTGAAATCCATGATGCGTAATGAATACAAATTATTCTTACGAGTTCAAAAACAAAGATGACCACAAAATGACTTCATAACCCATACCTTGAGTATTACTTCATCGAAAATGTATAAACGAGGCTAAAAATTAGTAGTTCCATGACAAGCCAAACGTGAGAATGATAATAGCAAATATTTTTTGTACACCTTGCTTAAGAGGCCAACGGGGTACAACGAAGTGTGTCTGTTCGTCATCGCTTATGACAAACTTAAAAGTGCTATCGATAGAAGCGTTTTCCAATCGAGTTTTTTACAGAGATAAACTGTGAGCTTGGTAAATAATGTATATTTGTATAAGTATATACCTTGGAAATGAAACTACACGCAACAAAAGTGTCTAGGGATCAAGCATGTTGTTTGATCCCTTTTGTTGATTGCCAATTACTGAAAATCAGGTTATTTAATTAAATTTTTTAAACATTGATGAATTTTTTTGGTCAATTTTATAATTTGATTTGAAAATTATATTGACCAAAAAAATCCATTGTTGTTAAAAAAATCATTAAGAAAACCTGATTTTCACTTGTGATGTGAGTATTTTTTCGGATCTGAAATCGAATATAGTTCTTAATTCTTCCACTAAATGTTTCGAGCGCTTTACAATTCAATGGTCACGGCTGACATGTATAGTGTATAATATTACATATTGTAAAAGTATTGCTGTTATAGAATGATCAAAGCCCAATATGGACGCTGAATTACGTACAATCGAGTGCAATAATAGTCACGTAGCGAATTCGATCTTACGTATTAACACAATTTGAAACAATCGTTTCGGATTGTAATTTAAATATGTGCATTAATGACTTGATTTGTTGACGAGTTAAATCGTTTGTAATAATCAATCTTGAGTGGGTATCAAATGGAGCTTCCCCGCTGGACGTATCATTCCTTACTTATACGTCTGGCGTACCCTGGGCAACAATCGGCGATTACCTTCAGCAGATTGACAAATCCTTTCACCGCAACGACAAGCTTTACCGTGTATGCCATCGATAGGATAAGAAGAAGACTGTGCTCTTTCCACTATCTCTTGTTATCCCCTATAAAGTGGTTACACACGGCGACTTATGCAAACTATATACGCTACTACATCGATACAAACGCGTGATTGCATCGATGCAGTTGCTTATGTTGAATAATTATGTACGAAAATCTGTATGCACATTATTGTGTTTTGTTAAATGTAAATTTAAAAGTGAAATTGATAAATACATGAAATAAATTAATTAGTTAATTATTTTAAAAACGTGCATCGCATTCGCATCGCGTTTGTAACGCGTTTGCATCGCTGCTTAAAATCGCGTGCATGTGTAAGTGGTATTAAATGTACGGAAATGAATCTACTGCTTACAATAATCCAGATCGGAATATGTTTCAACCTTGTAAGTAGTACAACTCATAAGTAGCGATCGAAATTAGAGTGTACTTGTCTAATCTTCACATAAAGCATACATAAAGAGGATAAAACACTATTTGTAATATCATCATGAATAATAATATTTGTCTTCTAAATACGCTATCGTAGCACAGTGATTACTTGCTCTTTAAAAATAAAGATACATAGTTTTGGAATTTTAGGTGTTATCCTTTCAATGTATTGTATACTTCCTTGGAGTTTAGGTAAATATACACTGCCCATTCCGTCCTTTAGTCATACCAAAACTTTTCCAAGAAAATCTTACTTTTAAATTTGTCTACTGACATTGTTAAGTTTGTAGCAAGGTCTACAATAGTTATAAGGTAAAGGACGTTTTTTGTGAGACAGCCGGATTTTAATGGACTTGGTGCGACGTTGTAGATGAAAAAATTACGTTAAAATTGTTATTCGTTGGATAGTTATTTTGTTTAGGCGTAAATGTTTTTTATGTCGCACGTTTAATGTAATAAGCCCACATCTGCAAAATAACAACTTTTCAAGAGAGAGGTTTCAAATCACTTTTTAATTTTTAAATTTCGCATATACATATTATTATACATATAGTTTGATTCATAAAAGCATTTTTGATGTATGATAACATGCGACTTTATTATACCAAAGAAGAACATTCCATTGCAAAAAATATGATGTTTGCTATGACTCTACTATAATTCGAGAAACATAAATATTTCCAAGTAAAAGATAAACTCGTTGAAGGATTTATCTGTGAACTTTCATGTGCATAGTGAGCGTTATAACAAGTTTGCTACGAACTGTAGAATTATGAGTTGTTTATTTTTATTGATAACCGGTAACCGTCAATGCCAATTCAGTGCGATGATGTCATCTTATAGCACCGCCAAGGTATCAAATCAGATGGAGCATGTTTAAGCTTTACCAGTTATTAAAAAATATAAACAAATGTACATAGACGTACATACCAGAACATAATTTCGTTATCACTTGATCTGGATTTACTTTTAACTTAGTAACCTGTTTGTAGTTGCAATGTGAAATTCGCCATAAAAAGAAGCTTACAAATAATTTTTAATAACTTTTACATATCAGGTTTTTGTAAAAGTACGTAAGTCTACATCAGAAATACCGTAATTGTATGCAAAATTTGTTACAAAATTTCAAAGTGCATTTCCAGCTTTTATAAAAGTAGATAGAGATGCCTCTAATAAAACCGGCGACAAGAGACTTGGACACTTAACAAGGAAGCAAATAAGTTACAACAGTATCCTTCATATCTGGAATGTGCGCTTAGACTCATATGCAACCTAATGCTCTCAATTAGTCTGTGTTATCATATTTATAAATACGGCTACAGTGACATGTACCATATTATATATGACCATGATCAGAATGATGGCAATATGACTACTTAACATTTGGACGGTGGCCAAAATACTAAAAAAAAAACAAAAGACTCAACGGTCACCTTATAAGCAAAAAAGTCTTAAGAGATAAAGCGTGGCCATTATTTTTAACAGTCTTTTTCTTTTGTCTTATATCCCCTACGTCGTACATTTGCAAAGTTTATGCATTGCGCAATCATTTGTTTAATTTTATTGTAGCCACGAAGCTGAAAGAAATAATTATGTGCCTACTGTTTCGTGGAATGATTTTTGTTCATCTCCGACTTAACCATGTTGGAATCTTTGAGGAAAACCATGCGAAACTCTAGAATAAAATAAATAATCTACTCATGCGAAAGCTAATAATTAAATAAATAGTCCATTCGTATGTAAACGAACCTTATGGTTGGTTTGAGTTCAATTAATGCAGTTTCAGAGCGATTCCGTGATCGTTTTACGTGCAAAAATGAACACGCCTTAAAACATTTGATAATAGTTGCTATAAAATAGTCCCAAACAAATTTCTCACAACTCGCAGTTTGTTTTGGAAATATACTGCGATTATCGTATAAAATTGTCAACTGACCTCTGCATAGCATAAACATGCAAGGAACGAACTGTTCATTAGTATAATTAACGTTAGTTATCGTTTTAATAATCAACTTTTAACCGTCTGCTCTTTGAGAGGAACTAACTATAACGCTAAATGTGTTTGTGTAACTTTAATACATTGCACGTAATGTGATGCAGTTGGCATTGAAAATATTTTTTCACCACACTAGCTCGGAAAAGCTTTCTTTCTCATTACAAATGTGTGCGCAAAAGCGATTTTTCCACACTAGCGTGGAAAAGGTTTTTGAATATCGAACTTGATGATGGACTGTGCTTAAAATAACTTTTTCTTTCGAAAAAAAAAACATAATGACACGTTCAACTAAACGATTTGTCTTACATTATTTATGTACGTAATTAATATAAATCCGTTGGTATATTTTATTCTTATTATTGTTGACATTAAATTGACAACTATAAGAAATTAGTTTTTTTTAATTATCGTAGTAGTAATTACAGTAGTAGTATTAATTCGTCGAAGAACTAAAATATTTAAATAAAAATGGATGAGGTGCGAATTCAGGACGCATCCATAAACATTTTCTTTTGATTAGAGAAAAATGTGTTATATAGTACAACTGTTTTTCTTTCATCTAACATTTTTCGCTTTAGTGAGGTGAAAAATTGTATGTTTTGCGTTTAAATTGTTGGTTTAGACCTTTTTTACGTAATCATGTTTTTATTCTTAACAAAAGTTTGTACAGAATATTGTACGCTTAAAATAAGATTTTTTATGTTCCCAAGTGACGAGACGAACAAGTCGTGCACTGGTGGTAAGCGACAGGTGACCATAGCAGTTGCAGTGCCACTCAAGCTTTAAATCATATAATCAATCATTAATCAATACATTTGAGGGGCACTGCCACTGCGCCTGTCACCCTGAGACGTAAGGTAACAAATTTCATGTACCTGTAATTTCACCACCACTCTCGGCCCCAAAACCGGAACGCAGTAATGCTCACATTACTGTTTGGCGGCCGAAATAGGTAAAGTGGTATTTCTTCCCTGTGCGAATTCTTTCACGATTCTATTTTATCTTTACAAGAAATTTGGTTGGTTGTATGACGTAACTATGTGCCTACAAATCCACTTCGTATGTACATATCTTTGAAATTTATTTCAAAACCTACATTTTACGATAATACAGATTATTTTCACGCAGTTCCTCAGCGAGCTTGTTATTAATAATTAACGAGTAGCCTGTTTTCGTACACGACCGTTCGAGGTCATGGTGTTTTTCCTTCTCGTTGTCACGGTTGAGATTTTATCATTCTGTCGGTGCCTTTAAAATCCGCCTATAAAAGTGGAATGGTGGTAAAAATATAAATTAGTTTCCACGTATTCATATACAACTATTGTACACTTAACTGCAATCTAATAGGCGCAGCCTCATATAAAACATTACGAAAATTTGATACCCTATTATTCTTTACAACGCTGAAGAATGTAAGTTACAATAATAAGGAAAACGAATTATTTACATAATAACATTGGATACGACATTCTTAATTAGACTTCGTGAACAACTTTTTTCCGACAATTTTTTTTTAGGTTACGTATTACCGAGATGAAGGCAACAAAATTTATCGACTTGATTTTACTTTTTATATAAACTATGAGAATTGTGATTGAAAAACATTCCCAACTCTTTCCATACACAATATTCACAACTGTAAAATCTCCTAAGTAAATAAAGTTGCATTCATACATTAAAATAATAATATTCTTCTATAAGCAATTGCATTTTTTACAGCCGCCATCGCGCCATCGCTACACTCTTGACTCTCTTGCTTAGTCGACATTAGCAACTTATTCTGTTAATACTTAGTAATAAATGTTATCATAGTCGTATGACGTATGTGTAAATTAAGAAAACATTAAAAGAACTTCATTACTGATGCAAATTTTAACAAATAAACAGTATTTCATTTATTGACTTAATTTTAGAATTTAATTACAAGTCGAAAAGATGAATTTATCATTCGTTTTTACGTAACCAACACAATGCACAAATCCCTTCAACAGCATAACAGAACAATAATAGGAAACTATATTAATGCATCATAAAATATGTAGTCAGCCTTGGAGATAATATATTTTCCGCCATAATAAGCAAATAGGAGGATTAAGTATGACCATTACGACAATGTGCCTTCCATGTAAACTCGCTCTTAGCAATGACGTAATTGATGAACATCGTGTAATATTAATGTACGATTGTGCCCGTTAAGTAAATTCCTCGTTAATCCTTTTGCAACGTTTCTAATCAATATGGCCAGATATAAAAAGTAAAAAAAAGATATAAAAAAATTCTAGTAAAAAAATTTGGGTCAAGCATCTATTAAGTAGTTGGTTTCTTAATGTTGGTTTTTAGTATAGAACGTGGGTTCCATACTTTTTCAACATTGATTTTTTTTCTTATCAATCTCTTGATCCGTCAATAACATTGACGCTTGAATTTGAGGAAATCCTTTAGACTTATGACATAAGTAGCAGGTTCATGTCATATATGACATAAGTGATTCCTTTCAGAATCTCGCCATTGTTAAGACGTGGTATTATAAAAGTCCATGTAGTCGAAATATAAATACCGAAAATAATATTTACAGTTTTACACAATCATAACGAATTATTAGGTTTTCGCTATTGTTACATTGTTTGGAAATGAAACTATAATATATTTTCGGACCTAAATAGTGTATATTTTTCACACAAACTAAAGCTTCGGGCTCTTTACAGGTCCACTGGTCACGGCTGACTTTTTTTGTTCGTGTTGAAAAAATAAATACACGTGATTTAAATCCAAAACAATAGAATACTTTTTACGTATTTATTTATAAATTTTGATGTGGTTTACAATACAATTTACATAGATTTTTATATTATTCACTATTACTAATTCCATAAAAAAACTATATAATGTAGAGCTGAGACTAACAATTGATTTTGTTTGAACGCGACCTTGCTTACGAACTATTTCATGGTAGAAAAAATGTCACCATTTAAAGAAAACGTGTCATGTAATGACAATAACAGTGTTACTTCTTTCTGAAAACATTCAAATCAAATCATTTAGTTTTTTGTGATATAAGTACGGGTTGTTACAAGAATGAATTTTGAATCACTGTGATCTGCCTTGCGGCAAATAAAGTTGTTTTAGATTTATCTAGTTTTCATGCAATAATTTGTAATATACTATAATCATCCAGTATATAACCAGAAATAGAGACGAAATAAGGGTTATCCATCCCTTGCAACTCGTCAGGCAAATGGGCCTTATATCACTTTGAATATCAACTCTTGTATGCACTGAAATCACAAATTAGAAAACTGAAATAGTACAGCGTCAACAACTGACCTATGTGTACATCTCCTTATATTAAAAAAAAATATTCTGTATTTATTGTAATAAAGATAATTTCTCCAAATATGGGCGGCTGTTCCATTCGGTGGTGTGTGAAAAACAGCAAAACATCTAATTACAAAACAAACAGAATCACATTTCATTGGTAATTAAATATTAAATCTCAAAAAGCTCAAGTTAAACTGGAATTTGAAGTGAAACAATTGCCGATACCCGTCAATTGTTATGAATTCGGGCTGGCCAATCAGAGCGCAGTAACGATTTGGCAGAATAGTTTTCAAACAAATTAAACGACATTTCGTCTCTATTTCTGGTTATATACCCGATGACTATAATATACTATAATCATGCAGTTACACATAATAACAATATTAATATTACAGTAACAGATTTGATAACTAACATGTAACGTAAATTTTATGAGAAATCTTCATTATTGTAGAATGTCATATCATTCAGATAATGAAATAATAATTTCTTAAATTCTGCACAATCATTGCAATTCATAATTTCCATTACTATTACACTCTTTTGAAGTAGAACAGTTTTACGTGATCTAGTTTTCAGTTCATCAGAACGGCGCAAACGTGTGACGAATACAGATCGGAAGATTTGCTCGATATTTTAAAATAGCTATCAAGGAAGTTCCCATAGGGACCCCTGGAGCGTCCGATAGGTACTTGTAATACAATCATAAATTAGAGGATTGTTTTACGAGCTCATACGGTCATTTCTGTTGTTTGATAAAATTGTCTGTCTCTATGCGCTGCGAAGCAAACGTGTGGGCGAGGGCAATTTTGTAACTACACAAAATGAATGGTACTGAGTCACGACGCTAAATATTAGTGTCTTGGAGGGATCTACAAAATTTCATTGTATTTAATTAATATTGAAAATATGCTGTAACTGCTTTTTTTAAAGACGCGCTTGCGTAACGTAGAATCGATCTGTACTCAGGCTTGCAATGTGGACGCTGAATAAGATGAACTTTTCTAAATTAGTCTAGGTGATTAGGGTAGGGCCCTGGAGTGAATTTCGTTGCTCTAGCACTCATTCAGGGAATTCTCTAGTGTTAGACTAGGTAAAGAGTGTGGCTGTCGAGCACATTTTTATTATTATTATTATAACTGTCAGCAACTCGCTTGAAAAGCTTTTAGCTTCTTCTGTCTCTGTCAATGTATATTTCTTATCCATGAACATCTATACATTGTTCGCTCGAAATGCACCCAGTAGTAAAAAATTGGACATCTTCCAGAAATAATATTATCTCCAATTGGACAAGTTTTAATACATCTACGAACTCGCATTTCATATTAGTTTACAAAGTTGGAAAAGTCTCACGACAAAATCTCCTCGGCGACTTGTAAAGTCAGCTATATATACAATGTAAGCAGGGTCTCACCAGGTTATCACAGTAAACTAAGGGGCTTTTACGATCTATGCAGTACATACGCGTCACCAGGTATCATAAAAAAAACTCTACCCAGCCTATCGTGTCAAACCAAAACACTGTAAGTTCCAGTACATTGTTTCTTTCGGCTGTTAGAATTAGCTTATTTTGCAATATACAATTATGATAGCTGGAGAGAATTCTTTAAAATCTAATGTACAAAGTATTAAATCGACACTGGAAAGGTAAAACGTCTAACGTGCAATTGGAAAATATTATAGGAAAACGATATAAAGTCTCTAATTTTGTTAGTTATATGGGAAAGCTGAAACTTTCTAGTTTTTCATAAAACAAAAAGATTAGAGTTATGATATTACTTTTTTTTAAAAAACTTTAAATCACTCTCCTGTAACATTTTCCAAATGCACGAGTCGTTTACTTTTCCAGCATCGAAATGTATATTTTTATTAATCGACTTCAAAAAGTGAATTCTCTATTGAACTGTAATTTTTTTTTGTGCGCATATTACGCGGTTACTTCGACAATTATGAACGAATTTAGATGATTCTTTTTTTTTCGCACTTTGTGAGCATTCCGGTTTTGAAGGGTAAGGGTGCTGATGAGATTTGTCAACTTATGTCTCAGGGTGACGGGCGCAGTGGTAGTGCCCTTCAAATTTCACAGTGGTAGTGCCCCTCAAATCTTTGCGATTTCAATCTCTGACACTGCAACTGCTATGGACAAGCCTGTTGCTTACCAACAGACGCACGACATGTTCGTCCCGTCACTTGGTAACTTAAAAAAGTCCTCTTAGAATACCTCTCCGCTATGGGAGTAGCGGACGTCTACAGACCTTTTGAACCTAATAAGACCCAGCAAACTACAATAGGTAAAGCGCTAAACGCTCAATGTACTTAATATAATTGCACATGTTTCAGGCCCAAGCAAGTATGCCCTCAGAGTTGTATGAAAAAAGTATTTTCTGGATATCCTATGGTCATATAGAATATATTATAGCGCTATATGTTAATACGATATTTTCATTATAATTTACACCGGGAGTACGAATCATATTCTGAGTCTGGATCACTTATAATGTAGACGGCAGCACATCTACACTCGTTTTCCACCCGATGTACGCCCAAAACAATTACTGTGAAATAAGTAATATTCGACCATATCAAACGACGGTGTCAAGTATGAAGCTTCATTTGCATCATGCTCCTTTAAATTTGGTCGAGTATTACTTATTTGGCCGAAATACACGAAACGAAAAAAACGAGAGTACATGGCCCGGCTACAGAATGACGGACGGTGTCCCGTTGCAATGGTGGCGATATGCGAACAAAAGTTTGAAGTTTCATGTGCTGTTGACTGTACCTACACGGGGCGTAAGGGGTTAAGCTGAAATTCGAAAGTACCCATAAAATTCGGTCACTGTTGTATTTTAACAAACTTCATCTCAACGAAACTTGTCCAATAACCTTATCCATTCTTATGTAGATGACTTCTGTACATTTGCCAAAAGGAGAAAACTTCCAAATGTTATAAGGGCCGGCTTTACAACCAATTTTGACCCTTAGTCTAACTGAATAGAGACGATGTTAGCGAATCAATTTTTATGAGGGTTTAGAACGATAAACAGCATACTTATAGCCGCTACTGCTGATGTTGTTTGCTTTATTTGTTGCTGCTTATGTCACTAATAGTGATATGCCAAGACTGGTTTACGAGTCGTTTAATGGCTTGTTTATGTATTAGACGAACTATGAAAATTAAACGTTCACTGAAACTCGATTTTGATGAAAACTAGATGTTGTAAGATGAACATGTGTCCTCTAAAAAGTCATTTTAATCTTCACACATACACACAATCACGCATAACATAGTCATGTTTAATTTTTCCTGTACTATTTTTAGCAGACTGCAAAAAGTGACGAGGTTCACAATTCGACTGTATTTTTTTGGGTATGTTACACGTTACTCCGACATTTGTGAACTGATTTCGATGATTATTTTTTATTGAAAAAAGGTACCCCATTTAATTTTGAAGAATTGGAATTTCTCTTATTGAATTGGAACTTACGTCCTGTAGGACAAATTCAGGCATGCGCGCTGCTGCAAGGCGACTATTCGAAAATTATAATGAGTTATTGTCGGAAGCAGACATTTTTGATCTGTCTAAATACAAATTTAAGATGGCGGTTACTGAAACATTGGGTATGACACTGTAGTGGATTGTGAAACTGCTTTTTTTATTTGTGAATAGTACTTAATAATGTTATTAAGTTTGTTTGTTTTTAAACTTATTTTCTTTGTCAGCGTTGTACTTAAAAAAAAAAAAATAGCGATCATGCTTCATTTGAAAATGTTATATTTTTATAATAATCTGTGGATGATGTAATTGATTGTACAATTAGCTAAACCAATATTCTTATTCTGTATAACTAACCATGTATACAATTGTTTGTCATTCCTCAGTAAATAAAATAAAATAAGAAGATATTCCCCGTTTAAGGTTGACAAAATTGGGGAATGAATCCAGTGTATTGAATTTCACCCACTTTCCGGTAACCGATTCTAATTAAACTCGGCAATGAAAGTCAAATGTTATAATGATCTAAAACTGATCTGATGATGGAAATGGCTGACAGATGAGAGGAATTCTTTAACACTGTACAGCAGCTACCTTGTGTTTATGCTGATGAATAATATGTCATTTTGACGAGTACTTCTGTATTCCACGGTAACGGAGCTGGTTTAACTTCTGATCGAGTCTTTTTTTTTATGTAATAGTTATAATTATGTGTGTTGTGTGTTTTGTGTTTGTTTGTATTCTTAACTTTGGTAAAAATTGGAACATCTCAATAAGATTTTACGATTTTTTTGAAACTTCAGTATTACAAGTTTCGATAATTACAACTAAAAATTAAACCGTGTGTTTAGATTTATGTGTTGTATGACTGGATATTTTAAAACTAAATAGTACGTTGTAGATAAATACTTATTTATAATATTAATTTATTTTAAGTGCGTACGTACGTGGACGATTATTGAAACATAACTAAATTGTTAATAAACGCAGGCAATACCAAAATAAATAATGTAGTTTTAATACAATTTGAACGAGATAAAAAAGAAAACACGCCATCCGTAACGCCCGGGAAATTCTAGGAAAAGTACAAAAGAAACCATGTTCCGGAAATAAAAACTCCTAGCATAGCCGAAACCCAGTTTGTACTTACGACTCAAGTCACTAAATCGCTTTAATGCTTCTGGGCGTGTGTACTTTGGGCCTAAAAGATTAAAGGAACGGTAGTAAAGGTGTCCCGAAATTTTATCTGAATTTACGACACCGTTATGCCACACTGACATCATCGTCATTGACCTCATTCATCTATGTCAGGAGTATTATGCAATGTTTGTGAGTAATTTCTTTGCAGTCAATAAGCCACATTTATATCGTCTACAATCCTGTCCTTGTTATAATAAACTCACATGTGGTCATGCACCAAAAGTGCTGTTAATAGATGACAATCATAAAAATGACTACACTTATATGTGAAATTATATTATGTAGCGGAGATGGTGGGTAGGGATGCGAAGAAAGCAAATTGAGACAGACTTCGTGCACTAAGGGCAAGTTTATAGAGCTAGGAACCCACAACAGTGAGTCTCACTGGCGTGAAAGCACAGGGTTTAGTGTCGAAGTGAAAGCATAGTTTACTTAGCGAAGGTAGCAGAAACAAGACCGAACCGTCTCCACAACTTGAATGCCGTTCAGTGCCGTACAATGTTCTCGTCAAGTTCAAATTTATATAAAATCTTTCTTTAGAAGTTATTCTACTAGGAAATTAAACTATTTTTCCGGATTGAAATCGCGTATATGTTTTTTCAAACAAACCGACGTTTTGGGCCCTTTACAGGACCCATGGTCACGGTTGATTTGTTTGAAAAAACAAATATACGCGATTTAAATCCGGAAAAATAGTTTCATTTCCTAAGTGTAACAATCGCGAAAACCTAAGAACTCGATAAGTTCTACTGTTTATTGTCCTTCGATGGCGCGTTTCAGGGTACATCCAATGCCATCTAGCGGTGACGCGACGGTACTAACGCCGTGTTGAGGTTATTATGGTTGTTACAACTATTTTAATTATAAACAGCCGTAGTCGCTTAATGGTTTGATCTACCGCTTCTCAAGTAAAGGCCGTAGGTTCAAATATAAGAATTCGTGATACCGTGATACCATGAGTACCAGAGCAACGAAATTCACGCCGGGTATGTACTAATAAAAAAACTCAGACTATTACTAATTTCGAAAAGTCGCTTCCCTAATTGGTTCCTCTGGTAATCGACGTCAGGATCTCCGTGGGATCTCGTCTTCAGCGTCCACAGTGCTTACCAGTGGGCACTGAGGTCACCGTGTATTGTATTGTTGCAATATAAGCGACTAGCAATAGGTATTTATAAAATTTGTACTACAGTCACGTGTATAAATATGTGTGCATGTAGCTCAGTAACAATAGAAAAATCTCCGAAAACGTTTATTGAATGTTTAAAATTTCATTTTTAAAATCGAATTTGAATTTCGATCAACGAATACACATTGACGCACGTGACTGTGCCTACTAATAAGACTTTCTACCTTTTTATTGTTATAAAAAAATTGACTACCACATTGTTAATATTATACTATAGAGAATTTTGTCTTTTGTTTTATGATTGGAGTGTCGAACGTGTGTGTTGGAACTCGTTAGTGTTATCTACTAATATTGTACATATTAAATTTGTACAGTAAATTGCCGATTAAACAAAATAAAAATGGTAGGCTTAGTAAGACAACATCGATCGTTAGTGATTGAATGAACAAATCATCAGTGAAATGGCACCATCAGTGCCAGACTTGGGCCCTGATAGACGGACAAACATATAGATAAAGGCTTTAAACTTATAACTCCCACCTTGCGTTATTTTTTTCGGATTTAAATCACGTATATTTGTTTTTTCAAACAAAGCCACCGTATCGGGCCCTTTACAGGTCCTGATACGTTGGCTCACTGTTGACTGAGGTGCTAGTCTACAACAAGTTATGTCTAATATTAATGCAAACCACCTTATTTTTCATTATAGTTACGAAAGTTATTAATTACTTACTTTTTTTTAAATTTTACAAGGAACATTCCAATTTATGCTACATAATTTTTACAATTATTTTATTTTAACAATAGGTATTTTTATAAAATGAAGTTTATTATTAATTAATAATGGAATTTAGAATATATTATAACATATTAATTAGCACTGCGGAAAAATAGTTTCATTTCCTATGTGAAACAATTGCGAAAACCTAAAAACTCGATAGATCTATGTGTTTTAAACAATCTTACAAATTGTAAATACATTGGTGAATATTGCAAGATTCACTATACATAGTTGCGCAAGGTTCGTAGGTAAGTTTATATTTAGTTTTTAAACAATGTTCAAACTTTATTTACAGTTTTACCACAGATATTTCCAAGTTATATAAAAGATTACGAATTTATAAAATTAAATATGAGTCATCAAGTCGTGTCGCTTGGATTCTCTAGTTAGAACAATAAAATCTTTTATATACATATACTTTATTGCGACAAACAAATGCGAAATAAATATTAATTATAAGGTGTATATACGTATACCTATATACTTAAAAGGTGAGCAAAGAGACTTTTTCCGGTCAACTCAAGGCAGTGAAAGCGGCCAATGCCGTGTAAGATAGAAAAAGGGATAGATGAATTTATCTATTAGTTCATAATATTTAAATTATAAGCACGTACAATGTATATATATAACGTAAATATACAATATATATAAATATATAAATACAAAGAAAGTAGAAGAAAGTGCGCTATCAACCTTTTCTTGAATCAAGCAATCAACAGACTAGCTTGGACGTGGGAAGGGAATCTATTCCACAATTTCTTATAATAGCGCAGCCACTGTGACGGCACTATAACAAAAGTGTGTACTATAGCGAGAGAGAAATTCAAAGAAATTAACATTCTTAAAATGACGTCACGATACATTAATGAAAGTATAATTTAAATTAAGAAGAATAGAATTTTTTATGAAAATTAGTGATAAACACAACGTTAACACGAGGAATAAAACTAAACTGTGTTCTTGACAGTCGTCTTCTCAAAGTCACAAAGGTACAATGTATAACGCTTCTATAATAAGATTTCGGTGGTTGTTGAAAATATGCTGGTTATGTGTTTCAAAACTATAGTAACACAAATCTTTACACTAAAGGTTATCATTACATATTATTCTACAGCTTCTGCGTATTGGAATCACAAAAATCCACGATAGTGACCTTTTTAGCTCTTGCACGTTGCTTGTCTTGATCTATTTATTACATTTGAAATAAATATTGTAAATGTTAAATGTAACTGCCTCCTTGGCCAAACGGTTACGATGCTGGTCTGACACGCAGAGGTCTCGGGTTCACCTCTCGGGCCGGGAGAAAAATTTCGAGTATAATTATAATTATATTTATATATTATAATTTCGTTATTCAAACTAAGGCCTGTAAAGGTATTTTGAGACTTTATATATGTTATTTCATTTCGAAAATATAAAATCGAACAACTGTCGATCCACAGCGAAGAAGAACGAACGAAATGTATACTGAGAACAAGTAGTCTAGCACATAGATCTTTGTTCTACGGATGAGTCGATTTGTATGGCCTACACTTAGGTATGTCTCTCGTAAGTTTGGGTGTAAATTGTGGTTCTCTATGTGTGTGTCCATGGCACCTGCGATACAGGACTTGTGCGTTATTTATTTATTTATACAAATGTTAATTTACAAAGAGCATCCCTACAGTTTGTTACTTATTCTTCGCAATGGAATCTGCCTTACGGATGAGTAGTAGAGTTTAATCAATATTACGATTTCAAGTGTAACTTGCTTACGAAATAAAGATTGTACGAATTTGAGTCAAACTATAGGTACATAGCACTTGGGATGCATGGAACTAATTGCTGAGCACACCTTGTCTTTGTATATATAAGCCGTTACTTTGTTCTTGACTGCCCTGTTGCCAACATACAACCTTTTGGGGTCGGAGAAAGTATCTTTTCGAGTTTCTGCCTTTGCATTGTTATTTGTACATACCCTCTAGAAAGTTACGAAAGATATGGATCAATGCGGGCGTGTCTGCCATTCGCTAATGTATCCTACAACTGACAATATTGCTTATTCCAAAAAATGTTACCTATTAAAAAGAAAGTACTATTTGAATTGCTTGTGACAAATTGTATTGCTAATGTATGTAAGTACATGAGTATTTGACAATTAAATTTTAAAGCCTGCTAACCTTTATCTATCTATTTATGAATTATTTTGATACGTGTTCTTCCTTTTATTAATTCATAGTTTGTTTTTTAAAAAAAATATATAAAATAATATAATTTTAAGAATGAATGCGAATATTGTATACTTTATGCCGAATTTACATTACGAAACTTATTTCACGCATGTTGGAATTGATTTCACGAAACTAATTTCAATACACATGTAAGTAAAAATTAGTGTCGTGACATCTTTAGTATCGCAGCAACTATGGTACCAGTGATATTCGAGTAATATTTTGCAATGCATAATAATGTTACACAGATGTTTATTAAAAAATAATAAAAAGAATGTCTCGAAAACAAAGACGTTGGTAGATTTGCGAATGGTTATCAAGAAACCCTATTGGTGCATCAAAGTTAATCTCTGAACTAGTATATGAAGCCCCATATAGCTATAATACACTAATTTCACATTGCAAGTAACAAAAACAAAAAACAAAAAATAAAATTATTTGCATACACAAGCTTTACCAAAAAAAATCGCGCGACTCACGAAACTATTTAATTTTATAAAATTAGATGTTTACGCTTGAAATTATGTACGAAATGAATATCCTAAAATTAATTTTATGTTACTAATTTCGTAATATAAATTAGGCTTACATTTAATATGGTATGCCAATTGCTGTCGCAACACGCCGAACTATAAAAGTAATCTTAAATATGTAATATAGTATGGTTACAGATTCTTTCTATCTCTATTTATTTCTATTCAGCTTTAAATAAACTTAGAATACTACATATCGAGTTCTTAGGTTTTCGCGATTGTTACACAAGGAAACGAAACTATTTTTTTGGATCAAAATTGCGTGTACTTGTTTTTTCAAAGTAACAGACATTTCAGGTCCTTGACAGATTTCGTGGTCACAGCTGATTGAGAAGGCAGTCATGAACCATTTATGTGTAACACGGAAGTTTAATATTAATATTAGACATAAATTAAAATATAAAATTAGAATAAATCGGAATATTTACGTGACACTAAATAAATGAAAAATTAGAGCATTAGCGCACTACGTCCGATTCATATCAGGAGGTTTACTCTCGTTCTCCATCCAACATCTGGCCGTAACAATTACTGTCAAATAAGTAATACTCGACCAATTAAAAGACAATGTCAAGTATGATGCTTTATTCGCATCATGCGTTTTTTTTATTTGGTCGAGTATTACTTATTTGACAGTAATGGTTTCGGACGGATGTCGGACGGAGAATGAGAGTTTAGGGCCAGTTTTGAATCCGAGAAATGACGGTCTGAAATGTCACAGGGATCATTTTGTCTCTAAGTGTACAAGTGATATTCGTATTGCCTTGGATTAGAATCGGACATATGTAGTGCACAAGCGACATCCGAAGTGGGTCCGAGTTGTCTAGATTTGTATAGTTTCGGATTCCGAACGAATACGAACCGGATACAGTGCGCAATGCGCTTACTAATACTAACATTATATACCTTGAACTCGTATAATTAAAAACTTTACTCTTGCAATTTGTTTCCATGGAAATTAATATTGTAAAAGACAAATATTTATTTCCAAAGAGCAACCCCTAGAATTTCATGCTCACTCTTCTCAGGGGAATCTGCGTTACGAATGAGCAGTAGAGTACAATCATTATGCCGATTTCATGTGTAATTTGCTTATCTATGAAATAAAGATTGTTTGACTTCGTCTCCTTATCGTAGACTATCGCCTATGGCCACCAGGACCCCAGGGTTTCCGCCACAATAGCCACAAAGCTGTAGAACTGGCTATGGTTGGTATCGTATATTTCAACTCTCAACTGATTTAACCGCGGATAAATAATTAAGAGTGAATATTTTTGATAAGTATTCTCTTATGGTTTGTTTCTTATTGTCTAGTATGTTGTCATTTGTGGTAGTCAAATAAACGTATTTTCTTTCTGTCTTTCTTTCTTCTTCTTCTTTAATTTGTAAAAAATTTTACTTGGCGTCCAAAGGTTGGCTTGTTAAGGAAATTATTAAATTGAATTACAAAATTGTTTTCGATTATTCGGAAATAAATGAACTTTATGGTTACTGAATTCAACATACAATAAATACGATACAATAAAGATGTAATTACGCAACCAACATTGCGACAATTCAAAAAATACAATTGCTTGCAAAATAAATACCTCATAAACGCGTATCGCGATTACGCAACGATGGTATATCAAGCTTTCGCTCTGTCAACACGCGGATGACCGAATAACGTTGATTTATAAATAAACTTGAACTCATAGTGAGAACGAGATTCGAGTAACACTTTAATTTAAATTCAGTAAACTTCCGATATATAGCAGTGTACTTAAAAAAAAGCAATAAAGTCACCATATGTAAGCTAAAAAGTAGTCGCACTCATTAGGGCTACCACGACAGGGCGCGACTTGCGCGATAGCGACATAGAAGCGCGAGATATTATTATTCTCTATGCGACAATACCAGTATCTCGCGCTTTAAATCCACGATAGTGATTCTTTTACCTCTTGCAGATTGTCTTGATCTCTTATATTTGAAATAAATATTGTAAATGATAAATGTAAGTGTCTCTGTAGCCAAACGGTTACTATGCTAGTCTGCCACGCAGATGTCGACGCTTCAACTCCCGGGTCGGGATAAATATTTGTATGGCCAACACTTATATCTCTCGTAAGTGTAGAAAAAAAAAAAGAAAATGAAATTATATACCTTGAACTCATCTAGTTAAAAAATTTACTCTGGCAGTTTGTCGTGATAGAAATTAAAATTGTAAATGATAAACGTGTACAAATATTTATTCACAAAGAGCATCTCCTAGAGTTTCTTACTCATTCTTCTCAGTGGATTGTTTGTCTTACGAAGGAACAGGTAGAGTTTAATCAACATTACGACTTTTGCGAGAGCGACATAGAAGCGCGAGATATTGTTATTCTCTATGCGATAATAACAGTATCCCGCGCTTAATGTCGCTCTCGCACAAGCCGCGCGCTATCGTGCTAGCCCTACTGATCAAGGTTATTATTATTATTGTATTGTCATCGGAATACCATTATGTGCCAAAATTTCAAGTCGATCGGACTAGTCGAAGTAATATAATAAACATTCATTTTATGTCTTAGAACCCCTACATTAACAGGGAAAAGAGCTGATGACCTTTAAACAGCGTAGCTCCTATCGTAGACAGACACACAAATTCATAGCCACATAGTCTAAGGCTTCAAATATACCCCCCACTCCCCTCTTTCCGCGTCGGGAGCTAAAAATAAACTTGATCTCATAGTTAGAAAAATATTCGAAATAAGCTTTTTATAAAAAAAACCGACCTCAAAAGTTTATGGAACTTGGCAAATAGATGTACTATTTGCCAAGTTTCATTGAAATCGGTTAATGGAAAGAGCGCGAAACCGAATTCATTCCCTTTGCTACCGTTACAGGTCGAATATTTTCTTCAAATTTAAATGGGACCCATACTGACCAGTCATTCTTTCCAACAAAAAAAAGAATTATCTGAATCGGTTCACAAATTACAAACAAAAAAAAATACAGTCAAATTGAGAACCTCCTTTTTTTGAAAATATTCTTTGAAGAGAATTTAATTTTACTTATCTCGAAGACGAGAATAGCGGTACTACGTTTTTTATAAGTTATTTGTCCCGCTTTGCACTTAATATTGTCTCTATCTTTTCTTTATACATAGGAAGTTGTCTGAAAAGTTCTTTAAAGCGACATAAAAAACAAATTTTCTAAACGGAACATGGCTCCAATATTAATAAATAAAAATTAAATACTTTTTCTTTTACAGTCTTATTATAATCTTATTTTAATATAAACAAAGATAATGAACATAAAAAGTAAGAATATAATAAAAAAAACTTGTAAATATAATGTTGTAAAGAGTAAAAGCAAATACAAACGTACCAATTTCGAACACTGCCAGCAGCACAGCAAAGCTCAAAGCTACACTTCGGGCCATGGTTAAGGGAACAAGGTACGAGCACTCACGAGCAGCAAACGGGACCAACTGATTCTCAGCAACGCCAGCTTGACGCCGCGCCCGTACCTAATATTTGCAGCTTGCGTAGGGTGTACCATTTTTGCCCTTTTATTAAGACTATTTGGGTTTATTTTGATTAGTTTGATGGAAACAAATTGGTGGTTTTAGGAAAATAAGGTTTTTTATGGACAAATTTTTATAATGCTTGCTCTTTCTTTATATTTTAACTAGTAGGTGGAGATTTGCATATAAATTGAAGGACGTTAAAATACCTAGGCATTATATATTGATCTGAAAATTATTTTAAAGCAGTCAAAATTTATTCTACAAAGGATTTAGATTAGAAAAAGAACCATGAGAATAATTTGCGTGAATTAAACAAAACTTTTTGTATAAGTATATTTAATTGTTTGTTTTATAGTCATTCAGAAACTATTAGTAATTTTTAACAAATCAGCATTAGTCATCGTCCGTCTTCGTCATCTCAGTTTAAAATATGTTAAAACGATTATCTTAACTTAACTAGCATTTCATCTTTTATCGTATAAAGTCTTGTAAGTGTTTTTAAAATCTTGATACCATTACTACTATATTACTTTTAGCAGTAGAGCTCTTTGTCAAAGAGTTCGTTCAGGGAAGTACTGCCACCTGGCCTCTTTCTGTCGCCAAGCAGTAATGTCAGCAGTATTCTGGTTTTGAAGGGTAAAGGTGCTGGTAAAATTACAGTCACATGGGACTTATCAACTTATATCTCAGAGTAATGGATGCAATGGCAGTGCCCTTCAGATCTTTGCGATTTAAAGCTCTGAGTGACACTGCAACTGTTGTGGAGAGGCGTGTAGCATACCATCAGGTGCACAACTTGTTCGTCTCGTCACTTGATATTATAAAAAAAAAACTTGCATTAGATATGGCCGCATGATATAGCCGTTGGAAGGAAATCATATAGGAAATTTTTAGGTCACGTACTAACTTAAAAACGATAAATTTTTTAATATTTTTTTATTTATTACGTTCATCAATAGTTGTTATATCAAATTTCAAGTTCAATTTGAATAGGTAAGAGTATTTTGACAAGATGCACAAGTAGCAACAGACGAAACACATCTTCCACTGAGCGAAATAATAATATTTTAGGGCTAGCAAACAGGAATATATGGATATAAAAACAACACAAACAGAATAACAAAATAATAACTTTAAAAATATATAGACAAGATGTTATCCTATTTACTTGCTAAGAATTGCTCTGAGGAAACCGGTTAGATAGTCCGAGAACATAATCTGTGGCACTATATTCATTGTATAATCTGGACAGATGGGAGGCAGATGAGTTGGTACCAGTTGGTGTAGCTATTCCAATAAGTTATACTTTTACATTGCTTTCCGGTTTTATTACTTACAATACTGTCACCCTAGCACTTCCTTAGATGTCGACTACGACTAAGAGAATACACCAACGAACAGGGTTCAGCGTTTTCCCTTGTAGTATACCTAGATTATAGATATGTTTTTCAAGAGTGAATGCTACTACCTAAAGGACAGTCATGTCGTTATTTCCATTTCATATGAACCCTCCCAACGACGAAACTTTTAGCGATGAAAAAGTCAGAACTAAAGGAGTATTTACATGACACAATTTCTTAAATTAATCCCCAATGTTATACGAACGTTGTAAATAGAGGCCAAAACTGGAATGCCCTCAAGTCAATAATCAAGCAATTTTCAATCTTATCATGTTTTGACTTGGTTTGTCTCTTCATTTGACCTCATATAGACCTTCAACCCAACATATGTAAACTATTTTCGAACGTATCGTAAACAACAAAAATTAAATTGTATTACAATGTTTTGGATGCTTCTAATTGCCGCAGATATGTATCTACGATGTCATCATCGTCCACCTGGCGGTATTTTACGACAGCGCCTTGTAGTAATTCAGGTTCGGCTCACCGAACCGCACCAACCGCGACCCTCTTACGCTTCTAACTTACTGTGTTAGTTGTTGTCATCGTTCCTTAAATCATTATGAAGATACATTTGTTGTTGTAAATTGACTAACAACCTGCTGAAATTACAGGCACATGGGACTTGTCAACTTATGTCTCAGGGTGACGGGCGTAGTGGCAGTGCGCCTTAGATCTTTGTGATTTAAAGCTCGTTTCTTACCACCAGGTGCAGGATCTGTTGTCCCGACTATGGTATCATAAAAAACCTAATCCGGGTCAGATTTTGTTTTGTCCCAAGCAAAATATCGACCACCTAGTTTATAGTAGGTATAATGACGTAGATGTGCCAAGCAGTTATAAAGTTTCCTTACATGCAAACAACCTTAATGCGAGTTGAATTGCAAGCAAACTTCGAATAACCTTGGCAACTACCTCGTTGTATCGCTCGTCTTCGTAGGTGTAAAATAGACCATTTAATTTATTATTATAAACTGTCGCTTTACTTAAGTTTTTTTTTAAGATACCAAAATGACGGGACAACAAGTCGTGTGCCTAGTAGATATTAAATGACACGCATGTCGAGCGTTAAATGGTAAAGATCTCAGTGATACTTCTACTACTTCCGTCACCCTGAGACATAAGTTGACAAGTCTTATGAGCCCGTAATTTCGCCACTTAATACGTTTCAATACTTATTAAATACGTTGCGTTACTTAATAAAATCCATGGTACCCTAACTGCCATGGGTTCGAATCCGGGCTCTCATCTCTATTATTCTCGGATGTGTAAAATTGAATTTAAAATTTACCATGAAATTTTCGGCGAAGGAAATCATCATGATGAAAAAATAAAAGAGAAGGTTGCATAATTCTAGATTGGTTATTATTTCAATTAAGCTACAAGTTAACTACCTTAAGTGAGAGACTGGAGTCCATACTAGGTAAGCAGACCTGTGCTACAGATTACACCTCTCAAAAGAAAGTTCACAACAATCGGATAATGTGTGAAGTCCTTAGCCCACATTGGGCCAGCATGGCGGACTATGGCCTAAACTCTTGTCTGAAAAGAGACCCGTGCCCAGAAGTGGAACGTATACATAAGTTGATGATGATTATAAACTGTTGATGATCCTAGAAAGTATTTAGATTTTATTATTACAAAGGTCATAAGTATCTAAGACTGACACTAAACATAAGTTTGATGACGATTGTGAACCGATAACATTTTCTTCTTTTGAATATGAAATAGTGTTACATATTGTAATGGATGGGGATGGAAAATTGTGACACTTCCGTATCTCTTTATCAATCATAATTTACAAAGTCAGAAAGTGAGGGAAAGAAGAAAATAACAACGAAGTAGGAAGTGGAGAAAAATATCTACGTCTTAATATACATACTTAGAGATAGATCCTACTTCTAAATAAGAATCTCACGCCACAAAGTTCGTATAAAAGATTTACTTTTATATGTCACCTTGGATTTCCAAAGTGACAACTATTTGCTATGTTATGTACAGTATATATACACAGGTATAAAGGGAACTGGGTCAGCTTCTATCCAGGTAATTTGTACGGTGTTACGCTTCGCTCCCACTCGCGGACATGATGAAATGGAGAGCGTATCCAATGATACATAAAACGCTCAAAGTTTTTTCGGATCTGAATAGAGTTTGAGTATCACGGGACCTGTAAAGAGCCCCGTACCATGCTTTAGTACTGAAAAAAATCTAAGAAGTAATAATCTAATTAAAACACAAGCATTTTCAACCTCCATCATCCAATAGCAAAGCATCTAAAAGCTCGGTATTGCAATTATTCGCACATTGTTCCTTCAGTTTACTCACAAAAGTTTCACGAAGACAATGGCCGTTATAGCGAGAAGAAGTAGAAGTAGAAGTTCAAAAGACGTATACCGTGTTCAAAACATTTCTGTACATAACAAATTGTCATTGTTAATGTTGTTTTCAATAGCATTGTCGTTCCAACCACCGAAACTATAAAGTGAATATAATTTTAAATATTTTTTTCGAAGTTAGCAGCTACAACGAGATAAAAAGCTTGCAATGGATCATAAAGAATGAAGGAGGCTACATCTTCTTATCGTATCGACGGCATATACTATAATTTTGCCATCGTGATGAAAGGATTTGCCAGTCGGCGTATGGCACTCTTCGATGTTGCCCAGGGTGCAGCAGATGTAGAAGAAAGGAATGATATGCTGTGCGGGGACGCTCGGTGTAGTTACAGTTTAGTTACAGACACAAATCTGACTGGACTACGCAAATAAAGGCTGCGTAAAAGGCCATGAAACTTGTCACGTTGAATATCGACATACCAAAATTCGACAGCAAACTAAAGTTGTGGAATTAGGCATCCCCATTACTGAACTAGAGAGATAAGCAGGTGACTTGGCAAGGCAGAAATTTAAAACAATCTCAGTACAGAGTACTAAAAAAACCGACCTCAAAGGTATTTGCCAAGTTTTTTTGAAATCGGTTACCGGAAAGTGCGCAAACCCGGATTCATCCTCTAGTTCGCAACTTGACACATCAGATAATAAAAATCTGTTCTTACTACTCTAAGTATATTGAGAGAGAAAAACGCCTTGAATTAGAGAATAGCAAAATCAACCATTAAAATAATTGCTCCTTATTATAAAATTTAGGCGCTATTTATAAAAATGAATCTTCATGCGTGAACAGCCACTCTTAGAGGTGGATGATTTTCTTCAAAATGAAATGGAACCGTTATGGAGGTACCCTCTTTCCAACAAAAAAAGAATCACAGTAACATACATACCAAAAATACAGTCGAACTGAGAACCTCCTCTTTTTTGAAGTCGGTTAATAAGAGATAATACGAACTATCCGAGTGTGGTGACTGAATATAGCGAAAGGTATCTGGGTCTCTATACAGGCTATAAGATTGTTGACCAAATGATAGTACGGTTATAAACGGGTAGCTAGTGGCTCAAGAAGGCCAGATACCTAGTTGAATGGTGCACAAAAGAAGAGGCCGCTCACCTGAGGGTGATTGTGGACTAAAATAGATAGAGATTGCCACGTTGCTTTATTTTCACGGTTGAACATTTGTATTTATTATTTAGGTGGTAGGTAAGCACTTTTCAGTAGATTTTTGTTTAACATTTTTGATTTATTTACATTTTATATGATTAAAAATAAATATTCATTATTTATTTTTAATTAATAAAATTAATAAATTTAATTTAATTTATTACATAATATTTGTGAACATTAAGTATGTAGTATATACATTATTATTAATATGAATTCATCGATGAAATTTTGAAAACAATTCACAAGAATGGAATGTACTAATAGAGATGAATTCTATTTAATGTTGATATTACCTAAATTCTATTAATTTTTATCACTAATTATTTGTAATTTTATTTGAATAATGTAATTAGTAAATTAAGGACTTGTGCCGTCAAGATTTTGCTGTGCTCGTACAGTGGTCTTACATGTCAGGTGCCTACATTAGCTTAAAACACCTGTTTTATAACCATGTGAATTGCAAATAAAGAATATGAATTATGAAATACTTCATAATCTATTTACCTAACGTCTATAGAGAACAAGAATTTTTCGGCAAATAGTAAAAATTTCAGCTCACGAGGAACGAATACGAAGCAACTGATTCGTCCGTTATAATATGTTACAATTTAAATTTCGTGTTTTTTATGAGATATGAATTTATAAAACCCATTAGCAAAGAAAAGCTGTACAAAAAACCAATTTATAATTCGTTACAATCATGTATTTGTAGACATTATTGTCACTTCATCGTCGATTCAATACTTATAAACCGTTTTCCCGCGATCGCTTGTCACGATGGCATAACCGCAAAGTTCTAATGATGAAACGGGAGTTCAGGTTCCGGTTTTAGCTGTACTTTGGCACCTGTAATCTGAGGTAAACTAGTTTCAACTTGCCTACCCCGTCATTGTATAATAAAATGAAACAAGGGAACATGAATATAAGAAACGACAGAATAAATGGGCAGCAATGTATTAGATTATTTGTTGTATGTTTAATTTGTTAATTGAAAATTTTATATATTACATTGTGTTGGATTCTATACTGCTTTACTCGAGTTTTACAAACGCGATTATGGGAATTCCTTTTTGTGTAGATTTTTATGACGTGCACCATACAATATATTATTATTGCCAAATAAATAGTATCTTTCTGTCATCGCTGACAGTATAATACTCCCACGGGCAACTATATCGGGTCACCTAATTTGAAATAACTCGAACAAGAATAAAGTAAAAAACTCAAATTAAGACGAAGCTTTCAGCTATAATTTAATTATTAATATTTTTTATTCATGACATAGCATCAAAATATAAAATAATTATGCGCTTTAGTGTCATTTTTAAATGCCACTTTAGTGTGATTTTCAAATGACACTAAAAGAAAAAAAAATTAATGAGGGTTACACCACTTTTGCGCTGATGGTCTCAGAATATAGTGTAGATAATTAAATAACGCATACACTCATAGGCCTGCACTAGGAAAATTCTGTATCGCGGACCATGGACACACACATAGACCACACCACAAATTACACCCAAACTCACGATAGATATAAATATTCATCCCGGCCCGGAAATCGAACCCGGAGCATGGTAACCGTTTGGCCACTGAGGCAGTATAGATAATTCGATAGTGTTTCTCAAAAAATCATAAAAACCGGTATAGTTGAAAATAATAGAAAAAACTGTTTTATCCTTTAAAAATGTACAATACGTTAACGTTAGAGTAATAAAAATCAACTTTATTAAATAATGACGCTTTGAGATACTAATAAAAATATAATTATGCATATTCTTTAGGCACAAAAATAATTACTTTTAGGTGGGTACTTAAACACTTAATTTTTTCCTATTATTTGTTTTTATAAAGGACTATTTGCAAAAAAACTAACAATATCTCAGTACTACAACTATCAGTACTAAAACATTTATTCCACTGCTCCGTGACAATCTCTGAAACATATTTTTCGTACTCTTCGACAGCCTCTTCAGGTAATGAAAATCGTTGACCGGGTATCTGGTTCTTAATTTTTGGAAATAAATAAAAGTGACCAGGTGCCAGGTTGGGACTGTACGCGGGATAGCTCATAAGGTCAACGTTGTTCACCATTAAAAATTCATTTGTCTGTCTGGCCGTGTGAGAACTGGCATTATCGTGGTGCAATATGATACAGCAATTATATACATATATGATACATATTAAGAGCAGCCAGGTGTCCAGTTTTATTAAAAAAAGAAGCAATCATCCGCTTAGGGACACTTTGCACGCGCGCCACTTTAGTTGGTTTCGGCTCAACTCGAAAGACCCATACGCTCGATTGCTGCTTCGTTTTGGGATCGTAACTATAAATCCATGTTTCGTTACCTGTTACTATGTCCCACACCAAATTTGACGCCCCTTCGTTGAATTCTTCTTCGTTGAGTCTGGCACGGCATTGCACCAAGTGACGCGACCCGTTTTTTGAGCCTCAGTCGAATTGTGTGGGATCTATCGAGAGCGCAGCTTTTTCACACCCAAATGTTTGCGTAGTATTTGACTCATGCCTATGCCTAAAAATGCCCGAACCTCATAGTATGTCACATGCCTATCTGTTCTAATCATACGGCCCACAGCATCGATGTTTTTGTTTTTCACAGCAGTGGACGGGTTACCATCACGAAATTCGTCACTGAGATTCACACGACCGCGTTTGAATTCTGCAAACCAGCTACAAATAGTCGTCTTGCATGGCGCTTCATCACCAAAAGCAGTTTGAAACCGAGCGAAGCTCCGCTGAGCTGTTGAGTTACACCTAAAGTCGTAGAAAATCATACTACGAAAATTTTCACGAGTTAAATCCATGGTGATGTAGACAACCAATTTCTAAAATGACGCCACAATGTAAAAACAAGTGACAGTCAAATGAAACAAACTGTATTCTACAACCAGTTGTAATTACTTTTTAAATATTGTTTATGTAAGTGGCCAGTTCCGGAAACTTATAGTGCGCCCTATGTATTACAACACATGTTATCTAAGCTGTTAATAATACAGACTTGCGAGTTCTTAGTATTTTACATATAACCCTGTATATTAATTTTTTTATGAAAATACACCACTAGTTTGTTATTATTGATACACGAATCGAACAGTCACATAGAAAAAATCCTTTTATCATACATCCTCGCCAAACCTAGGCTATCGCTCTACGAACTGAGCTACGGAATAAGTTAGCTGACCTTACAAATGTCTAATTGCAGATCTCTGTTTTTGGATTTAACGGCCTTTTGTCGTAGCCTCACCTGTAAGAATCTTTATTCGTATTTTTTTTTATTTCTTGAAAGTGACTCAAATAGATTGCATTTAACTGTAACATCCTCAATAGGAAAAATAGTGGCCAATTTATGTTATATAAATTTGTCACTTTAAAACGTTTGTGTTAGGTGATGAATTACAAATTGCGTTGATTAAGATTAAGTAGCAGTAAAGCTCTTTGTGAATAATTCGTCCAGGGAAGTACTACCACCTTACCTATTGCTGCCGCCAAGCACGCAGTAATGTTAGCATTACTGCGTTCCGGTTTGGAAGGGTAAGGGTACTGGTGAAATTAAGGGCATATGGCAGTGATACTAAGATCTTTGTGATTTAAAGCTTTGAGTGGCACTGCAACTGTTATGGATAGGCGTGTCGCTTACTACCAGGTGCACGACTTGTTCGCCCCGTCACTTGGTAGATAAAAAAAAAAGATTTTCGTAGCGTGAAAATGAAATGCAAGCTCATTGGTGATTTGATAAACTATATTATTTAAAAAGGTTTTTTAGCTATAATTAAGATCGAAAACGAAAAACAAAATTAAAACTACAAACATCTTCTCGTAATGTCAATGTGGTCTATTTTCGCAATAGTAATAAAAGACTAGCTTTAGTCACGAGGGATTTATTTTAGTTCGGTTGTGTGTAATAATCTAATAATACAACTGCATTTCTTGCACTTCTCACAATCACATATGGATGGGTGCTCAATATTTTAAATAATCAATTGAAATTCTAATTCTTTACATTAGTTTCTAAATTGAATATGTGTAAGTAAATTTATATCATATTACACTAGAAATGTGTCAATTATATTATTTTAGTAGCAGTAGAGCTCCTTGTGAAAGAGTTCGTCCAAGGCAGTACTGACACCTTACCTATTTCTACCGCCAAACAATAACGTGAGCATTACTGTGTTCTGGTTTCGAAGGGTGCTAGTGAAATTACAGGTACATGGGACTTGTCAACTTATATCTCAGGGTGACGGGCACAGTGGCAGTGCCCCAAATATATTTATGACTAAAAGATCTAAGTGGCACTGCAACTGTTATGGACAGGCAAGTAAGTCGCTTACCACCAGACGCCAAACTTGTTCGTCCGGCCACTTGGTATTACTCGTATAAGAAGAAAATTATATTATTAACAGTTGGTGCCCGCGATTTCGGCTGTGTACAATAAGTACTTCGATTAGCCTACTGTCCTGTATTAATTTTCATAATTTTATTGGTTCTGCATATAAAATTTCATTCCCTATTTCACGCCCTTTAAGGTTTAATTTATGACTAAAAGTAGCTTATGTCCTGCTCCTAGGTTCCATCTATCTTTATACCAAAATTCATCAAATTTGGTTCAGCCTTATAAGCGTGACAACGTAACACACAGAGTTACTTTCGCATTTATAATATTAGTATGGATTATACACGAAAATGTTCTTCAGCTCTATAGCAGCTAGATCAGAGCAGCGTAATTATAATTTCACACATAACGAATGCTTAAAAAAACAAAATTGAAATAAGTCGAGTTAGTGCGTTTTTCACTGAGGGTACAGAGTACAGGTACAGTATACATCTTTTATAACAATGCAAGTAAGAATACCGTGGGAAGTATTACCTAGCTCTGGGTAAGAAATTTACTGCATGTCTTGCGTACTGAACAATTAATACCTTCATATTATGCCTGGGTAATTCCTAAGTGCAATTGATGTCATGACTTTGTTTATGAATAGCTTTGTTGTTCCATGATATGGAAAAGGAATTTCTATGAAAAAAAAAAGAAATTTTAAATGTTTTAAGTTGAGCAGCAGCAGTACTTGTGTCATTATAGCTGAATTCCTAATGTACATAGGGCGCACTATAAGTTAATTGTAATGTTTTAAAATATTAAATGTTTGTTTATGTAAGGGCCACTTACATAAACAATATTTAAAAAGCAATTACAACATTTGAAAATGGAACTCTTTGGCTGTAGAATACAATTTGTTTCATCTGACTGTCACTTGTTTTTACATCGTGGAGTCATTTTAGAAATTGGTTGTCTACATCACTGTGGATTTAACTCGTGAAAATTTTCCTAGTATGATTTTCTGTGACTTTAAGTGTAATTTAACAGCTCAAACTGCTTTTAGCGATGAAGCACCATGCAAGATGACTATTTATAGCTAGTTTGCAGAATTCAAACGCAGTCATGTGAATCTCAGTGACGAATTTCGTGATGGTCGCCCGTTCACTGCTATGAACAACAAAAACATGCTGTGCGCCGTATGATCAAAACAGACAGGCATATGACATACCACGAGATTCAGGCATCCTTAGGCATAGGCATGAGTCAAATACAATCAATACTACACAAACATTTGGGTATGAAAAAGCTGTCCTCTCGGTGGATCCCACACAATTTGACTGAGGCACAAAAAACGGATCGCGTCACATGGTGCAATGCCATGCTTACTAGGTTCAACGAAGGGGCGTCAAATTTAGTGTGGGACATAGTAACAAATGGCGAAACATGGATTCATAGTTACGATCCCAAAACAAAGCAGCAATCGAGCCTATGGGTTTTCGAGATGAGCCAAAACCAACCAAAGTGGCGTGCGTGCAAAGTGCCTCTAAGCCGATGATTGTTTTTTTTTTAACAAAACTGGACAGCATCTTCATAGTTGAAGAGTGTTGTAATGTCATCGAATTTCAATAACAATTTTTAAGTCGATCGGACACGTGAAAGTAAAATAAATATTCATTTTGTCATAGTTAGAGGTAGAATCTCAATTTAGTTACTGTAGGTACACTAACTAGGAAAATAGTTGATAATCTTTAAACAACTGGACCGGTGTAGATAAAAACCAACTCGATTAGAGTTCAAATCGGTCATTCTCGGACGGAGTGTTCACTACCTAATTTCCGTGGCAATTTTCATTATTTCAATATTCAAGTTTAATATCGTGTAATTATTAAACAATATATTTAACTGCTTCTGTGGCCGAACGGTTACCGTCCTGGACTGCCACTCAGAGGTCCCGGGTTCGATTACCGGGCCGAAAAAAATATTTGTATGGCATTTATTTCTCTCGCGAGTTTGAGTGTAAATTGTGGTTGTCTATGTATGTGTCCATGGCACCCGCGATACAGGGTTTCCCTACTGCGGGGCTGTTATAAAAAAAACACAATTTCACCACACAATACTCGAATATTAAATAATATTTCACGATACAATATTCAAATGTTAAATAATATTGTACGATAAAATAATAGAATATTTATATAATAAAAATTATCACGGAATGAACACTAGCCCGAGAATGACCGAAATAAACAAAACCGCTTCGAAATCAATCCATACATTTGGGAGCTATGCAGAACAGACACACGGACAAAGGCTTCAAACTTATATATCTCCTTTTTTGCATCGGGGGTTAAAAAGTACATTTAAAATACAATACTTAATTACTTATTTCGGTGGCGCAGTGACCCAAAGCGAGTCTTGACCTCTGACACTAGATTTCGCCTCGTCTCTCGGTTCTGAGCCTGTTTCTTCCAACCACCAGCACCGAGGTCCTTGTCGATACCTCCAATGAACACTAGGCAAACGTATTTTTGTTCATTGGAGGTTTCGTTGTGGTCTTTCTGGGGGCCTACTATGAGCTCTTAGAGCAATCCTATTTAAGCCTGTAAGTCGAATTGCCTGTCAAATTCGTACTATGACCTCACAAAAACAATTCACTGTCCATGCAGTTTACGTTCTCCATTCGAAATCGGTTCACCTTTTCTTTCATAGCAAAATTGTATCATGACGGGCCATTTGGCATGCAAATAGTATTTAATAAGTATTGAGCGTTTTTGAAAATTTTATTTCGAGTTCTCAATTTTTAAAGTATTGTTGATAAATTAATGGCATGAATGTTAATGCCATTTTTAAATGAAAATTTAATCATTTTAATAATTTTGTTGACCAAAAATCGTAAAATGAGTTTTTAATAGTGCCAAATTTGACTTTAATGCGATCAATGAAAATGTACGAATATAAAATACGTTCCAATTATATTATCAAATTACAAACTCATATTATTAATTTCAATGGTAATAAGACACATGTAATTTTACACGACATGTAATTTTTTCGTACGACAAATTGTAAAGTATGATTGAAAAGTTGCCGATATTATAAAACAACGTAGTGAGTATAATCAATAACAAAATTAATTAAAAAAATATAATATATTATTCTCATTTTGAGCACAACCGGTTAATAGTGCTTGAACGCTCCCAGGATAGTACATCTGTCTATTTCTTTCATATGATTTAGTATGTAGTTCCATCTCGCTCTTGTTAGATGTCAGCTAGCAGGAGAGACAATAGTTAACGTTTAAAAAGTTAAACTCATCATCCTATAGAGTATATAACCAGAAATACAGACGAAATAAGGGCCATATATTCCTGGTAACACATTAGCTATACAGCTCTTATAAATATCAACTCTCATATAATAAATATAGAATAATAAATAATAAGAAATATAGACTACCCAACTACTGGCCTGGGTGTACGTCTCCGTATATACCAAAAAATATTCTGTATTTATTGTAATAAAGATAATATCTCTAACAATGCCGTGCTGTTCTATTCGGTGGTGTGGGAAAAACAGCAAAACATCTAATTACAACACAAACGGAATCACATTTCATCGGTAATTAAATATTAAATATGTAATTTTGCAATTCTCGTCCATTATAGCAAAGCTCAAGTTAACTGGTCGATTTGAAGTGAAACCATTGACGACACCCATTGACGACACCCGTCAATTGTTACGAACTCGGGCTGGCCAATCGGAGCGCAGTTGTCACAGTAATGATATGGCAGAATAGTTTTCAAACAAATTAAATGACATTTCGTCTCTATTACCGGTTATATACTCGATAATAATAATAACGCACATACTCATCATAGCCCCGCACTAGGGAAACCCTGTGTCGCGGGTGTCATGGACAACCACAAATTACACCCAAACTCACGAGAGAAATAAATGTAGGACATACACATATTTCTCCCAGCCGGGAAATCGAACCCAGGACCTTTGCATGGCAATCCGGCATGGTAACCGTTCGGCCACAGAGGCAGTTAACAAAAAAACGAACGTTAACGAAGTCGATGGACGAATTTAAGCAATTCAGTTCTACCACATCAAGTGAATAGCATGGAATTTTGCTGGTTGCGTATAAGCTCATAGTAGCCCCCTTAGACTTCATCGCAATAGCGCTTATTTATTTATTTATTCATTTATTGCATTACATGGGTAATACACAAGTTCTTAAAATAAATATAAGTACAGCCATGTAACCCTGTAGGGCACCGCAATTTACGTTAAATTAAACTTAAATTAAATTAAATTACAGAAGTTCTAAAATTAAAATCAATTAAAATAACATTAAAATCAATCATAATTAAACAAATCAGTATCAAAATAATATTATGTTAATAAAATAGAAATAATTAAAGTAAAATTTATGAAAACTTATAACAATTCAAAAATTTTAAAAATTAAAATACATAATATGTCATAATCAAATCTATGTCAAAATCAAAATAATATTTTATTAATAAATGTAAGTAACAAAAATAAAAGTAATGAGTAAATTATATGTCGCGCTACCTAAGATGTCTGACCGGTTACCGTCCACTTAGTCGTCACAAATAAGATCTCTTAGTGACACGATGCTCTCCTATTCTCTCCACATGGCCGAGGTAGCGGAATCTCGCAGCGTAGTTTCTGTCACAATCGTTGACCCGAACATTAGATCTTCAATTTCAAGGTTCACAACATAATAATTTAAAATATAATATGACATAACTTGCAAACTAGAACAAAATGAAGAGACAAATAAAAGTCAGCAGGCAGTCTTATTCTTAATTACAATGTCTGTCATGCATAACATTACAGTGTTAAAAAAAATATATGCGAAGGGTGCCGTTAAAACTGTTTATATATCAAGCTAAAATTTATTACACGAAAATAAAAATTAAATAGCTAAATATCACACGACATTGAATCGGAATTTACATCTTTTTCTCTCTACCCATATTTTAAGTTGGCATCCACTTAAGTTCAATTCTTTTATCGGCGAAGCCAACGCATCCACTTGTTCGTATTTTGTACTTGACCCCTTTTCATATATTTTCGCTAAGATCTTATTCTCTGCACACAAAGGGATCACGTTGAAAAATATTATTTTATTATAATTTTCATGTCGGAATATACGTAACGTGCATATGCTATTGAACAAATAAACTGGTCTGTTATTTGTTTGAGGACACACAATCTCATTCAAGTTTTAATGTGACAAAGAATCACAAAAAATCAGGATATGCAAATGGTTGTATATAAAATTGTCTGCTCCTTACAAATAATACAATTTAAATACATGAATTTGAATTATATAAGATTGTGTTGTGATATCCGAGCGTAGAAGTGTCAGACAATCAAATATCAAATATTTTTAACCGACTACAAAAAATAAGGAGGTTCTCAATTTCGTTTTTTTGTGTGTATGTTACGCGATTTATCAGACATTTATGATCCGATTTCGATGATTCATTTTTGTTGGAAAGGGGGTATCTTAGTAGTGGTCTCACTCAAATTTGAATAAAATATACCACCTTTAAGGGCAGCAAATTTTTATGACGATGAATCCGGTTTATCGGATTTCACTCACTTTTCATTGACCCATTTCAATGAAACTTGGAAAATAGATGTAATTCTACAAACTTTTGAGGTATTTATCGAGTTCTTTGGTTTTCGCGATTGTTACACATTGGAAATGAAACTATTTTTCCGGATTTAAATCGCGTATATTTGTTTTTCAAACAAACCGACGTTTCGGGCCCTTTACAGGTCCCATGGTCACTCAGTCAGCCGTGACCATGGGACCTGTAAAGGGCCCGAAACGTTAGTTCGTTTGAAAAAACAAATATACGATTGCGATTTAAATCCGGAAAAATAGTTTCATTTTGAGGTATTTTTCTTTTCAAAAAGAAGTTACAATTATTTATTATATTGTTTCATATTATTACAGAATACTGATTGAAGTTCTACGAGTCAGTCGTATGACTCAAACGTGATGCTGAAGGGCACGATGACATCAGAATGTCACGGTCGTTCTAAACAATATTATCATACAAGCAGGCATCTAAGTACATATAGAGGAGCAATTACGTACAATGGGTACCTACTTGAACAGTCATACCTTATGATTCAGTTGAACGGGTGAATTGAATAATTTAATATGCACCACGTATACTCTAGAATAGCCTAGTCTTGTTTAGGTACTCACATAAGAGCGATTGTATAATGAAAAACGTACTGAACTTGACAATTTTGTTCGAATGATCGAACAAGGTGCGTCACTGTTAAGCTGTGTGCGCTCAAAGTACCAAACTTGAATGCAAAGTCTGCAATGTTTCGGTTCCGTCTTTTTTAACGGCTTTTTCTAACCTCTGCCTTACCTGGCTTTATAAACTTTATAAGTGAGAATATTTTCAAAATAGCAGCTAATTATTAAAAGGTTAATAAATAGAGTTTTAATTCCGCCTTAACCTTTCCATCATCGGGGGACTATATGTAGACTGGGGTCCACGCCTATATTGTGGATTCTAAAGATTCGCACGAAGCTTTACGCTACCAAATTTATATAGCGAACGGCTATGGAGTGGAATTCCTTGTCTGCAGACATATTCCTTGAACGCTATAACTTGGGCCTTGAGCGAGTGAACAGACATTGTTTAGGTGAGCATACTCTATCGTCGACCACATCGTCACTTTTAATCACGTGAGTTAGAGGTAAATTGAGCACTTATTCTATCACAAAAATTACTAAGAGAATTTCAGTACAAGTTAGGATCTTATATCTAGGAGGATCCCCAAAGCATAGACAGGTGTTGTTACATGTTTGTGTTATTTATAATACATTTATTTGTGAATACATACGTTGTGACAAGTTGACATATATATATAGTTTGACTGTGTCCGGCAAAACCAGATGTAACATGTTTTTTTAACAATAACACATGGTTTTAATATGCCAGTCAGTAATTTAAACGCGGTGATAGTAGATGATAGGTGATAGTTACATAGGTAAATATGAATGACAATGATGATAAAAATAAAAATAGTAATTTGGATAATGTCAGAATAAACGTACAAATGTCAAAAACATAATGAAGTTTGAGATTTGTCATTTCAAAATTTGGACATTGTACAAGTTGTTTAATTGTTTTTTTTAAATAGCATAAGGTTTTTCTCAACCTTGGTTGACTTAATCTTAGTTGTCATGATCACGACCTAATAAGTTGATTTTCAGGCGCAGCAATTAACTATAAGAAATCCTTCTTGTTTGGAAAATGAAAGTCAAAAATTTGTTCCTTAGGTAAAATAAATTTACAATTAAAAACGTTATTTTTTACTGCTCATTTACTGTGCTGACTTCCCTGAGAAAAACGAGCAAGAAACTCTATGGGTTGCTTTTCAAATAAACTTAAATACACAATTAAAATCAAATTTATATGGAATCTAGAGCCATGTTGTCTTTCTATACATCTTTATCTAACAAGTCTTCAATAGAGAAAATCTTTATTGAAAAGCTATTACTGATGAACGTGGTACATAATATTCCAACTCGTTCCGAAATTAGTGACGAGAATCCTATTTATACTGCAATGCCATAAAAACAAAACCATTTCATACACTATAAACACCGTGCTCTGTTTGTCAAACCGTTGTTTTCACACGCAAGCTCTACGAATAATACTTCCAGTGGGGCCATTCAGGCATCGATGCGTCTATTGTTAAAGCCATGTTACTAAATGGGACACAACGTCACCATGGTCACGCCTTATGCGTTGGCTAATCATTAGTATGACAATGGTATGTAAAGGTACCTCGTATGGGTCAGAAAAGTGATATAAAGACTATATTAAAAAGAAGCGGCTTTATGCACTGTAATTTTTATGCATTTGGACATTATGTATGCATCATAATAGCTATTTGTATTTTTAGAACACACAGTCATCTATAAATACACCTTACTCATGAATGAAATCAATGTTAGTAGAGACATTACAGTAACTGTAACGATTGATTATACAGGGTGGAAAATTAATCGGACATGAAAGATTCTTTTATTTTATTGTATATTATTTATTGTAATTGTAAGACCCATTGTTTAATGGAATTATTTGATCCTTTCGATTAGTACAGTAAAATGTTTAGTTGGATCGATTCCCGGCTCAGGTAAATGAAAAAACTGTGAATGTATATTTAAAAAACCATGCAAGTTCCAGGCAATTCTTTTTACGCCCAAAAACTGACTACCATCCTTGACTACTTGTGTACTTGACATGACTACTATCCATACTAAATTTATTAGCACCTTATAAATTTTATATAAACACATACATATAAAATATTTTATATATAAAATAACCCACAGACGGAATTTACCTGTGTACCCGTAGCTACAAAATTGCTTACAGACGAGTACATATTTGAATTAGGAGAATTTCCTGTGGCTGAGATAGCGATATCATCGCCTTTGCTCATTGTCACAATTTCAAGTCAGGTATGTTATACTGTATGTAGGTTTATATGTGTAGATTCTAGTACTAATATTATTGTGAATGTTCTTAACTTGCGTCTCTTAAAATAAGTGTGTTAAATTTAAACTTTATTAATTCTACGTTCAACATAAAATCGAAGTCCAGTGTATCACAAATTATAAATGAATACACAAACCAGAAAAAAATAATTAAAAACTTACATGTACAATAGGTCATCTTATATAAGATATCTCCCTAAGGACGTGTTCCCATAATGTCGTATCGTTTTATTTATCGTTGGACTATTGTCGCATGTAGCCTGTTCTCAAATCACGACTATCTGTCATCACGACGTAATAGGAACGCGTCCTTAATCGTGACGACAATTTTTCGGTGCACGTGTAGGCAACGATAAACAAAACGTAACGACAATAGCAGCTGCGACTATCTGTCGTCACATTTTTATCGTGACGTTTTATTTATCGTCCGACGACTGTTGTTCTAGCTTTTCCCATTGTCTCGACAGTCTATCGTCGTAATGTTAAAAAGTCGTGAACGACATTTAATCGTGTTTTGTACTATATGTGAACAGCTTCATTTAAATATACGTCACGACACTTTAAACTGCACGACCAGCTGTCATCACGACATAGTGGAAATGCGCTCTAAGGCCCAACAAACTACGATGGGAACCTACACCTTAAAATGTACAAATGTGAATCAGACCCAAACAAATGTGCGCACAGTTTTTAAAGAAAAACTTTCTAGATACCCTATGGTCATTTGAAAATACAAAGCGCTAAATTTGAACGCGATATTTTCATTGTTATGTACACTGTGCCTTAGAAGATTTAAAATAACAAATGACATATACAGGAAGAAATGTTCATGAATCGAATACATCGAGTATATATATATATATATTATATATATTTATGAAAATGTAATGTTACAAAAATCAGCAATTTTTTTTATGAAAATAGTGATAGACAGAGATCCGGCCGGATCGAAATAATTTTTTCTGAGTGTTCGATCTTCGTATTAATAATTATAACAAACTAGTGGTATTGCTTAAATAATTTTTATTTCAAAAATATTCACTTGATCCCTAGACACTTTTGATGTGTGTAGTCAATATGACGATTTCAAGTGTAATTTGCTTACATATGAAATAAAGATTATTTCGCTTTACCTTTGAAATACAACCTTGTAATTTATTATTTATAAATACCTACATGTGTAGTTTCTTTATAACACTATAATACTCAACTCGTTCATATAAAAAGCTGTATAGACTCAAAGTAAACTACCAAGGCAGCTGCAAGCAGGCGCGTGCTCTTGAGAGAGTTACTTGGTTGCACAATAATCACCGTTGCAATGGTGGGTACATACAAACCGGTTAAAAGCCCTTGGCCCGCTTGATTCTTATGGACCTTTGAGAATACTAAAGATTCCAGTGAATAATGTTACTGTTCATGTTATTGTAGTTGTATAAAGGAACGTTAAAACAAAAGTTAGAACTTTGACAACAACTTTCAAACATTTTGGTCACAAAGTTGTAATCAAAATCAAAAGACGACTGAAATCATTCTTATAAATAATCTCAATGTGAACTACAACATATTTACAATGTACATACAACGTGGGCAAAAAATATATTAAATTTAACCAACTTCTGCTGTCCCGACTTTTTTCGTCCCATACAATGAAATCATCTTTATACGAAGCTCAGTTGATCAGCATAAAAAAAATTTGTCAATTTTATTCATTTTATATCAAAAACATTTTATGAAATTGGAGCAACTTCTGCTGCCCCGAATTTCTTCGTCACACGCAATGAAATGATCTTAATGAAACTGAGTCGATCAGCACTAAAAAAATTTTGATCAATTTTATTCTTTTTATGGACAACTCACGCTTGACAAAAAAATTGACTATGCCAAAATTGTTTTCACAAAAAGAGACTTCATGATTCCTAAGAGAGTTTACTTGTATCTTCTATTTCAGATTTCCCAGTACGGTCCCAGGTAAAAATACTATGTTCTCCAGCATTTTCGAGAACACTCTCGATTTGATCTAAAAATTTTATTAATGGCCGTCCATTTCGAATTTTGCCTTCCCTATTAGCGAAGTATATTTCTTTCGTCAATGTGATTTGATTTGATAGAAATACGAAAAATAATAAAAGTAATATGTGATTTGATTTGATAGGATTACGAAAAATAATAAAAATAATAAAATGCCAAAGAGCCACATCAAAAATCCTAGTCTAGAATTGAGAATTCCCTGCACTGCGCCAAACAAACGGATGTCACTCTGTGGCACTATCCAGAACACCCAGACCAGAACCAATTTAGAAAAGTTAATTTCCCAAATCGGTCCTATCGAGAGTCGAACCCGGGATCTCCTCGTTACTAATCAATGGTGCACACAGGGCCACAGAGGCCGTCGATAAACTCATGTTGTATCGAGTTCTTCAATTCGATTTCGATGTTTTCGCAATTTTTACACGTAAGAAATAAAACTATTTTTTCGCATTTAAATAGCGTATGTTTGTTTTTTTAAGCAAAGCAATGTTTCTCTTACGTACTTACTTTTACTTATAACGAAATTGCGTTATAAAATGGAAATGCAATTCGGATAACTTTATGTAAATATAATGAACACAAGACTATTTACAATAGTGTTCTGAAAGGGAATGGTTCAAATTTTCTATATTTTGTATGGTAGTGTCTTTTTATTAAACAATAAAAGAGAAATACAACAGATCTCCACTAGTTATATAAATTATAATGTGAACTCTTTCAGTTAATCAAAAGTAACTGATACTTCTGATTTACGAGTACACGATACTCGAACTTGGTGATTCCATAACTTTGGCCATTCTGTCGAGAACCAACAGCCCTGTTAGTGATTTATATGTGGCTTCTTCTTATTTATCGTCATGTTATTCCCTCGATAGACTATATGACGTCTTTTACTATGAAACGACCGTTTATTTGTTGGACCTGTATTATAGGTTAAATTACACTTAAACTCACGAGAAAAATAAATATAGGCCATGTAAATAAGTGTCGGTCGGGAGAAATATTGTCCATACAAATCGAACCCGGAACCTCTGAGTGGCAGACCAGCAAGGTAACCTTTCAGCCTGGTTCGGCCACGGAGGCAATTACATATATGTGAAATTTTATAACTCTCCCATATAAGTATACAATACAATAAGCTAATGTTATATTTTTGTTCATAGAATCTTTCGGAACTGGAGAGAATCTTTCGGAACTGCACTCGGGGCGGCTCACGTAAGGCACTAGCGATGCAGAGAACCGGATGAAACTCGTGCAAACGGGCTGATCTGTTACGGGCTGGTCTGGTTAGGACCTGACTTAGATGGTCCCTGTGTGGGTTCGCTCGCACAGGTCATAGTACCCTTCCCGCATAACCAAGAGGTTGATAGGGAGGACAAAAATTATGTAGAAAGATACGGGACTATTCATAGAATATTGAAAATTTATCATTACGCAGCTGCAGCATTATTATAGTAAGGGTGCGAAATGTTTACAAATATGTTGAATAGTTTCTTAGTATTTAAATAGTAACAAATTTTAAGTGCAAACCCCTCATTGCCTAGCTACATGGTCACACTACTTTCATACCAAACTTCGATTTAGACAAATAGTTTTCAAGCTAGAGTAGTTTTAGTGACTAACGCAGAAAATGTTCAAAAACCTACTTAAAAAATCATAACTTCTAAACTATTGATTTTCGAGGAACTAATGTTTATTTTAAATGGGTCGTGTGTACAATGTCCGCTATCTAACAAAAATTTATGGACCACTGTAAATGGGCCACCTTTAAGGGCGTACTATATACATATAAGCAATGGAACAAACTTAAGTTTAACATTTCATTATTACAACCATTTACAACGCAAGAATTATTAGTATTAAATTTTATTTGTTATGTACGGAGTGTACATAAATAAGACGTAAACAGAAAAATTCTACAACTTATGGTAGAAGTAAGGTAAATTTAATGAATATACCATAGATATAGAAAAAAAGGGGAGATATGGTATGAGGGCGCGGTTCGTGTCGCCTCGATATGGTCAAAATGACCATATCGAGGTGACACGCCTACAAATATCGCCACAGTGACATGGCGATCGATCGTTGTACATACAAGATCTCTCGTAAAACGTAAAAGGGCCAAGTTGTAGCGATACACCTTGTAAAAACTGCCTCCGTGGCCGAACGGTTACCATACCGGACTGCCACGCAGAGGTCCCCGGGTTCGATTCCCGGGCCGGGAGAAATATTTGTATGGCCTACATTTATTTCTCTCGTGAGTTTGGGTGTAATTTGTGGTTGTCTATGTGTGTGTCCATGGCACCCGCGACACAGGGTTTCCCTAGTGCGGGGCTATGTTGAGTGTGTGCGTTATTATTATTATTATTATTATTATTATAAAAAATTGGAGTGAAAACAAAAATTTTAAAACCAGTGAGATAACATTCCCCCGGCTATTTGCATTTTTAGTTACTATTTCTATTATTATTCAATGTTTTCTTTTTGTCTCCATCGAAATTTCTAGACTCAAATATGTTCATTTACGAAGACTGATGTTTATCGACAATAAATTTTTACTGAAATGTTTGAATTTCTTACTATGATTTTTGTAATTAAAGTCCCTAAAATATCGAAGCGAAAAGCATTCACGTTAAATTGATTTCTTTTATTTTATTATTATTATTATTACTAAACATTTTATTTCGAGTAACTTTAACACAACTCATATTTCGGACAACCGTTTCAATTTCATGTCAATTTGGTTGTTGCTGTTGCTTGAAGAAAAATTTATGTGTTTTAGATATTTAAGTTCCATTATCGTAGATTAAACGTAGAGTATTTTTAATTTTTAAGTTCCAATGAGTTCAAAATAAAACAAGGTTGGATTGAAACTGCAGGAAAATCGAAAGATTGGTTTTCTTATTACTATTTCTGACTTTGTTTCAATTTCCATAGCAAATGCATTTAAAAAATAAATAAAATATAATCAGCTTTATTTTACTTGTGCATGCAAAATAAATTAGAAACAATATAAAAAATTACATAAATCCTTCATAAAAAAACAACATAATTTAATTTATTAAATTCGTTGATGGTTCGAGTTTACTCTTGGCAGTGACAGCTTCACCAACCCGTGGTAACGTATAATGGAAAATTGACACTGGTCCAAGCCTAGTGGCCGCCATTAAGAAAATAATAATAATTTATATTAATATGTTAATTTAATAATACACCAGTACCAGTCAGTGTAGATATAGTATGAAAAATGGAATATTTTTTTTAATATTAAAAACAGCCACTCGGTTTCCAGCTATCGATTAGGTAGGACCACATCACTCATTGAGTAGCGTCAGTTTAAGGTTAATAAGGTTAACAATTCACGGAGCGGTTTCCATCCGCGCCCGCCGGTGCTGCTAGACAGCGGTTTTATTTCAATATTCACGACCCTGCAAGTTTGTGCGGGAACGTACCTGCCGCGGTTGCGGGCACGAAACCGTTGCGATTGCGGAACGGACCGCGAAGTTAGTGGGAGTTAATTGCAAGTCGAGCGGTTAATAGATAACTCACCCTGCCTGCGCCTGCACCACATTGCGCTGAACCGACCGCCAAAGTGTGCGGGCGACGACGGCTGCCAAGCGCGCAGGTCATCGCGTCCTGCGCAGTTCTACTAGTACCCTGCCGTGGCAACCGCGAACAACCGTCACCACTACAGGCGTAAAACGCGCCGTGAAATGTGCTACTAATTTTACATACTTAACTGTCACATTCTACAGATGCCGCGGTCCCGCGTCAGACGCGGGTGAAAACCGCTCCGTGAGTTCTTAGTGTAACGAAAAATGAGTTTCAGCGCCATCTAACGTGTAATAGTTAGCTATTATATTCTGGTAGTATTTTTATTAAAACGCCACCTATTGGTGAATGGCTGAACCAGGATGAAAAAAAATACTGAAATATTGTAGTATAACTCTTATTCAAATGACTAAGTTTAATTTTGTTACATTTTAAAATTGTTTTACGTCGTTTTCACGTTTTAAGCCTTACCCAATCAAAATCATTAAGTCATGGTAGTAGATAATAGAGCGTAAAGTTTGAATTGCACACAAGCTAAAAAGTGGCGACATCGGCACCCAATCTTACATAGCGTCATTACATATCTCCCCTTTTTTTCTATATCTATGGAATATACATGTTAAAACAGAAAATTATTCTTAATTCCAAATGCCTACAGCAATAGCAAAAATAAGGAGATGACGTCACATGATAGCCTTACAACTACGTCATTAAATTCTTATACAAAATTTGGTGTTGCTAGTAAGGCATACACTTGAGGATTGAGCCAAAAACGATAGATGAAACAATCGTAATTTGAATTTGAATCTGTGATTGATTTCGGATTACACATAAAAACGCAAACATAGAGACCGATATGCGATCTCTATAGCACTTTGTATTAAAACATAACCTTGAAACAAACGATATATTTTTATACATTATTTTTATCATTTCGTTGTGATATGCAATAATTATATTAATTGCGCCTATACGGTCGTAACACCGCAAAAATAAATTGTAGATAACGTTTTTTAGTAAAATTTATCTCAATATTTCAATGCTTGAATTTGGACAAAATTTTTTTATAGACTGTCTAAAATTATATTCACCACAAATAGAACACGATAAGGGATTATTTTAGGGCTGTTATTTTGGTGAAGGTGAAAAGGTCAAGGTATTAGACACACCGAATTTGTGCCGACTAAGTAAAACTTACATACGATATAGCTAGGGTTACGAGGAGATTGTTTGTTAGATATCAATATTGCATTAATGCCGTGGCTATAGCAGCTTTCGATATACATATCGTAGACTAATTTTTATCGTAGACTAGTTTTATTTATTATATATATTATATATTATATTATTATATATATTATATTATTATATATATACTAAATTTGAAACCTCGTAAGTCTGTTTTGGACGAAAGCTCTTTTTTACTCTTCTTGCACAATATCGGACAATTAAAGCGGTTATCTAATGCGGCGTCAGTTACGTTGGTGTGGACACGTCTCGCGCATGTCGGAATCGAGAGTTGCGAAGCGTATCTTCTTTTTTGAACTCCAGAATGGCAAGGTGGGAGATGCAGTCTAGTTGCCGTTCTGGGTGGAGGCACTTTGTGAAAACTCAGGTGACAAAATTTGAGGAGCAGAGACTGTCAGACCTGGACGTGAAACGGGATGCTCTCAATGCTAAGACACCTGCAGCCGTCTTTTATTACTACGTTGACGGTGTCCTTACGTTTCGCTCCTGTTTGCGAACATTTACCAATAAGATTGGCTACTGTAGCCATCTAAGGGCACATGAAAGAGCAAACAACCGTAGCTCTAATCCTAAACAATAGCGAAACCGGTTAGGACATACACATGGACCTTCTTTTAGTTATAAAATAAAGGTATAATCATAGATTGTCATATAATTATCTCCAGTAATTCTGTTTTTTGTGCCTACTCAAAAGTTCACATTAATGGAGGTTTAAGGGGTAACGTCACGGTCGATTTCAATAGAAAATGAATTCGATATTTTCGTCACTGCGGCTGCCTTTAATACATATATTTAATGCATTTCCAATAAAAAATTATTTATTTTCTAATTGTTGCATATACCAAAATTAACACTTGCGTCGTATTCCAGAACTCTACTCAATGCTCAAGTCAGGATTTGAGCAGACTTGAGTATGATTTCAAGCACTGGAAATACGACTCTAATGGCAAGGACTTGAGTATGATTTTCAGTGCTCACTGCAATACTCAAGTCAGCATTTGAGCAGACTTAAATATGATTTCAAGTACTGGAAATATGACCCTAATGGCAGGGACTTGAGTATGATTTCGAGTGCTTTAAAACATACTCAAATACTGACTTGAGCATTGAGTAGAGTTTTGGAATACGACTCCAAGTCCAATGATGAGATAATTGTAATCATTTCAAAATCAATTAAAATCAGTCAAATCTTTGCTTGTGTGCGACAATGAATACACGGGGTACCAATTACGAATATCGCACTTTCTAAATCCAAGATGGCGAACACGACTTTTCAAATAAATGCAATATATGTATATACATAATTTTCGGGGTATTCAGAGCTACTAATTACGAAAATGGCACTTATTTCTAATTCCAAGATGGCGGACACGATTTTTCAAATAAATGCAAGGGGTATCATTGTCGGGGTATTTGGGGGTGCTAATTACGAATATGGCACTTGTTTCTAAATCCAAGATGGCGGGCACGATTTTTCAAATAATGGGGAT
>NW_020653853.1:10020241-10090132 GCF_003589595.1 Hyposmocoma kahamanoa
GATTTAGAAATTAGTGTCATATTCGTAATGAGCACCCCCAAATACCTCGAAAATGATACCAATATTGCATTTATTTGAAAAGTCGTGCTTGCCATCTTGGATTTAGAAATAAATGCTATATTCGTAATGAGCACCCCCAAATATCTCGAAAACGTTTCCAATTTGCCTTTATTTGAAAAGTCGTGCCCGCCATCTTGGATTTAAAATTAAGTGCCATATTCGTAATGAACGATAATACAACGATAATGATGGGCACATATTGCAAATATTTGAAAAGTCGTGTCCACCACCTTGGATTTAAAAATAAATGCTATATTCGTAATGAGCACCCCCAAATATCTCGAAAACGATACCCAACTTGCCATTATTTGAAAGTCGTGCCCGCCATCTTAGATTTGAAAATTAGTGCCATATTCGTAATGAGCACACCCAAATACCTTGAAAATGATACCCAGGTTGCATTTATTTAAAAAAAAAACCTGTCTTCTAACATAAATAAAAGCAAATTATAAAACAATTTATGACCTAAGCTCGAACTCCAGACATTTAGTATTCATGCTATGGACAAAGAGGACACTAGAATACCTATTGTTATTGGCTGTATGGTGTGAAACCTTTGCCGTTTCCTTTACGGAAAGAATTGAAAAACAACAACCATATCTTTGTATGTGTATGTAACTAAGTTTCGAGCGGATAATAATGGGATAATCATTGACTTTGTAAGTCAATGGGGATAATAGATATTTTTATCTAATTGAAAGATTGTATGTGAAAAGTTATATGAATTTTAAATGTATCATGAATTCCTCCAATCGCATATACAATAAAAGCTGCCAGTTTTGCGAATATCATAATAAACGATTATTTTGCCTTATCAACGCCATGTATTGGGTATTAGATGAGGATGATTGACACGAATTTAGGCGATGATATATCGTTCGAAATGCCGAAAAATTTAAGTCGTTTTTTATGTTTATAAGGCGCGTTGCAATGTTACTGAAAGAAAATAACTGTTTGATTTTTAGCTCCTTCTCCAAAGAGAAGTCCCGTGTCCAGCAGTGGGACCTAAAACATTAGACTTTTTGCTGGCGTGAGCACAACAACTCACTAAAGTTTTATCGCAATCGGATTTGTAAGTCAATGCAATCGGATGAGTAATAATGGAACGGGTTCATGAGAAACAAACACGCTTATTTTTAAGAAGTGACAGGTGGTATAATAAGCAAGCACTGCTTCCGTGGCCGAACGGTAACCATACTGGTCTGCCAAGCAGAGGTCCCGGGTTCGATTCCTGGGCCAGGAGAAATATTTGTATAGTATAAATAAATATATAGTATATATTTATTTCTCTTGTGTGTTTAGGTGTGATCTGTGGTGGTCTATGTGTGTGTCTATGGTTACCCTAGGGGGTTTTGAGTGTGTGCGTTATTATTATTAAGTATTATAAAAATCTTCGCCAAATAAAACACTGCTATTAGACTTCTTTGTTCCAGAAACGTTTAGTTAAAATTTTAAACAAACTGTAATTGTATTCCATTTGAATAAAAGAAAATGTTTATTTTTTCGCGGAAGTCATAGGGAGCGTAAAATGTCAGGAAACCATAAAACGGTGGGTGACTGGCACGGCGGCGTAGTAAAATAACATCTATAGGTATTTGTGGATCTACATCTAATGCCGCAAAACGAATCTTAACAAAAAAAAAACAATAAAAACCAAGTTTTCTTTCAACTCGTGCGACCAAATGCTTTAATTATCATTTATTTCGTAGGATCGCGTGTTTGATGGTTGTAAAATGGACATTTATGGAACGCCCTAATTTCTTACCGTTTCGAAAATTCTTTCTTATTTTTGGGATAGTCGGGTTGAGAATTAGAATTAAAAACTCCGTGAGCTTAAGCGATTGTGACAAAAATGTAGATCAAGCACGCAAACGAAATCAATTTTTATTTCATTGCGGGACATTTTATCTATACAATGTTTTGTGCAATCAATTTTCAAATACTTGTTAAAGTACTATGCTGAATAATATATTGTTCTAAACTGTGTAATATATTATAAGCAATAAACGTCAAACGCTAATACACATTATATTCTATTTTATATAGAACTTCTCCGACGATCGTTGTAGACCTTCATGAAATTCCTTGTCTTAAACTCAAACAAAACTTGCAAGGTACTAAATCAGCAACAACACACTTTAAACACTTTGGGTGAACAGGTACAAGATATTGACTTGAATGTCTCACCTTACTATTATTGAAAGCAATAATAGTAAGGTGAGTCATTGGTCCTATATACCCTTGTGTACTCCAACTAATTCAAACAACGTCCTCACATAATTTCAGGATCTCATGCAGGATCAGCCTCGAGCGGAAAGGCCGGCGCCGCGCGGCCTATCTAAGTAGGTCGATAGTGTTGTTTATTAAATCTACCCCTCTGACCTTGTTTTTACACCCTACAGGTCGCAACTTCCCTACCAACAAGCCCATAAAACTAAGCTCCAATCTTTTTGATGATAGGAACTGTTGTCGCTAGCTGGATGGGAGTTTTGAAAGACATCGAATTCTGTAAAGAGCAAATTATTATGTCATGTAGTATAAGAAGACGTAAACGAAAATTGAAGATTTGGCTTGATGGATTTATTCCGATGCCGTGAAACTAATATTTAAACAAAAGACATAAACGTACTGTCAAAAAGATTGAAAGATCTATCAGCTACAATTTGGTTTGTGGGTACTGTTCCAAAAAGACACTAGGTATCTAGGTTTGTAGTGTTTAGAATGGCTTAATTTAAGTATCGAACCTGTTAGCTCATTCCTAAAAGTTAAAAAAAAAACTAAGTTTAAAAAAGTCGTAAAAGCTTTAGAATGCAGGTTGAGTTATCCATACCACTTTATGTGCAGTTTGCGTGGAGTTTTGCCAAAACAAACTATCTTTAGAGGAGACGAGTAATAGGATACATTGACACCGTACAAGGTCTAGAATTCATATATTACAGTAGGCTGTTGCTAGCGTACATGCTTTTGGTTTTGAATCAGTATCTGTATCTCTGAAGTCATAATCTTAAAGCTTAATCTAAACACAAGTCAGTAAAATTATACGGAAGGATGTTTTTTGGAGTAAATGGACTTGCTCTTGACTTGATTTACGATGGAACGAACTCGCCCAGAAGATTCCTATTCAGTCGCTCCTTAAAGATGCTCGGGTTGTATGTGCTGGGAAACATAGGCGCAGACAGGGAAGTCCATTCCTGGGCTGTGAGCATATTAAAGGATGACGAAAAGCGCTAAGTACACCTGAAGGAAATATCGACCAAGAAGAAATAGATAGAGACCAGAAGAATGATATCCAGCCCTACGTCTGGATGTCCAATCAATGCGAGCGGGATGAGCTGAAGGAGCTCATGGGCACACTTACTCTTTTATATCTTTAACAATTGCTTGGCTACTAACAGTATAGGTGCGTGTACCGACCTCCTCTAATCGCAAACAGGAAAAAAATGAGTTTATGAAATTAAATTAAGTTTGTTTGTGTGATTTATTGGTGCAAAAATTTGGTGTACAGTAAATAATAATGGTAATTAATACACAAAATGTAATAGCGAACAAATATTCTAATATAAAACTACTCGTGAACCTAAGGAGAGAAATGTTTGGGCATCTGATACATCACTAGTTTTCTTAGAAGAATCATCGAAGGAAAGAGGGGTAGAGAAAGATCGAGATGAATTATTTAGATCAGATAAGGGAAAAGTTAATATCGTGTCGTATCCGGAAATCAAAGTCAGGGTGCTAAACAGAGATGGTTGGCGATTTTTCTTGGCTTAAATAAAAATAAAGAATTTATTGGTATAGACTAGTACATTTAATAGTATATTTTTTATCGACGGACTAAAATGAGCCAAACAATATACCCGAGGTGGTTAGACACTCGAGTTTTAGCGAGTTTTAGTTTATATTGACTTGTCATTTTTGTCTCAATTACTTGTCACTTCGATTGCTAGAAAAAAAATTCAATCGTTTTCGCTCTACAACAAAATTACGAACCAAAATTCTAATTAAGAAAGAAAATAAGTCCATAATATTAACCTTAGAACTAAGTTCAACCAAAGTCATGGTACCAAGATTTCGTTTAATTAAGGTAAACGATTCTTTTATGGAGAACTGTATACATTTTTACAATAAAATTCCGGAGCATATATTAAGATCACCACTTCCTAAGTTTAAAACATAATTTAAAAGTATTTTAATTAAAAAGTCATATTACAAAATTGTAGACTACATGTTAGATAAAGATGTGTGGAAAAACAACATGAGTCTAGATTCCACACAAATGATTCAAAAAGTATTCTATAGCATTTAAGTTTATTTGAAAAGAGCAATCCCTAGAGTTTGTTGCTCGTTCTTCTCAGGGAAGTCGTGAACGAGCAGTAGTTTAAAAATGACGTTTACAAGTGTAAAAATGTTATATATGGAATAAATGATTATTTGACTTTGATTTGACTTAAGTTTTCGTGGTTTTTTTCCAACCAGACACAGATACAACAAACGCACTAACGCGGGAGAATAATATGGCGTCACCGTCTATACGGAAAAGGCATGAAACTAAAAACTGGCTGTTGGAGTTTGTTCACTCAAAGTAATTAAAAATTTAGGTACTTTTTACTCATAAAAGATGCACTCCCGCTACAAAAGGCTATTGTATGACTTAAGCATGAAAATTCAAGTGAAAATTCAATTTTTTAACCGACTTCAAAAAAGGAGGAGTTTCTCAATTCGTCTGTATGTTCTTTTTTTATGTATGTTACGCGATAACTTCGGTATTTGTGAACCGATTTTCATGATTCTTTTTTGTTGGAAAGGGGGTACTTCCATAGTGGTCCCATTTCATTTTGAAGAAAAGCATCCACCTCGAAGGGTGGCTGTTCACGCATGAAGATTCATTTTTATAAGTAGCGCCTAATTTTAATTTAGGAGCTTTAAAGGTTGATTTTGCTTTTTCTCCAATTCAAGGCGTTTTTTTCTCAATATATTTTGAGTAGTGAGAACCGATTTTTATTATCTCCAGTGTCAAGTCCTGTATAGTGGCGAACTAGGGGATATTTCAATAAAACTTAGCCAATAGACGTAATTCCACTTACTTTTGAGGTCGGTTTTTTTAGTACTCTGTACTGAGATTATATTTTATAGTATAAAAATTATGCCATGTCTAAGATTTATATTTAATATTGCATTAATTTAATTATAAATTACAGATTACATTATACATATCAATCTTTAAAGATGTCGATTGGTTTACTTGATCTACGAGTAATTTTTAGTCTAGAAATTATTTCACACTTTACGATACGTTTAATTAACGATAATTATAAAACACAATTCGATTTCAATTTCAATTATAATGTTGCCCTCGTGACCAAAACGATTTTGCAAGACGTCCTTTAAAAGTGAACCTTTTAATGTAAATCTTGCAACCTTTAATAATTTTGAGATTAAATCTGTTCTGTTGGGAAAATAAGATTAACTGACATTAATAGATAAGTCGGAACGCCTTTAATATTCAGGTAAAACCCGCTTTGTTTACGCTTCACCTTCCCAATGCTCCTACACCTCTTGTACAATCTTGTACAACACTGCTAGCTCCATCTAGTTCATAACAGTAACAACACGTAGAACGTGAAGTGGTATACACACGTTCCAACCCAACAGACAACTATTATAAAGTTTGTTTTATTGTAGTGCATAAACTTCATAATACATGCGTTTGCTTATTGACAATCAATAATTGCTGAACTTTCCGCCAATATTTTTTATTATTTTGTTGGCCAAATATTCGATTGTTTTACATGTAGTAACCATTGTATTGGACGAGAAACTATGCAGTTTAGTGGGTCACAATCACTTCACATTATAACAATCTTATGCACCACTTTGCTATTCCAAAGTGTTTTAAATAAAATTTTAATACAAAATAATGTTGATTTGTTATTTTTTTAATAAAACGGACTCCTTATAGGACCTTCAATAATATTTATATAGCTTATTTGCGGAGTTAAAATTAAATGTCATTAATAGATTACGTAATTGTAATAATCATAATAAAAATCCGTATTTTCTACATTTTTCAATGCTCATTCAAATTCTGTAGCATATCGCTAGCGCCATCTTATAGATAACAATAATATTACGTAGAACGCACCCGCATCAACAGGCACTTTCGATGCAGAACTAATCTTTATTTTGCTTCCAGCGTCATAATATAGATGGCGTTAATAGCCATCTCGTAATATAAAAGTTTTTACGTTTGAGTATCTAAAAAATAGGTAATAAACCTATATACTAAATCTATATAGTAAACAATTTATTTAATATTACTACTCCTTAAATATGATATTACGAAGGTACTACTAATATCGCATTATGGTTTGCTGTCCACAAATGGAGCACCTAGGTTATCTATCTATAACGTTTTAACGATGTTGTTTGCTAACGGCCGCTTTCTATATTTGATCCTGAATCTAAGATTGTTTTCTATCCAGATTTTATTCGATCCATCGATCGCTGCCGAATCTGTATTTCAACATGTCTATCTCGGCTCTAGCGCCCTTAAATAAAAAGGATCGGTCGTAAATTTATTCCCTCTCTGACGTTTAGTTCCACGCAAACGGAGTAAAACATCATTACATGAATTAGTGAATAACATGGTGGTTATGTTTCTAAGATTAATTTACTGGTACATGTGATTTTGGCAAAAATATAAATTAATTGCAAACTTTTAAGTATAAAATATTTAAACCGTAAGTACGTCAAGAATAACGTGTTTCGAGGAACAGAACGGAACGTCTATTGTCCAGAACGCAAGGTTTATTGTCAAACGAAGAAATTGTAATTTTTGCTTTGTTGCATTGTAAGGCACACATTGTAATGCTTGCCATCGAGATGATAGGATTTGTCAACGTGAGGTATTCGCTGATTGTTGTCCAGGGTGCGCCAGACATATAGGAATGGGAAGGTATGTCGTGTGGGGAGGCTCCTTTCGTGCATCCTATTGATAAAATAAAAAATAAATGAAAATCGTGGTAGCAGTGCGGGCGGACTCCTTTAACTGCCTACGTGACCGAACAATTACAAAGCCAGGCTGCCACGGGCTGCCACGGGCTGCCAGAGGTCCTGGGTTCGATTCCCGGACCAGGAGAAATATTTGTACGGCTTACATTTATTTCTCTCGTGAGTTTGGGTGCAATTTATAGTTGTCTATGTGTGTGTTCATGGCACCCGCTACACAACGTTTCCCTAGTGCGAAGTATGTTGAGTGTATGCGTTATTATTATTATTATAGATCACCAATGTACTATTACATATAGACAAAAAGGAAGGTAGTACACCAAGCTTTGGCTCTCCCAAAAAAACTTATACCCACCCTCCTAGCCATTAATAATTTAAAAAAATATGGAGACGAGTTGCGCTAATCGGGACACTTGCCTACACTACACGTGAGTATGTGCTGCCAGCTGTAAACGACATATATTATACAGGATGCTTTTAGTCCAAATATAAATTAATTGAGTCACAGTTAACAGATGGTTAAGAATAATTAGAGCTTTTGGCTTTCAACCCAACAATGGACGACCTTGGCAAGCAGGAAGCCAGAGAAAATGATCAATCAGTCGGACGGAGTCGGCTGTCCCTCGGCCTTGCTCAGCCACTTCCGCCGGCTAGTGACGAAGTGTCACGAGCACGTGTCTTGTGTCGTCCGATTTACAAAATAAAGACCACACGGAAAGAGGCTATAAGCAAATTACCTTTTTGTAAAAATTTACATTTGGCAAAAAAAAGTTTCAAAAAAAAGATTATTAAGTATTCTAATCAATCATCGAAATGTAAATTAGTTACTTATATTTTGACCTATTTAATCATTGCTAAAGATAGGAGGCAATAAATTTTAAATTCACGTCATCTCAAAATATGATTAGGATGGCTTACAAAATTCGTTCCGTGGTCATCTAAATGTTTTTAAAATGAAAAGAGTTATAACAAAAACTGCGTTCGTCGCCGCGGCTTCGACAACGATAACTTCCACACAGGTGGAGGTCCTCGTCAAAATGAATCATACGAACACAAGATAGCTGCTGTACACTATATAGGATTCCTCTCATATGTCTGCCATTTCCAAAAAACTAACCGTACTAACACTAGATTGTAAATTTTTCTTTTTCCTTTAAAATTAATTAAACTTGATTGATTGTTTATCTCATTGTTACCGTATTGGAGAGTTCTAGTAATTAAATAAATATTATTGGAAATGTGATCCTTCCTTGAGGCCTTGAGGCTTAGGCATCAGTCTCCCACAATATCTATGGAATAGTTCATAACTTTTATTTTATTACATTTATTGCCTTGTATTGTAGTGAGAAGTAAATAAATTTATTATTATTATTCTTATTTCCATCATCAAATTAGCTACTACATCACAGTAACATTCTATTTTCATTGTAATTACAGCTATGTGCCAAGTTTTATTAAAATCGGTGAACGGAAAGTGATTAAAACTCAATAAATCAGATTAACTTATAATTTGCCATCCTTAGATTGTAGAATATTTATTTCAAACGTAAACCACTACTTAGGCACCCCTTCCAATGCAAAAAAAACATCGAAATCGGTTAAAAGTCGGAGGTATCGAGTAATTGCACTCACAAAAAAAAAACAGTTGAATTGGTAAGCTCCATCTTTTTGGGAGTTGGTTAATATAGATGTTAGAATAACTGAAATCGATAAAAGTATTGTAAAGGATTTATTTTCCAGTCCTGACAACTGTGCATTAGTTCTTTTAAGTACATTATGTAAACATACCTTCGATTAGTATAGAGTTTTAGTGCTCCCGAACGTCTTATTTTCTTTTTCCGACTTTCATCATCAACACAAACGTCTCACTCCTGGGCACGGATCTTCTCTCAGGCGAGGACTTATGGAGAACTTCACACGTTTTCGAGGTTTGTGAACCTTCCTCCACGTGCAGGTTTCATCACGATTTACTTCAACTGAAAGCTCATGGTACATTTCAAATAAAATTTCGTACGCAAATTCCAAGAAACTCATAGATACGAGCCCGGATTCTTATGACTGCTGGAGAGGCAGTTGGTGAAACCATTAGGCTACCACGGCTTTTTTTGTAAAAATTGTCCAAGCAATTTAAGAACTACATTATCCTGATACTCAAAGACTTAAATATTATTATGATCCTTTTACACGTGCAGCTTGTGAGCTACGCGTCCAGTATAATGACGCTCTTAGAATGCTGCTAGGGTTGCCGCGCTTCTTCAACGCATCGGGAATGTTCGCTGAGGCGCGAGGGGATGCTTTCAACGGCATACTACGGAAATCACTAGCGTCACTCATAACCTGTGTTGCTAACTAGACTAAAGCAAATACCGGCACCAAGTCGCCAGATGTCAATAAAACTGTATCTCCGTTCCATATGAAAATTCGCCTCTTATCTTATGACACTTACTCATTTTATGGTCCTTTTAATTGGCAAGAACTTTATGGTCATAGCACAGGTAAAAGACATCTGAACACTGAGATAAAATCATATTAAGTATTTCTTTTTATAATTTAAAGTGACGGGACGAGCAAGATCGTGCGCATGATGGTGATCGTGCGCATATCCATAACAGTTGCATAATACTCAGAGCTTTAAATCGCAAAGATCTGAGGAGCACTGCCTCTGCGCCCGTCACCCTGAGACATAAGTTGACAAGTCCCATGTGCCTGTAATTTCACCAGCACCCTTACCCTTTGAAGCGGACTGTATCAATGGGTGAAAGGGTATAGGGTGGAAGCTAACACCGAGTGAGCAAGGCCAAAAGAATGTACTTACAGCTTTTAATAAGTTATTAAAAAAACACCACGTAGCTATCACAGCAAAACAGCAAAATAACACTAGCAAAAGTTAAGAAAAAGGCGCCAAAAACAAACACATTTAAATTTAGAATTTAAATATAAAACTAAGCTTAAAAAAGGCTATTATAAAATATATACATAAAGATTTGTAGCGATTCGCTACACCCTTCAAAACCGGAACTCAGTAATGCTGACATAGATAAGGTGGCGGCAGAAATAGGTAAGGTGGCAGTACTACCCTGGACGAACTCTTCAAGGAGCTCTACTGCTACTTGATTATACTGTGTTAAACGAATAAACCTAATTAAATACGCGCCAAAAAAAATCGCTAATTTTTTGTTGTTAAACAGAAATAAAATGTCGCTTCAGATATCAAAATGAGGCCATACAAGGTAGTGCTCAAAACTCAAATTTCATAATGTTAGTGTTTAAAAAATACATATACTCGCGCAGTCGTAGTAAAGTATCATATCACGCGCATAATATTACTGGGAGGCCCTTGTACAAATTATTAGCCGTATGAGATACCGATAATTTATAAAATAATAAAATATATTAGGAGACTTAACATACGTTGCTTGGTCACTCACATAATGCACTTAAGTCGATTTTAATAACAAATGTTACAAATAGATGTCTAAAGATTGCACATAAACTCACGCAGGTTACGGAAAAAATTACGAATTTTAGAATTTTTTGAATTTTGAAAATTGACTTTTGAACATTACCTTGTATGGACGGGTGTGTGTCGCTTAGACTAGGGACAAAATCGCTAAGTCGGCCACACTGTTGATAAGTAGCTTAGGATACGAGGCAGCACCAACCTATTGACGGTGGCCGAGAAGGAAGATGGGTCAATACTGTGTAGCTATACCTACATGTCAAGTGTATTAGAACTGTCCTTAGATAGTTCTCAATGTAGTTCATTGTTTGTGAGTTTTACTAATACTCGTAAGTTTATAAGGATTATTCAATATGGATATTTATCCGAAATAATCATCCTCAAAATCGGAAGACGATTCTGTAGATGACGTATCTCTAAATACGCACCGATGGAAGAACAAGAAGCGTCGACTCCCGGGGATTCTTTTCCTAGTGTAAATTCGGTAAGAACACCCGCTCAATATTTTGAGAACCGTTTTGCACCTGACGGACGAGACTTATTACGATAAAAAGTACTATTAGAATAAGTATATTTTAAGACTATTCGTTGATTTCGCATGTAAGAAATGTCTTAAGATTTTATTCACCAAATAAATAATAATTATAACAAAATTATTGTTGTTGCATTTTCCTCAAATATATTAGACCCATTTAAATACAACCGTGTTCCTACACAATTGTGCGCCTATTATGTAGGGTCGAAGTTAATATAATTGTGCGGGCCAAAATTTTCTAAGATGGCGGCCAGAAAATGCAAAAATTGACCTCAGAATCGTTATCCGCAGGTCAATTTCAGGTCGATACAAGTTTTTTCTGAGAAATTCCAAGTATTTTCCGAGCCAGTCCGAAAGAGATATTATTATATAAAACATTGCGCCTTCTACATCATAGCAGTAAAGGAACTAAAACGTAGGAGGTCATATTTATAATCGTGCATTGTGTTATGGCACTCGGTAAACATACAATAAATAATGTGTTGAATGAAAATGATGACCTCGGCGGCCCAGTGGTTAGTAATTAGAGCGCTTGATGAAGAGATCCTGGATTCATTTCTCAGTAGAACCCATTTAGGAAATGAACGTAGCAGTAGAGCTCCAAGTTCGTCCAGGGAAGTGCTGCCACCTTACCTATTTCTACCGCCAAGTATTGTTACCATTACTACGTTCCGGTTTTGTAGGGTAAGGTTGCTGGTGAAATTACAGGTACACGGGTCTTTTCAACTTATGTCTCAGGGTGACGGGCGCAGTGGCAGTGCCTCTCAGATCTTTGCAAGTTAAAGCTCTTAGTGGCACTGCAACTGCTATGAATAGCTGCGTGTCGCTTACCACCAGGTGCAGGACTTTTTCGTCACGTCACTTAGTAAAAAACTTTCTATAATTAATCCGAATGTTCATTCCACTGGATAATTCTGTAATTTGAGGCTAGGTAAATGCTGTGTTTTCTTGAACATTATTATAACAATATTAATAAAATATTTTAAAGGAAGGAAATTGTCTACTGAATATTTACAACTAAATGAAAGAAAAGACACACCCTTGCAACAATGTAATTAATCCTTCTCGTGATTAGTAATTAATTGGTTGAGTGAGGGCTGAGTACAGCAAAAAAGTCGTTAAAACCAATAACAAAGATATATAACAAACGCATAAAAAAATTCGTAAGTTCTGCTGACTCGATCTTATAGCTCAGTTGGTAGAGATGACGCCCTGGTACGGCACAAACGCAGGTTTGAATTTTGTCACATCGAAGGAATTTTTCTTTGTAATCAATTTTTGTATTAATAAATAGTAATCCTTTCTCTTTCACATTTTATCGTTCAGATACCATATCAATGCCCTTTGAGTTTCGTTCTTTCCTCACGAAGCTTTCAATCATACCGTTTTTATTATATACTGGTTTTGTATAATAATAATTTATTTACATTGGTCAGCCTACCTTCGCATTTGTGTTAGCGAACAAAGTGGCAAACACCTATTGTACTTTAATGTAACTAGTAAACAGCTGTTTAGGGCGTGGCCGGTTTAAGTTCCCGTTCGATATAAACCACTTTTAATATGAACAACAATATTCTTTTAATGAGTACATGAGTTAGTCATCACCTATAGTATCCGTATTATTATATTTGTAATTTAGTTTGAAATAGATTTTTGAAAATGTTTTATTGAACTTCATACAACCTCATAAACATGCTCATAAACCGGTACTAGGCAAACTCTGTATCCACCAAACTCACAAGAGAAATATATGTAGGCCTTACAAACATTTCTCCAGGCCCGGGAATCGAACCCGGGACCTCTGCGTGGCAGATCAGCATGGCAACCGTTGGGCCATACGGAAGCAGTTAATAACTTTAAAAGTAAGATTCATTTATTCATCATCGGCCTATCGCTGTTCACTGCTGGACACGTCTCTTCCAATGTCTTTTAATTTTTTTATAATATCCAGGGACGGGACGAACAAGTCGTGCGCCTGATAGTAAACTACACGCCTGTCCATAACAGTTACAGTGCCACTCAGAGCTTTAAATCGTTAAGATCTCTAAGATCTTAGGGGCACTACCACTGCGCCCGACACCCTGTGACATAAGTTGACAAGTTCCATGTGCTTGTAATTTGACCAGCACCCTTGCCCTTCAAAACTGGAACACAGTAACGCTGACATTGCTACTTGACGGCAGAAATAGGTAAGGTGGCAGTACTTCCCTGGACGAACTCTTTTACAGGGAGCTCTAATAGAATTTAATAATTTATTTCATATTATCAGTATTACAATTAAAATGTGAAGGGATAATACGATCGAATATAAAATAAAGTAGTATAACTACTTACTGCTTATCTAAATACAACGAAGTCAAGTAAAACACAATTACAATGAATAAAAATGGAAGTACATTAATTTGCCAGTCCTCGAACCCAGCTTGTGTTGAAAATTTTTTCATGCAGTTAATTATAAATAAAATAAATAACACAAGCGCAACTACAGTCACAAACCATCACCAAAAATATACCCGACACGTGTTTCGCCTCCGAGGCATCTTCAGGGGCTGTCGCCTGCTCGACGCCGAAGAGTGAGCTCGTTTTTTTTTGGCCGCTGTTGGCCTTGACTGCGCCACCGGAAGAAAAGGGCGAGCTGAAGGCATCAAACTGAACTTAAAACTAAGCAGCGGGCCCGAGAGCGCCCGAGTGGGCACGGACCTCGGCTCAGGAGTGAGTTCGTTCAGAATGGTTGGTGTATTTATACCCCGCTACCTGCTACCTACCTACTTAATATTGCTATTATTGAAACCCGAAAATACCCGTAATAAAGGTGATGATGCAAAATTCAATTATTCAATAATTATACAACCCCTGTTGTTGTACCTAATTTTTTCCATCTGTTCTAAGACACCCAGAAGTAGTCCTTTTTCGCAAAAATGTAAGATTTCATAAGAATGGGATATCTGGTAAAATATGATTTGTTTCTAATAAATGTTTAGCGAAATTGGACTTGTCTGGGTGCTTATGCCTAAACGAAGAAACATGCTCTTTATATCTAGTTGTAAAGTTACGCCCTATTTCACCTATATATACATTGTTACATGTGTCACACATGTGAGCTTATAAACTCTTAAAGACTTCTTACCACTTTCCACTCTTTCCTTGCCATTGAAAAGTCTAGAGCGCAAAGTGTTATTTGTCTTAAAAGCAACATTTATATCATTTGATTTCAAAATTTTATAAATCTTTTCTGACAGATGGCCAACATAAGTAATACTTGTTTTATATTTATTAATAGGCCGTGAAGGAACCGCAGTATACAATATGTTGTTGCCGCCTCTGTTTCTTGTGAACTAAGCTATTAATTATCGTTTTACTGTAACCGTTAGAAAGTGCAATCTGATAAATAATATTTAACTCTAAATTATAATGTTTTTTAGAAAGAGGGACTGTCAACAACCTATGTATATAACAATTCAAAGCAGCCATTTTGTTGCCAGGGGTGACAAGAAGAAGCCGGGATAATTGTATCTGTATGCGTAGGCTTACGGTAAATTTTAAAAAACATGTTTGTTATCTACTTTGGTTATAGTTAAATCTAAGAAATTGAGAGAATTGTTTTGTTCTAATTCTTTCTTAAACTTAATTTTTGGGTGTTTGTTGTTAAGGTCGTTTACAAAATTGTCCAACTGTCTCATACTAGCCGTCCAACAAAGTATCAAATCATCAACATACCTAAAGTAGTACAGGATATATCTATTACCTACAATGTATTGCGTTTCAAAATGATCCATAAATATGTCTGTCATTAAAGGACTAAGAGGAGAACCCATTGCTAGGCCATCACATTGCAAGTAATATTGTCCGTTAAACCTGAAGTAGTTTTGATTCATGCAAAGAGATGTCAATTCTATCAACTCATCAACTTTGCTCGTCGTCTCGCCTTTCTAAGTGATCTATAAGAATATTTACAGTGTCAGTGTAGGGAACATTAATGTTCAACGTCTACATCCAGAGAAAGTAATTTTGCGTTATGTGGTATGTTGGTGTCTTTGATCCTTTGTCTTAAATCTAAACTATTCTTTAAACAAAAAGGCGGTTTGAAAAAAGATTTTTCCAGAATAATGATATTTAGTTTTTTAGCTAATACTGTAAGTTGGATATATATGAGACAACTGGGCGGATAGGAATATTTTGTTTGCGAATTTTTGGAAGACGGTAAAGAATTGGTGATTGTGGATTCATTGGTATTATATTGCTTTTTTGGCAGTCCGTTTCAAAAACAAACGAAGAATTTTTAACAACGATTTTAAGGTCTTTATGAAACTCAGCAGTGGGGTGCCTACGTAAGACCGAAAAACCGCCACCTTGAACAACATCTAAAACCTTATTATTATATTCACTTTTCCACACGCAAAATAGGCGCTTTGTCGTCGAGTTGCGGATACCAGCCCGTTGCACCAAGTACCAAGTATATTCACTTTTGTCCATAATAAAAATACATTTACCTTTATCTGCCTTTGAAACCACCAAATTATTGTCATGAACTTTTTGTTGGATTGATCGTAACTGCAACGTATCCCTGGGACTAGAACTAGATTGAGAAGTTTGACATTTTTTAATTGTATTTGCAACTAATGCCTTAGTATTTACATCGTTGCTATTACGAACAATTGCGACCTCAGAATCCACAGCCAAATTTTCTAATGATTTTGGATTAATTTTAGGGCGTAAATTTAAATTTAAACCATTGTTTAATAATTTTATCTCGTCTTCCAAAAACTCAACATTTGTAAGATTTTTTTACACGAGATTGGAAGGTGTGACAGATTGCTGATTGCGAGTTAGTGTTATTGAAGAAAGAATTAGATCTAGATTCCGTAAGCCTACGCAATTTGTTAGACTGGGTAAGAAAAATTTTATGAGCCCCCTGTAACGCGACGAATCTCACCTTTTGGTTTAGAATATCAAATTCAATATTATGTAACTTAAAAGATAGCTCTGAATAAAGTATTTTAAGATGTAATTTTAAATTATCTCTAACGGTAAACCAATGGCGAGATTCCTCGTTCAGCCATATTTTTTGTGCAATATCGATTGCGATTCTAGCTGCCTTACTAGTGTTGTTACAGCGTAAATGTATATAATTAGGTACAACATTTAAATGTTTACATTGTTGATTAAACCAAACGTTCTGAACTTATGTATGTGTTCAAGTAAAACAAAATTATAATTGTTTCAAAAGAAACAACTCATCGACACTGTAGAATTAATTATCCAATAAAAGGAGTTTTAGTCGGGTATTAAACGTATAATGTTATTATTATTTTCATAACCTCATGCCTAATAGCTCCAATGCAACCTTTCTACTGAATAAGTTGCACCATGTACCTACCTACACACTCCTTAAGTATAGCAAATTATTGAATATTTAGGTAAATTGTTATTTACCGTTATTTCAAAAAATATATAAGTATGTTTTCATTATAATAAGTAGTACAATTACAATTAAATTGCAAGTGCAATAACCGTTTAAAACACTGTTAATTACTGTTAATACTACGAGGATTTCCTGTCAATAATTTGCCTACCAATTTGCTTGATGAAGACATTGTGATATCGCCGCCTTGTAATTCACCAATTTTTACAATTATGTATTTAAGGTATCAATTTCATTATTTTCTTGCGTTTTTGCAAATGTACGAAACTTGTAGCATTTAAATTTGAGTTAAAAATAGTCGTATTTGATGATTAACAACTACAACAGTGTAATAATAATAATTCTTTATTGCACAAAGACAAGACACTTAAAACACATGTTGCAAAGGACATATACAAAGGTGAGCTTAGTTCAGCTAACCCATAACACCATAGCCGTGGTGTAAAAATGAAGTCTGCGGGAATAAAGTATTGTACAACAAAATTAAAATTTCAATGTGATTAAAAAATGTAAATGATGGTAATGATGGTGACTTGTTTATATAATTATTATATGTTATCGATGAACTATCTAACGCGTTCGACAGGAAGTGCTGAAATGAAAAATATTGTGTATTTAGTTACGGCATTAATTTCACAGAAATAATTATTCTTCCTCAACAATGATAATGTAGATAATATTATAATGAAATCAAAATTATAAGTAGTCAAGAGCATATTAAGCTGATGCTTTGAAATTCTAATCTTAAGTGATTGTCGAATTTTATAAATTACATACCAAGTAGATATATGTAGATAATAGATTTATACAGTGTCACTATTCATTACAGTGGCACTCTGGAAATGGTACTAAAATTACTATTATTAGCGAAGTCGAAGGACGAAGCCGAACGATCCACTATATTATGAAATAAATAGATATTGTAAAAACATTCCCCACAAAAAATCGCTTACCTTAAACGACATTGAAATATAATAGGAAAGTTACGAAAGAAAGAAATGAAAGGATTTTTTCTTCGTAATACATTTGTACGAACATTTCATGTAACGCCAATTGGACGTTAACGGAATGTGTCTCTTCTCACGAGTTAGATTTCGTGACCTATCGAGGCATGGACATTTCGACACAGTGGATACCTGACCTGATAACAACCGCCGCGGTTAGATCAGATAGTTTTAACATGTCTAACACGAGACTTGATGTACGGTGAATTATAACCCAATTTATAAAAACTCTTAAATAGCCCCAGCCGACGACGAATAAAATATTATTATTTTTCAAGATTGCCCGAAAACACCCCGCTTGCCATGTGAATATTTTTGTTTTATACGAGCCACCTGTTGGAACCTGATGACCACCTGGTCATCATTACCCATGGATATTTGTAATACCAGAGGAGCTGCCTATGCGTTGCCAGCCTTTGAGAGCCTTGTTTACTCTTTGATATATTTTTTTTATTTTATCAAGTGAATGACAGGACGAACAAGTCTAGGGCCTGGTGGTGGTGGTAAGCTATACGCCTGTCCATAACAGTTGCAGTGCCACTTAGAGCTGTAAATCGCGAAGATCTGAGGGGCACTGACACAGCGCCTATCACCCTGAGACTTAAGTTGACGAGTTCCATGTGCTTGTAATTTCACCAGCACCCTTACCATCCAAAACCGGAACACAGTAATGCACACATTAGTGCTTGGCGGCTGAAATAGGTAAGGTAGCAGTACTTCCCTGGACGAACTCTTTCACAAGGAACTCTACTGCTAATAAAAGTTTATCGACTTATATGTTATGTTGTTTATCTAAAAGCATTGACTTACAATTATATGGACGTCGGGTCCGCGCTAAAAAGTGTCCGCACTTGTAAGGCGCTAAAATCGTATACAGAGCGCGACACTCCGCTTTAGTCTTCATTTGTTCTACGGACAGCGCGATACTGCGATGACATAACAATTTAAATTTCGAATAGGTTGACTTGGGACATTTTTTTCGTGGTTTTTGTATTAGACCCGTCGTCCATTTATTTGTAAGTCAATGTCTAAAAGTGATTATTTCTCTAATATTTATATACAATGAGTTTGTATACCTAAATTTTTCTAACATGTCGTCGAAACTGGAAAATTCAGTAAAATATATATTTTTCACTGAATTAATTGTTCAAAAGCATCATGACATTTTAAAAACTCATTGTATCATGAACTTAGACTTTTCTTAGTAACCATTTCCGGTAACACACTTAAAATATTCAAGTGAATCAGCACCGAAGAATGTGCCCTTTAAAGAAAAAATGCAATAACAATAACTCTTGTTCTCATATATTTATTAATGGCAAAAACAATGCTCTTGTTTATAATCTTACAGCTCTTAAACTTTTTCAATGTGAACAATTTTATTAAGATTCTTGACTGAGATTGTGAGGTGCCTGAAGGCAAAGTTCATGCACTTATTCTTATAGTTCATTGAATTACCAGCTGTAGTAAATAGACCTACTACTATAGTTTGCTGTTCATTCAAAAGATGTGGTAGATACAACGTCTTAATATAGGGTGAAAGAAAAATTAGCAAATTGGGGTCGTTTTGTAAAAAATTACGTATTTCAGGTGCAATTTTGTAACTGTATAATTATATACATGAGAAATTCATTTGATTATTTCATAAAATCTTATACTATACTAAAAAAGATTCTTTTTTAAAAAGGCCTGTCGGCTTAATTACTATCAGTTTTTTGACAAACTCACCAATCACCTAGTCTCAAACTAAGGCATTCCTTGTATTATGAGCAACGGAATTCACACTGGGGCACTACCCATAATTGCCCAAGTTGATCTTGGAATCGAACCCGGGAACACCACAGCCAGTGTCCACAGTGCAAACCAATGATATTTCACGCAGTTATAAAAGAACTGTTTTTCTTGAAAGTACTTATTAAATTTGAGTCAATAGTAATAATTATAGATACTGTATAGTGCGATATACAGATCACATGCTTTTGCGCCTGATTGAGTCGATAACATGTGTTATAAGGAAGTACTGATCTAAATGCATTGCACTATTTATGTATACCATTAAAAATATAACAAAGAAGACTTTTTCCGATTAAAGAAAAAAAATACATTTGATGGTTGTATAAAAATGTAAAGAACACCAATTTCGTTCATTATTAATGGACCTCCGATGGAAAGAACACATACAGTAATTTAAAAAAATGTTTTATTAGTGCATTTTTTCTTTATGTAAAGTAGGAGTCAAAAGAGCAGACGAGCCACTTGGTAGGAGGTGGTTATCGTCGCCCAAGGACATCTGCAACATCAGAGGAGTCTTTAAGAGCCCTGTTGACTGGTTGTATTTTCAAAAACCCCATGTCATAGCGCAAAGGAAATACTACAGGTGAGAGGCCGATCCACATTTTTAATGTTTGAAGGAGCTAACGTGATGCCCGCATGGTCTTAAAATACCAGGCATCGTGATAACATAGCTGCATTAATTTAAAGCTTACGCGGTTTGACTTTTTATCGTCCCGATGTTTCGAAACCGTTACAAGTTCCGTGGTCACGAGTTGACGGAAATATGGGGAATATAATAAAAAGTCCACTCATCATAAGAAACCTGTAACTGTATATTGATAATCATGTATCAATCTACAGATTTGCCAAAAGTACTGAGTTTAGATGCTGAAAAAATAATTCTTAAACAGTAGGTCCTGTTTTTTGCAATACCTACTTATTGCATGCGTTCATAATTCTTCGAGTGCTAAATACTTTTGGCTAAGACTGTCTATCGTTCCACTACTGGGTATGAGCCTTCTAAAATACATGATTATAGAATAAAAAAGGTGATTTTCCACCGGCGAGACGAGAATTGAAATTTTGCCCAAAATTGCCAATCGAGTCGTGTTTGTTGTCGAGTTGTAACTCTATGTAGGCAGCAATACGGTTCAATATTACAACAACAAATATTTATATTCTCGTCTCGTCAATTGAAATTTCGCCATACAAATTTCAATCCTCGTCTCGCCTCGTCTGTATAATAGCACCATAACACAGAAAAAATACTCAATGTATGTCCAGTTAGCTAGTTGTATTTGTCATAGGAAACAAAATTATATATATATATATTTAATAAATATATATATTTATTAAATTTGTCTTATATGCACGAATATAAACAGATTTAAAGAGACGGAAACAATAATATTAATGCCTTATATTTTATCTACCAGTAATCTATTTTTATTTATCTCAGCCTTGTACTTCTATGTAGGCAATTCCTAGTATTTTTCGAGCGTAGGTACAAATGTCATGAGGTGAAAGGATTGGCAGGAATGTCGGCTTGTACAATGGTACAATAATTCAGTTTTAGCTTGCGGCTGGTTATTTGTCACTATTCAACTTCATTCCCTCGACGCGGTATTGAAATTTGTTATTTTGAAAAGGCGCTTTCCAAGCTTATGTACTTCTTGTGTTGCTAGAATTTTTGCTGAGTTTGTATGTTATTTAATTCAATATGTTTTTATTGCAATTACAATAGAACAGGAAACTAACAATGATAGGGTAGTAAATCACGGGACTTATTTCCATACAAAAACATAATGTATAATGTACATTAGTGTTCAAACATTAGTATTTTGTACCTATATATTATGACCAATTTTAACGTTTAGAGCTTATGTACACGGTGCATGTTTATTGAACAGATGACGCGCAGATGACGCGCGTTAATGTGATTCAAACGAGATTCAGTCGTAGTTAGTAAACCTTTGTACACGTATACAAATTCGTACTCTTCGTATAACAAAGCTATACGTCAAAAGTGCTTTTATCAGACGAAAAGTCGCCATTTTGTAAATGTGACCTTATTACACCTCGCGTTAGTAAAACACGCGTTATCGATTCAAACGCGATACAAACGAGATTTAAACGTGCTTCTCGTGCACGTTTGTATATTATCTTTGTACACGCGTTTGAACCAATAGCAGCAAACTTATTATTATATATTATTTAACTACTTTTGAGCCTCTACGGCGCCGAAAATGCGCGTCGTCTGCTCGTAAAAAATACGACATTTGCTTTAACTTTTTAGAGATAGAAATAGCTTCTCACATATTGGACAAACTCGGTGGTCCAACGATTTGCACTGTGGACGCTGGATGAGGATACTTCGGATTTGATTCTCAGGCGGATCAATTTATAAACTAACTTTTCTAAATTGGTTTTAGTTTGGGTATTCTAAGTAGTACCCCAGAGTCAACACTGGTTCTGGTACTCATTGTACAGGGAATTTTCAAGTTTGAGATCAGGTGATAGATACTATTGTTTTGCTAAATATAATTATTGTTGGAATCTCTATGGTTGTCCGGGCAATCAGATCATGTTTTTCTATTGTGACTTATGTTCAAATATTGAATGTCACTACAAATTTGGGTATAAAATGTAATACTAGGCGGCCAGCCACTGACAGAGAAATGGCTCACTCGTCTCTACAAAAAAGCGCGTGGAGAAGCTGTCATCACCAGACAATCAGAGCACAATCAAGTCCATTGAAGATGTGGTGTTATACTACAAAACGAAAAATATAGATGCGCGCTATAAGTTTCTTCGTGAGATACATCAAGAGAAGAAGATCAATATCCTCTACATACCCTCTAGAGAGCAGGTAGCGAACACATTAACTAAAGCCCGTCGTGGGGATTGCTTTCTTAAAGCATGATCTTCACTGGGAGTCGTAGACAGACCCCAATCTTTTGTAGACAAACTATTTGAACCTCTACGAACCAGGTTGTCCTGGCCATCAGATCATGTTTTTGTATTGTGTTCAAATATTTAATGTCAATGCAAATTTGGTTAAAAAGTTAAATACTATTTTTTTATTAGTTTTATTATTATCATTATCATGTCTATTTAAAAAGAGAAGTCCAATAAACTCAACGGTATTATATTTGAAAATAATAATTATATAACAATTTAATACTTTGATGAAACAACGCGGAATAATTTTTAAGTTAAACAGTAATTTCGTAAAAGGAAACTTTAAGGTATGGTTTATAAGGAGTGCTATGTTACCCTCATTTAATTTATACATTCATTGGTTGTCACAACGCAGAATGTTATTAGTGTAGTATTTGTAGTTTTGAAATTAAAGCGAGATTCGTTGGACTAAGTGCAGCGATTTAAAAAAATAGAGAAAATTGGACAATGTCCTGTCATCAAACACATGTGTGAAAAAAGATTCACACCGAAAGAGATCCATGATGGCATGGAAACAACATCAGGGGAATCTGCTCCATCGTATACATCGTATACGACTACAGAAAAATGAGTCGCAGAATTCAAACGTGAACGAGAGAGCATCGAAGAAGACCCTAGGTCAAGCTAGTCCAGTAGTAGACTATTAAATATTCGCATGAGTGAATTAGTAGAATAACAACTTTAAATGAATGTGTTTATTTAGCATAAATCAGACAACAAAAAATACATTTGCACTGGGTTCTTGTGCTATTCTCTTGGACATAATGCTAAAAATTTCTTTATGTAAGACAACTTACAAAACTTTAAATTAAATGTAAAATGTGAGTTGAAATCTTTAACTTGATTCAACATTTTAACTCTATACTAACGTAACTACAATAATAGTAATTTAATTAGCACATAAGTTAGGGCTTCACTTTATTGTACCAATGTATCTCATTAATTAATAAAGGTATTTAGTCATTTATTTAATGAAGTCAAATAATTCGGTATAAAATCACGACTGAGGTCTATAAGCATGCGACGAAGAATGCGGGCGTGTCGGCTGCCAGTGCGCATGTCACGAATACAGGAGCTTAATACCTCGAATGCTTTGTCCAGTATTGTTCCTCATCAAGTCATTATCACGATGTAAATGTCAGAAACGATTACAGAAATGAAGGGTTAATCATTTTATGTAATTTGTAAAGATACTTCCCGGTCTTCGTAGAACATGACTGAAGTCCGTGGCGACTTTTGTTTTAGGTTTTTATATCCATCTCTAATATTTCCCGTTTTTAGTTTACCCCGGAGACCAAGGTTTGCTATATGGTAATCTTCCAAGCTACGCTATAGGTACACTGTGTTCGTCCGTGTTCGTTTTCATTTCAAAAAAGTCGTTAAAAAACAAAAGACAAAGATCAGCAACAAGCGCTTCAAAAAATTCGTGAGGTCTGATGGTTCGTCCATTAGCTCAGTTAGGAGATCGCCATCCACGACATGATGAAGGCGCGGGTTTGAATCCGGCTGGATCGAAGGAACTTTTTCTGAGTGCGAACACTCATCATCTTTGTTAATAATCATAACAAACTAGTAGATTAATTTCACAAAAAATAATTGAATATCATGGAATATCAATAACCTTAATAATAATTTAACTACCTCCATGTTCGAACGGTTACCATGCCGGACTGCCACGCACAGGTCCCAGGTTCGATTCCCGGACCGGGAGAAATATTTGTATGGCCTACATTTATTTCTCTCGAGAGTTTGGGTGTAATTTGTGGTTGTCTATGTGTGTGTCCATGGCACCCGCGACACAGGGTTTCCCTAGTGCGGGGCTATGTGGAGTGTGTGCGTTATTATTATTATTTAATAATCTTAATAATATTACAATTATTAAAGCTTCTCTAGTCAGCCGCTGGTAGCTGTAAAGGTACTTGACTGAGTGAAGAAAAGCTTTCGTAGATTTCTCACATGGCGATGGCGCTAAACCAAAAAAGTCGGTAAAAATCAGAAACAGCGATTTTTAACAAGGAGATACCAAAATTCGTGAGGTTCATTCCGTAGCTCAGTTGGGAAAGCGTTAGCCACGGTATCCTGAAGGCGCTGGTTCAAATCCAGCGGGATCGAATGAATTTTCTAATATTTGTATTAATAATTATAACTTTAAGCTTTAAATAGGTGATTCCACCTTGAGACCTTACATGCAATGAGTGGAGATCTTCATCACTAATCCATCGAAGTCTTTCATTAAGAGAGGTAACGTTGCCCTTTCACCCTACTCAGTCTATGGCTAAAGAAGTCAATAACCAAATGTATATTTTATAAAATTCCTCATTTTTATTACTTTTTTAAATTCATGTGGCAACCTCGGTAGCCCAATGGTTTGCACTGTGGGCACGTAATGAGGATGTTTCAGCTTTGTATCCTAATAAGATCAACTAAAAAAAAGATAGGCAACCCTCGACCTACCTCTACCTCTCAAGCAGCGGCCGTAGATTCAAATCCCGGTGCGCACTTCTGAGTTTTTCGGAATTTAAATGCAAAATTTAATTAAAAATTTACCATGAGCTTTTCAGTGAAGTACAATATTATCGTGATGAAACCTGCACGCCAAAGAAGGTTCATGACGGGTGTAGACAGACAACCACAAATTACACCCAAACTTACGTGAGAAATAAATGTAGGCCATACAAATATTTCTCCCGGACCGGGAATCGAATTCATTTCGTCTGCATGGGAGTCCAGCGTGGTAACCGTTCCGCCACAGAGGCAGTTAATGGTTTAATGTTGCATTGTTGAAGACCAACTTAGGAAAATTACCTTTTCTAAATTTGTTCCGGTCTGGAAGATCTGGGCAGTGCCCAGGAGTGAATTCAGTTGCTCGGGTACACAAAAAAATACCTATAAACTGGAATTTATTCATTTTGGATCGATGTGAAGTTATCGCACATCCTTATATAACCTTTAAAGTACTTAAGTAAATATCCTTTCGGAACTTAAAATAGCAACAAACTAACTTGACCGTTGGCATTATAAATGAAAATTGTTAATATGACCTGAGAATCGAGTACGAAAATAAAAAAAACAGTAGGTAGGCATTTCAGTAATATGAGTAAATTAATTTGTGAGACATATTATTATTTAAGGGGCATAATAAAATGTTAAGTGATAATAAAGGTTATTTAAGTTTTTTTACGTAGTAGAATACGTGACAGGTATTGAATTTATTTTAAAAACTAAAAGCTCCTCCAAAATAAAAGCTCAGTATATATCATATATGACGTACTCGTATAATTTTATGTAAATTAAAAATCGAGTAATGCAATAAAAATATCCAGCGTACAAAATAGTTTTTATATGCACGAGCATTGTAAGACTGGCGACGAATGTCGTCGACAAATGACCACAGCCAAAAAAATTTGAAAACGCACAAATCAGATTGCTACAGATTTACAGCTCAATTAAAATAACACCATTCATTGAATTAATTTGTGATTAATTTAATAATTTTTAAATTGATAGTCTAGTTGATTAATAAACTAAACTACATTTGTTGAAGGTTTAATCAAGGTATAAGAATTTTCATATTAAAACAATTAGAACCAGTTCATTTTAGAGGTTACACACGACGGCTTTTAGTAGCGATACAAACGATTGCATCGCGACACTAGTGATTTATTAGCGGTTGCATCGAATTAAACGCGCAATTGCATCGATGCAATTGCTCATGTTAAATCATTAAAAATGTGCGACTGTGTCGATGTAAACGCGCTATAGAATTAATCTCCAATACAATAAAAAAAAAATGATGCGGTTGTATCGCGTATCACTGCAGCTGCGACTGTACTGCGTTTGCATCGCGACCGTATCGCTGCATAAATCGCGCGTAAAGCGTGAAACACGCAGAATAACTGCGAGTCGGGTCGGAACCGCGGCGGGTCTAATTCCGTGAATTTATATGGACGACGAGCGCAGGCGCGTGCGCCTGTATCACGTATCTTAAAGGTAGACGATTAGCGACTGTATGCCCTCAGGGTAGGTAGGGAGGGTCACTATAATCAAATCTGACATAGAAAGATATGGAGCTTGTATGGCTACTGCATCACGACTCAATCACTGCAGAGACGCTGCTAAAAGTCGCAGTGTGTTACTATATACTCTTAAGTCTATGTAGCAAACCGAAGCTGAGAGCTCTGTTTTGTCGACCAATAGTGAATCGTTTCTCCTAAGCAACAAACAACTGAGTCCTACTGCTTGCTGAAATACTGTACTTCTTCGCATTGCTTTAGTTTTTTTTTACCTTTAAGTTGTATAAATTAGAAAAATTGTAAATAATATAAATAAAAATGTTTCTTAAACGAAAAAAATAAAAATGTGTTAGTTTTACTGAAACCGTTAATCTGCAACTGCGTGCCAGCGGACAACTAAATGGCAATTAATTGTCCAGTGACGAAGTTCCTAGAATATCGATTAGAACGGAAAAGCAGTTAGACCGGTCCAGTGCAGTTTTTATATTCAGGTACTTGAAACAATATCTTGTATTGTTATTTTCCAAGTGGTTCTTCAGCTGAATTGCGATACTTGATTTCAAAATCTGCGGTTATTGTGTTTCCGAGAGACCCTTCCTTCGTTACGTAATCTACTATTTTCATTATTTTATATCAAGGAAAAAATACTCTTTTGGGAAAACCATGCCACAGTACTACGCTTTTAATACAGGACAGTTAACTACTAAAGGGAACTTTGTTTGCAATATGTTCTTATTAATTTATTTGATGCAAGAATTTATCCTCTTCCTCCAACAATATTTATTTTCACGGCGTAGTCTTTTCAAATATTTCCTCTCACGTTGCAATTCCACGGATCTCTCATAGACTTGGCAATGTTTTACGATGCGTACATGGTTTTATCCTCCCAAAAGGGGCCTTTACAGATTGAATATTTTATTGTTAATCATGAACAAAAAATTCAAAATACCGGAAGACTTCCCATAAGAGACCGCCTTTCCGGCGAGAACCTTACGCCGACTGGCAAAATCTTTCACAACGTTGGCAAGCATTACAGTGTATGCCATCAAAACGATAAGAAGTAGAAGTGGAAGGCTTTGGTATATTTTTATAATGTCAAGGGACGGGACGGACAAGTCGTGCGCCTGATGGTAACCTACACGCCTGACCATAAAGTTGCAGTGCCACAGAGCTTTAAATTGTAAATATCTGAGGGGTAATGTCTCTGCGCCCGTCACCCTGAGTAATTTCACCAGTACCCTTACCCTTCAAAACTGGAACACAGTAATGCTGACATACTGCTTGACGGCAGAAATATGTAATAGGAGCTCTACTGCTAGTAGTAATTGCCCGCACGAGGGGACAAGGACATGAAGTTTACGTATAATTATGTACAAACGCCTACATTCAATATTATACAAAACAATAAACAAACAAAATAATTCGAGCACGCGCCAGGGCCTCTGTCTCCGGGACAGTATTCCGCCTCTCATGAATTACAAATGCAATCTACCGTTTACATCAGAGAGCAAAGTTATTTTGATCCGGTACAGATTATTATAATGGTCTAATTTTATATTACAGTTGAATTTTTTTGGGCAACAACTTGCAAATTTCAGTAATAGACAGAGTTATATACATCCACACGACCAGAAGTACATGCTCTTTCACTTTGTGTGGGAATATTTTTTTAAAATAAAGAAAAAAAGAAACATTAACTAACATGATCTTGATAATAATGGCCTGAATAAATATTATGGGCAGATGTGAGGACGGCACCGTGCAAATATATTACATCAAACTACTGAAAAGGGTACAAAACACATTTCCCTTACTAATGGGAGGCTTCGGAACCTCTATGTAGTTACTAACATCCCAAAAAGATTAATGTCTTGGCTTGCCACAGCTATATCGATCCAATTCTCCGTTATGGATTGATCATCTAGAGTAATGGCGCATATGTCCAAATGAGCATTTGTAACCCAAAAGAAATGTGTACACGGAATGTGCGGCGTTGATCCACGGGAATCATACCAATACCCAGGTAGAGAAGGGAAAAACTGCTAATTTTTTAAACGTTAAAACGTCGGGCTTAATTTAAAAAAGCGTGCTTTTTTAAACGCTTTTTTGTTTGTTTGCTTGAAGTTTGAAGCTTATAAAATCATTTAATAAAACGGTTAAGTTGTGTTAATAGCGAAAAGCAAGAGTAGACCAATAAAGGTTTTAAGGTAAGTAAATTTCATATTATTTATTCATATTCTTTATTTGCAAGTTACATAGATTTATACGAAGTGTTGTTATGCTAATGGTACTTGACATGAAACACCTCGTGGGGGCACTGCAACATTCTAAGGGCACTATGTCCTTACTTTACTAAAACATATACGTTATTAAAATAAAATTAGAAATAATTTTGTGAGACATTATTTAAATGAAATTAGGAATGATTAATAACAAAAAACTAAACAGAATTTCATTCAATATCAACAATGTATATTAGTAATTCCTTTTACATTCAGGTCTCATTCCTAATACACTTATGTCTGGCATTTGACATACTTTTACAAATAATATACTTGGTAATTCGTTTTTAAGCACTATTTTGTAAAAAGTATTCTTTTAGTGAATAAAAAGCTTTACTTTGTAGATAGCTCTTTAGTCGGGTTGCAACGGCCTTATTTAATAAAAACTTAATTTATATGTAAAACACGAGATTTATATATTTTTTAAATTATAAATTATATTATTGCTCACATTGACGAATTAATTTGTTTAGGAAACATAGAACTTAAACATAAGCACGTCGTAAAAAATCAAATTGTTGAGGATTGAACTGACCAACGCTTCTCTTAAATTGAAAATCGTACTTATATAACGAACGAAAAGCACTTAAAAAAATAAACTTTTTTAAGTACTTTTCCTTTAAACGTATCATAAGTTTCATGTACAATGTGTAATAAATTTCCAAGTGAAATACAAAATCTGAGGTATACGAAAATTGGCTAGAAAAAACGATGGAAGATGGACGAAAGCCGTTACTGATTGGTGGCCAAGAGATGCAAAAAGACCAAGAGGCAGACCACCCGTCCGATGGATTGATGACATCAAGGCCATAGTTGGAAACCAGTGGACACGACTCGTTGCAAGGGACCGGCAAGAATGGCGCAATAGAGAGGAGGCCTATACTTAGCAGTGGGTGCAAACAGGCTGAAATGATGATGGTACGAAAATTCCACTAAATTGTACAAAATATGGCTAATTAAAAAAAATACTGTGTGAATTAAAATTTAGTAGAGTAATTTAGTAGCAGGTAGGTTTTGAAGGATAAGGTTGCTGGTGAAATTTCAGGCACCCGTATTACTTGTCGACTAATGTCTCATCGTGACGTGCGCAATGGCAGCGCCCCTCAGATCTTTGTAAACTCTGAGTGGCACTAGATAGAAAATATTCGTCCCTTCATAAAAAATTCCATTACTGAAAGAGATTCTAACGTAGTTTTTTATAACTGTTCACATATGTATTTAATTTGTAAAATAACTTATTAAATAAGTAGCCAATTAATATTTTATCATTAGACATTTACATGCTACTTGATATATGCAAAATATGTTTATACTGGTGGTGTTTTCTTTTTCTATACTATTTTTGTTAAACCATTGCAAATAATATTGTTTTAAAAAAATAAGTAAGACTACTACTACTACTAAGAATAAGACTTGATTGATACCAAAATCTAAACATAAAGAAATCTGAAATACCTTTTAAATTTCGATATTTATTTAATAATGACCCATAAAAGCAATAAACGCCAACGTTATAGCTCCACTTATAATCCAATAAGCAGACATTGAAAGTTTTCCACGGCAGTGACCCAGCAGGTGTTCGCCAGTGGCGCTTGTAAACGCTACCTTATTTTGTATCTCGGCACTGATTGGGGTATAAATCAGTGTTCACAATTATTGACCAAGTCCCGAAAATAACAACATTTACGAATCAAATTAATGCTTTTTATAGTTTTAATTGAGGTTGGGTTCAGGACCGTACCTTGTGGCAGTTCAATTAGATTGAGACTTTAGTTTTTATATGATATTAAGCGATGGGATGAACAAGTCGTGCGCCTGGTGATAAGGGACACGCCTATCCATGTTAGTTGTAGTGCCACTCATAAATCGTGAAGATCTAAGAGGCACTAGCACTGCTCTCGTCACTTGTATTGCACAAGCATCCTTACCCTTCAAAACCGGAACACAATAATGCTCACATTACAACTTAACGGTTGAAATAGGCAAGGTACTTCCCCGGATGAACTCTCACAAGGAGCTCTACTACTACTAAAATGATGCTTTGTCTCTACTCAACACCAATTCTATTGTTGTAGTCTAAGCTAAATTTGAAACTTTCATTCAATACGGTGTTCCACTAGGCGAGTTACAAATAAAAGCCACGCAGGTGGCTGAGGAGTGTACCTTGTGGCACTCTATGTTATATTATTATATTATATTAGACAACATCACATTCGTTGCTCAGATCCCGATAATAAGTAGCTAAAGCATTTGTGTTATGGAAATCAGGAACAATGACGGTACCACAAACACCCAGACCCGAGGCAATATAGAAAAGTTAGTTTCTACACTGACCCGGCCGGGGATCGAACCCAAGACCTCAGAGATGGCGACACCAGGAAAACGGCCGGACGACAGAGGCCACCGAAAAGGCTTAGTTTAAAGCAGCAAGATTATGATATTAATATAAAAGTTGTTGTTGACACGTAGTGTCGTAATCGTATTGTGACGATGCTGAACTCCTTCATCGTCATCCCACCTTTGTATCATCAGAAGGGACGGGCCCATTAATCACAAATCGCCTTCATTTTCTTATTGTTAAACTTCATGTCGATTACTATTAAAATTACTTACCTTACTTTTCCTCTTTTAACATTACGTCTTGTGGACCTACCCTCTACGTTCTCATTTCTCTAAGGCTAGGCCACATGTTTTGTTTTGCTTGAATGTACACTTATGTGCTCTACCTGTTTCTATACAAAATCGGTCGCGCGAGAAATATTGTATAAATACCGCACTCTATAATTCCAGTTTCCGTCTACTGCTCAATTTCCTGAATACAAACCTGTACAATAACGGAATCAAGTTCCAAAGCTGTAAACAAAGCAAATTAACGACAATGGTTAGACAGTTATTATGATATATGTCTTTAATATTGGACGGAATAATTATAATTGCTTTAATATTCATTAAGCGCTAGTTCTCAAATCAACTGTGGTGCTAATTACTTATATCCGCAGTTGAACTTAATTAAAATCTAATTGGTGGAGTTTTTTTTTTGTTTGAACCATTGTCATTATTCGATCTCGTCAGTGAATGCTGCTAGTATGTGGAACCTTCTCACAGTTCAGCAGGGCTAGCACAAAAGGGTGCGACTTGCGCGAGTGCGACGTAAACCGCGGGATACTGCTTTTCTTGCATGGAGTTCCAGCTCTTTATGTGATAGCCACCTTCGGTTCGAGCTTTCACAGCTGCCTTTTTGAAAAATTGGAATTGTTCAGATTCTGTTAGAGCGTTGGTTCCCAAATTTTTTGGTTCGCCGCCCGCTTAGGCAAGACAAAAAAAATGGGTAGTATTACTATTTTGGATACAGCACGTGCATGGAATTTACGATTACAAGTTTGTATTTCTACGACACTTACAACACAAAATATCATCAATACTGCTATTAGAATGAAGTGGCTTTTCAACATCTAACATATGAAGATTGTATTCACTGCTGTCAAGCAAATAAATAGGCCCGTGGTTCCACAGTGAATTGTCAATAATTTTGTTAGGATCAGCGACTCTTGAAAGAATATCTGCTGGACTATATAACCCAGGAGTGAAATGCCAAAATGAGTTATTGGTAAGTCGTGTTATTTCTTTCACACGATTTATGTAAGCAGGGACCTTTACAGGTGATGTACCTAGCCAGTTAAGTACAATTTGTGAGTTACAGAAAAGATGTATCTTTGAAATGTTTAATAAATTGGATACATAAGAAGCTAATTTAGCCAACAATAATGTGCAATTCAACTCTAGCTTAGGTATTGTTAATTTCGAAATAATACCTTTCAATCTGGTCCTTGAGCAAAGTAATTGAACGTGAACCTGGTTCTTACACTTTGACTTTACATAAATATAACATCCATAAGCTTCTGCTGAAGCATCACAAAATCCTATAATTTCGACTTCATCTCCACCAACAGTTTTAACATAGCGAGGAATAATGAATTCAGGCATATTAATAAGTTTTGTATAAAAATCGTCCCAAATTGTTTTTAACTTAGATGGCAATGGAGTATCCTAATCTAAATTATGCTGCCAAAGTTCCTGTAGAATGAGCTTGGCTTTCATCACGACTGGACCAGCGAATCCCATAGGATCAAACAATCTGCTGACTGAACTTAAAACCGCTCTTAGTAGAATCTTCAGTAGGGTTTACGACTCGACCACTAAGCCGAAACACATCGTCACGTAGATCATATAGGACACCCAAGATCTTTGACACACTTCGGTCCTGATGTGGGTCTCTGTAATTAGAATTTAAACTTTCCCGAGGATCATCACTTAACAATTCTGAGCAGTTTGACACCTTTTTATGAAGTCTGAAGCTTGCATGCTTCCCAATAGCAATTAGCGCTGCTTTAAACTTTAAAGCCTCTTGAAGTGTATTACTTCCTGTCTGAATATCATCTACATAAGAATTGCTAAATATTGCATTGTTTGCAAAAGGGTACTCCCTTTTATACCTATTTTCTAACTCAATAAGACACCTCGTTGCTAGGAAGGCTGAACTCGTTAACCCATAGGTTACGGTTTGTAAATGTAATATTTTCATTACTCCATTTACACGCCACAGAATATTTTGTAAGCGTCTATGATCGGGATGGACACGAATCATTCTGTACATATGACGAATATCACATTGTATTGTGTACTTGTATGTACGAAATAGAATCAATATATCGAAAAGTGAACGCTGTACTACTGGGCCATTGCAATTGCAATTTGTTGGTTTGTCTATCCAAGCGAACTACCTCATGATGAGGTAGGAAAAACAATAGCTCATCCTTAGGATCACATGTTTTCGTATTAATAATGCGAGCATGTCCTAAAATCAAGGTATTATTATTAAGGTATAATTCGTAATAGAATGGATCTTTTAAAAATCTTTTTCCTAAATGTAATAATCTTTGCAAAGCGATTGCAAAAGAATTGGAAGGTTCAACATTCTTTAACTCAACCTTGAGTGGGTATTTGACCTCAAACATTTTATTCTGTAAAGAAACAGATTCACGAAATACCTTTTCGCTATACTCTTGCTCAGCCAGGGCATGATACACCTCAGGAATCTTCTCTGCCTCCCAAAACTGATGCACATAATGATCAAGATCAGGATTCGTAGCTGTATGCATAGCGATGGTTGGATTAGATGACAGACTGTCTGTGGACGAGACGATGTATCTCAACTAAGTATTCAATAGTATGGGATCCTCTGGTCCACCTTCTATTTTACCATCGTGTATAATTTTAAAAAGTACGTCGCATGCAAGTAACAGCGATATTTCACTGGAATATGAAATTCACTACCGGCTAAAGCAACATATTTTGGAACAATGAATGAACTCAAGTCTACTTGCCTTTGAGGAAGCTTAGATGTAATTTTATTTATTACTGAGCATGTCACGTTCAATCTGAAATTGTTTATTAATGATTCTAAGCTCGAATGAATTCCTTTATTAGAAGAATTGCTAAATTTGCCACCTAAAGTTACAATGTTCTTGTGCATATCAATTCATGGCAGTCCAAGTATTTTTGCCAAAGCTGTAGTGCAAAATGAAGTCTGACTACCACAATCCAATAAGGCTCTAACAACATATTTTTTGTTGTCTGTTGCAGTCCCTAGAACCTTGGCAGTGGGAAGTAAAACATTCAAAGGGACCCGGGAAATGGGCATATTTACGTGTTGACGTTCACGCTCACCATTATTTGCTGTAGACGAAGATTCATCGCAATGTATTAATGTGTTATTTGAGCTGGAATTACAAACAGAACATTTGAACTCATATCGACACACTTTTGTATGAGATCTCAAACAAATTTTACACAATTTATTATTACTTACAAATTCATTCCTTTGTCTAGGTGTTTGCTCATTGAACATTGGGCATTTAAACAATTTATGATTTTTGCGAACACATTAAACACTTTGAATTATGTTTATTTGTTACATTCGTAGTTGCGAAATGCACAGAAGATTTGACAAACTTATTTTGCACCTTTTCAACAACAGGAGAACTAACTTGCAAGGAAGCAGCACGCTTGTCTAAAAAATCTAATAACTCATCAACAGTTACTACTGTTGCGGTGTCCCGATCTGAATGAAATAACCTAACATTTAACTGATCAAGCTTGCGCAGTAAAATACAAAATAATATTGCATTCCATTCGTCAACGGGTCGATCAAGGTTCTTCAGAGCTGTAACATGATGTTTTACTTTAATTACTAAGTCTCTTAACTGTTGAGCAGTACTACGATGACCACTAGGTAAATCTAGTAGAGAAGTGACATGACTATGTATTAATAAGGCAGGATTGGCATACTTTGTTTGCAAGAGTTTTAAAGCAGACTCATAAGACTTACCAACGATTGGTAAACTGTCTATTACACGTAAAGGCTCTTCCTTCAAATATTTTTTCAGAAAGCAAAGCTTTTGCACATCTGAAATTCCTGTATCTTGATGTATAACAGCTTGAAACCTCTCAATAAATGGCTTGTAAGTAGAGAGGTAGTTACCGTCAAAATAAGGAATATCTAAAGGTCCCCGGCTCAATCGCGGGTTTCGGCACCATGTAAAAGTCACTATATATATAATTTAAATATGAAAACGATAAGTTTTAACTGTATTAATTATTTATTTTTGTAAATATAGCACTTAGACTGACACAGTTTGAAGGGAAGAGAAAAAGCAAAGCTAGTGCTGCCACACACACGTTTTATGTCTTTGACAATGACTCTGCAGAGAACGGAGTTCATTGCGTTAAATATCATATAGACATTTGCGTATTCTGTAAGAAGTCGGCCAGTTAGACTTTAGCGGCGCGCTGTTAGTTTTATTTTGTACATTTATTTTAGTATGAATTAGTTTTTCTTTATCAAGTGACGAGATGAACAAGTCGTGCACTTGGTGCTAAGCGACGCGCCTATCCATAACAGTTCCAGTGCCACTCAGAGCTTTAAATCGCAAAGATCGAAGGGGCACTGCCACTGCGCCCGTCACCCTGAGAGCTCTGAGCAGCACTGCAATTGTTATGAACAGGCCTATTGCTTACCATCAGGCGCACCACTTGTTCGTCCCGTCACTTGATATTATAAAAAAAGCTTATTCCGTTAAAGTAACTTCTAAAAGTAGAGATACTTTTATTTTTATTACATCAAATGAGGGGTGAACAAGTCGTGCGCCTGGTGGTAAGCGACAGGCCTACCCATAACAGTTACAGAAACAACCCAAAGCTTTAAATCGCAAAGATCGGAGAGCTAATGTGTCAAACCAAAACACTGCAAGTCCTAGTATAATGTTGTGTAATTTTGTTACAATAATAATTAAGACAAAACAAATGTATTCGTTTTTCAATGGCAATAGATTATTTTGCAAAGGAAAATCATATGGCTACATATGTATAGATAGATAAACGCGCACACACTTATAGCTCTGCACTAGGGAAACCCTGTTTCGCGAGTGCCATGGACACACATATAGACAACTACAAATTACACTTAAACTCACGAGAGAAATAAATGTAGGCCATACATTGACTTACAAATAAATGGACGACGGGTCTAATACAAAAACCACGAAAAAAATGTCTCAAGTCAACCTATTTAAACGTAGTGACATATAAAGGAATATGAAAAAGCTAAAACGTTGAATTTAAATTGTAATGTCATCGCAGCACTGTCTAATTTTGCTTGCTTCGCTGTCAGTCGAACAAACGAAGACTAAAGCGTAAATGACGCTCTGTATATGATTTTAACGCCCTATAAGTTCGGACACTTTTTAGCGCGGACCCGACGTCCATATAATTGTAAGTCAATGAGGCCATACAAATATTTCTCCCGGCACGTGAATCCAAGCTGGGACCTCTGCGTGGCAGTGCGGCATGGTAACCGTTCGGCCACAGAGGCAGTTAAATATAGATAGATAGATGATTTACAAAGTAAGTTAAAGTATCTTATGTTATTAACCTCAAAAATTATAAAAAACCGAAATGTCCTTTTAGCATTTTTTTTCTTAAAATGCTGTTTTTGATATACTTAAGTGTTTCTTTTTATAATATCAATGTATTGGTTTGACACTACGCCCGTCACCCTGATATATAAAATTGACAAGCCCCATGTTCATGTAGTTTCATAAGCACCCTTACCCTACAAAACCGTAACGCAGTATTGTGAGCGGTACAGCTTGGCTGCAGAAACAGATATGGCGGCAATACTTCCCTACACGAACTCTCTCTCCTTATACAGTGTAACTACCAACCACGTTTTTACGCAATTAGGGGCATTAAGAAAAGAATAAACTTTATTTGGCTTTACTTGAGATATTTTGCTTTAATATTTAGCATTGATATATAATTTATTACTTTATTAATTTATTCAATACCAAATCAAGTACATCCTGTCCATATCTAATTAAACACTATATCCTTTTAAACGAATTAATTATAACACATAAAACTTTCCTGCATTTTTTAATTTAGTAATATATTAATGATAAGTATGTATAATTAATATAAACACTTTTGCCCTTACTTGTATCTATTTTTCATCGTAGAAGTTTCTTTGGCGTTCTTATCTTTTATAATAAAACTACGTCTCAGTCCGTACCACGGAAGAAAGTATTTATGTGGTCTGTGGTCCGTACTCTTTGGCAGCGATCATGGTGACGTAGTATGGTGGTACTTGTAACCTATCCTTAGAGAAATAAGAAGGCATAAGGCTCGGTGCACAAGATTTATTTTAAGACATGGTAAAAGAGGAAAAGAAAGGCCCAAAAGGACATAGACAGCTAAAGGTATAGTTTTTTTAGTAATCGACGTGACATCTAATTAGAGTGTACATTTGGAGTATTGCACTTTATGGATGTGGAACATGGAAAGTCACACAAAGAGACAGGGAAAGATTAGAAGCTTTTGAGATGTGGTGCTGGAGGAGGGTGAAGGGCATAAGTTGGACAGAAAAGAAAACCAATGAGGAAGTATTGGCAATGGTAAACGAGAAAAGAACGATGCTGAATACTACAGAGTATAGACATGAGAAGATGATTGGACATTTGATACGATACGACCAACTTCTTTAAGATCATTTTGGAGGGAAAGATTGAGGCGAACAGCGGAAGAGGTCGATCTAGGCGCAGTTACAGAGACCAAACAAAGGAAAAGGCCGGTGTCGTGTCGTATAAGGAGGTCAAGGAGCTTGCTTATAAGAGAGATGACTGGATGATGCTCCACCGACAAGAGTATAACTCTTAAGTTGATGATGATGAGTCGATGTGATTTACAATAAGGAAATTAAGGTAATTTGTGATTTATTGGCATCTTTTCATTTCAAGAATTTTAATGAAAGTGACGATGGACAGAACAAACGTAAGAATAGGGAAGGAACAGGGCATTCAAGAGCGATTCAAAATTTTAAAAATAAGTGGCCAGGTACCAAAAAAGAAGATAATAAAAAGATGTCTTCAATGAAAGTCGTAGCGACTTTCATTTTTGCACAGTAAGCATTAACGTATGTTGTCTACGGACTGATAACAATAGATTCCCGTAAATCACGCTAATTTGGTTGCTAAGATATTTACGCGGATTTCATTTGGCCACTAAATTATCGAAATGGAAACTCATAATCCAATGCTAGTTACGCGTAATTGCACTATCCCTGACGATTTACCATCATTAATCGATATTACGGCATATTTTATGACTGCAATATTTTTTTCTTTATAAATGTAATATTGATTGCACTACATAATTACATATTATTGCACGAAACTGTACTGTGGAACTGGTAGCATTTGTACAATTTAATTATTGGGACAAAACCTACATCAAAAATGATTAATTAATCAATAATTAGAATTTTTTATCGGTTATTTGGCTAACCTTGTATATTTCAGAGCGGTTTCACAAAGTAATGTTCATTTAACAAATAACCACAAAGTCTTACATACTGGAGTAGTATCATCCATATTTTCGATAGTAAAAAATTGGACACATTCCAAAAATAGTCTTATCTTCAATTGGACAAGTTTCAAGACCCACATTTCATATTAGTTTACAAAATAGTCGGAAAAGACTTACGACAAAATGTCTTTGGAGACTTGTGAAGTCAGCTATATTTACAAAGTAGATCCTTAGTAGTTTATCACGGTGAACTATGGGCTTTTACGATCTACGAGTACACAGTAAATACCCTAACCAGCAGTTGGATACGCATGTGTTTTAACAGTTCCTGAATTATATTCGAAGGTATCGAGCTAGAGTTCCACAATTGCTACAATTATATATAAATGTCTCCGTGGCCGAACGGTTACCATGCCGAACTCCCACGCAGATGTCCCAGGTTCGATTCCCGGGCCGGGAGAAATACTTGTATGGCTTACATTTTTTTATCTCGTAAGTTTGGGTGTAATTTATGGTTGTCTATGTGTGTGTCCATGGCACCCGCGACACAGGGTGGGTTTCCCTGGTGCGTGGCTGTGTTGAGTGTGTGCGTGTGTACGTAATTTGGAAATATAACATTTTTTTTAATCTAAAATGGCCTATATGAAACAAACTAACGTTTAGGGCTCTTTACAAGTCCCATGGTCACTCCTGAATCAAACAAATAGACGCTACCACATTTATATGGTGAACGGCTTTAGAGTGATTACCCGAACGCTAAAACTTAGGACTTTTCAAGGCCTTTCTTAATAGGCCTTATTTAGGTGCAAGCTCCATCGTTATGGAGGTCAAATGCGCACTTTTGTTTTTTAAATACTACGCGGTTTTGTACATGAAAAAAGCTTTCGTTTCCAATCCTCGATTTTGTATCTTAAAATGTTCGTAATCTAACAAATTTGAATAGGGCAACGTATAAGAGTAACATCTATAAAAAATAAACGAAAGGAAAAGGAAAAGAAACGTAAAATTTGGTCTCGTGACAATCAAAATATTACGATTTTTAATAAAAATGGAAGTAAAATAATTTACTAATTCGCGAACCCATGGAAGAATGAAAATGCTTCTGCTGAGTGTCGACCAATCCACTCCCTTGAGGATACCTCGTAAAGGGGAGAAATTCGTGTCGGGAATATTTTTTGCGGATGTATTTTTTGTGTGATACCAAGTGACAGGACGAGCAAGTCGCCTGGTGGTAAGCGACACGTCAATAACAGTTACAGTGCCGTTCAGTGATCAGAGGGGCACTACCACTCGTCCTCAGACATAAGTTGAAAAGTCTCATGAGCCTGCAATGTCACCAGCAGCCATTTGTGAATGTAGTTGAGCTTGTGTTATTTATTTTATTAGTTTTATGTGGAGAAAAAGTGGGAAAATAACTGCTTGAAAAAGTATTCAACATAAGCGCACCTATTTTGCACGATTTCATTTTCACTGAGTTCGATTTCATTTTTACCGGTTAGCAAATTAATTTACTCCCATTTTTATTAACTTGGATTTTGATCTAATAATAAATTTTTAATTCCTACAGTACCAGGTATATTAAGAACACATGAAATATAAACGGAAACAAACACAAATTGTCATTAACAATTAGAATTGGAGCGTTAAAGGACATAATAGGTACCTTATTAACAAAATGGAATTAATTGTATGTTAGGCACTACCGCAAAATAAAACAATGATAAAGTGATAAGGTCACGTTTATTGTCTACCTCTATTCTCGTATATGAAGTTACGGTTGATTTTAGAATTAGACCATTTTTTTTTTATTAACCGTTTTAGTAACCAAATGACCGCTCGGACCGCACCCTGGTGTGCTGTACCCGGGAGGCGAATATGGCCTTCCGTATACAATTTGGACTCGAATAAAAAAGTCGGATCACAAATAAAAAATTGCTTTTTCAAAAAGACGTAGGTATCTATGTTTACATTTGCCCTACATGAAATGGCAATAAAAAGGCCACATCAAATTTTTAAAAGTTAGTAGAATTAAGCAATAGCTTGAATACAATGAACAGTTAAAAAACCGTTTAGTGCAAAAATACTAATACAGTCTGATCGCATCTTTCGAAGACAATAATTAAATTATATCCATTAAATCTGTTATAAAATATATTGCTACAGAAATAAAGAAAGTGATAGTAAGTGTTTTTTAATCGTCTAAACTCGTATGGTATCTGGAACTGCCTTTCCTAACTAATTCGTCGGATCGTGAAGACGTTCTGTGACATATTTTTGTTGTTTAGGGCCTTCGAAACAGTTATTAGCTATAAAAATAAAGTAAGTGATAGTAAGGTACGCTTTTTTAATCGCTTAAAGTTACACAGTAGCCGGAAAGGCGTATCTAATTCGTCAGTTCGGAAGAACGTACTGTGTCATATTTCTGTGACATATTTCAGCTTTTCTGGCCCTTAGAAAAGGTTACCTGCTTTAAAAATAAAATAAGTGAGAGTAAAGTAAGGTTTTTTAATCGTTTATGATTTTTGATTTTGATTTATACGGTATCTGGAAAGGCGTATCTAATTCGTCGGTTGGAGAGGACGTGCTGTGTCATATTTCTGTGACATATTTTATTTGTTTAGGCCTTAGAAAAGGATACCTAACTTATCTCTCCTTGTGGGACGTTTTGTATATGGAAAGCTACATATGCCCACAGGAGGATGTCAGTATTTCGCTTTCGGATCTCTAAGCCCGTGTCCAATGTATAAACAACTAATTTCATTATTAATTTTAGGTAGAAATACACAGTAACTATACATGTATACATACATAATGCATTGTTTCTATATCTATTGTTTTCTTGATTGAAGTCTTTGTAAATACCGAGTTGGCAATACATAATAATTATATAATCTTGCAATTGTATTGTCACTGTCGTCTAGTGTAGTCTTTTCCCGTATAATGTTTTGCAATTATCATAACGTGTAATATATTTATTAATCTTTTTATGTGTTAAAGTAACTCTAATTTTTACGGTGGTCATTTCCATGTTATTCTGCCCCCAAACAATAATGTGAACATTACTGCGCTCCAGTTTTGAAAGGTAAGGGTGCTGGTGAAATTACAGGCACATGGGACTTATCAACTTATGTCCCAATGTGACGGGCGCAATGGCAGTGCTCCTCTTTCTTTCTTCTTTTCTTTGTGTTTTGAAGCTTGGAGTGGCACTGAAACTGTTATGAACAGGCGTGTGATTATAAAAAAAATACAGATTACCTACTGCCATTTTTATCCGTAAGTTTCTAGAATATCGTATCTGCGTAACTGTAGTTGTAAGTTGTTAATACAACAGTTTTTGATTTATCTACTTAAATATCATAACTGTAGACAAGAAGAGTTGCATGACAGGGTTGAAACAAGTAGTAGTAGAACTCTTTGTGAAAGAGTTCGTCCAGGGAAGTACTGCCACCCTACCTATTTCTGCCGCCAAGTAGTACCTAATATGAGCATTACTGCGTTCCAGTTTGGAAGGGTAAGGGTGCTGGTGAAATTGCAGGCACATGGGACTAGTCACCCTATGTCTCAAGTGGCAGTTGATGATGGAGATCTTTACGATTTAAAGCTCTGAGTGGCAGGCGCAGGACTTGTTGGGTCGTCACTTGGTAGTATAAAAAAAACTCCGAACAATGAATAATATGAAAACAATATCCTTCTGCAATTTAATGTTATATAAAGGAAAAAAAGCATTGTTCTCTTTTTTTTCAGTCAAATAATTGCTTTCCCTATCTAGCAACTATACAAAAAGTACTACATTTGCAAAATCACAGCAACACAAAGTTACCTTCTCAGCTGTCAATAGATATACAGACATACGCCATAATTTGCCCGCGGCGCTTCCTATCGATTATTCATGATCTCGTTTGTTAACGTATGCGCAAACGGTTGATTGATGGCGTCTACAAGTGCTATTTGTTATATTATAGAATTGGAAATTTTAATTTTATCTTTGTATTTGGTTGGAAGTGACGATTAGGGTGTTGAATTGACATTTTTATGATTACTAACTGGTAGAACAGTTATCATCATCATATCATCTATAAAATTTAATGAAAGTGTTTTAAGAAGTGTCAATGCTACCTCGGTTCGAATTCTAATTTTTCCCGCCCTAATACTAAGTACAGGATTCCAGCAATCTCAACTTCCACCAGCAATTGACCCTGGTTGCATGAGTATTGTCCGGGCAGCACTGGTAAACAAGGGAGTCCCAACTGCCTCAATAGACATCATGATTGCTTCACTTTCGGAAAACCCATTGAAACAATATGACACTAGCTTAAAGAAATGGTTCCAATTTTGTCGGATATGTAATATTGATTTGTATGATTCTTCTATTTGTAACATAATCGAATTTCTAACCGATCTTTTCCATGCTGGGGCAAGTTACAGTACTCTGAATACATGTAGATTAGCTTTATCTCTGACTCTGGGTAACCAGGTAGGTACAGACGAGAGAATATAAATAAAATAAATAAATAAATAACGCACACACTCAACAAGCCCCGCACTAGGAAAACCCTGTGTCGCGGGTGCCATGGACAAACACATAGACAACCACAAATTACACCCAAACTCACGAGAGAAATAAATGTAAGCCATACAAACATTTCTCCCGGCCCGGGAATCGAACCTGGGACCTCTGCGTGGCAGTCCGGTATGCATGGTAACCGTTCAGCCACGGAGGCAGTTTAACGTCTCTTCAAGAGGCTATTTCGCCTAAGACCTCTCGACCAAAGTACAATACTACTTGGGACCCCTCCAAAGTTTTACATTTTTTAGAAAGATGGTATCCGAATGAGGTCTTGTCGCTAGAACAAATTTCTAAGAAATTAATTTCCCTTTTTGCGTTGGTTACAGCACACAGGATGCAGACCTTCTCAAAAATAAAAATCGACTATTTAGGATCAACGCCAAGGGAGATTTTTATTAGTATTCCAGATTTAGTTAAAACCTCTCGAATTGGTTCAAACCAACCATTCCTGGTCATTCCCTATTATATAGAGAGACCCCAAATTTGTCCCGTAAGAATATTAAAAACGTATATAGAAAAGACGAAAGATATCCGCGATAATCATAGATCTCTTTTTATTAGTTTAAAAAGACCGCATCATATGGTTACATTTCAAACATTGAGTCGATGGGTCAAGGACATCTTACAACTAAGCGGCATTGATGTAAGTATATTCTCCGCTCATAGCACTAGGCATGGCGCTACGTCCAAGGCACATAAATTAGGGGTCGATTTAGATACCATTAGGAAAACGCCGGTTGGACAGATAAATCAAAGATATTTGCGACTTTCTATAACAGACACATTACAAATGAAAATCATTTTGCTACAAACATTCAAATCAATAACAATTTCAGTTATTTTCATAGAATATAATGATTAAGATACATTATATATTACAATTATGTATAAGAAGGTTTGTTCTGTTGTTGCTATATGATTGTAATACAAAATTGTTTACTCAAAACAATCTTTTGATTACCCTGGCAAAAAAGTGATACTGATATTTCATGACCCTCTCAATGTCTACAAGTACCAATCTCATGCTAATCTCGAAGGACGAAGCGCGAGTATAATTAGTGATTAAACGAAGTTACCTGTAAGTGAAGTTCGATCATAATTATACGAAGTGCTTCGTCCGAAGAGATTAGCATCCCGCCCTCCCGTATCACATCCCCGGTGATCATAAAATATTTTTCCAGTTTTTTACCTATAAACTAAATGAAATCAAGTAGAACACCAAGCGAGAGCTGGAGTGCGCATTGTAATTTAGAAATTTTGCATTTTTGTTTGTTTTTACCCTCAACTTAGTGTAGGAAGTGGCCGCACGTATGCGTTACTACAAGTACCAATCTCATGCTAACCTCTTCGGACTAAGCGCTTCGTATAATTATGATCGAACTTCACTTACAGGTAAGTTCGTTTAGTCACTAATTATATATTTTATACATATATGTATAGACATTAACATTCCTTGTCTTTCTTTAATTACAGGAATATTAAAACGGTGTGACTTCTTTCCTTTCCCGATTATATTTATCACTAAGATATTTAGTGAATAAACACGAAACTCTTAAAATCTATATTAAAATTATAATGACAATATGAGACGCAATAGGTCTTGGATCTTGTCATAGTTCATGACTGAAGCCACTTTACCAGTCAATCCCTTTCATGTAATAAAATATTTCCAGCCCTAATTTGTGCAAATAGACGCAACAGAATTGAGCAACATATTATGCATAATTTTATGCAAATTAGGTTGGTTATTTGTCACAATGTGTCATTGGCACAGTCGTTAATATGTAATTTAATTAAAACATTTTCCATTTGCGGAAGGTCAGGTAAGGTATTTTAAACTGTAATGGTTTGATGATTAAGTGTAAAATCGACAAGAGTGACGAATTACAATGTTACAAGTAACGCAGGGATTAGGAGTCATGCAATCTTGGAGGTTTTAACGTTTTAATAGTCTATAGGAGATTGTTAGCCGTTTAAGACATAGGTCCTGAGTTGGAATCCCACCGGGGCGCATGAACCATTGTCGTTTTGGAAGCATGTGCAGTTAAGTATTTAATTTGCATTTGCTGTTACGGCGAACCGAATATATCTTTATGAAATCATAAAATCTTATTTCAGAAAAGGTAACACTCATTTTGACGGCATTTAAAGTTCTGTATTCGCTGGGCAACGTGGTGTATTTAGTCTTTTTTTATTATTGTATCGAGTTAGGGGACGAACATTACAAGTCGTGCGCGTGTTAGTGTTAAGCGACACGCCTGTCCATAACAGTGCCACTCAGAGCTTTAAATCGCAAAGATCTGTGGGGCACTGCCACTGCACCGTTCAAAACCGGAATGCAGTAATATTCACATTACTGCTTGGCGGCAGAAATAGGTAAAATGGCAGTACTTCCCTAGATGAACAATTTCACAAGAAGCTCTACTGCTACAAAAACCTTTTTTGGAGGAGTTATGTATACAGTTGGACACAGAAACACCAACTCTTTGTTTGGCTGATAACTGATTTACTTAATCTCAATAAATCATAAATATAAAAAATATATTGATTGTTAAAAAATATTACAAGCTTTTTACTTTACGTTTTATGGATACTTGATTGCCATAACTACGTATTTTATTAAACTTTTAATTAAATTAGTATTTACATCCAATAAACGCTATAAAAGTAAATGGCTGTTTGTTTATAAGGCTCATATTTTAGATAGTGATAAATTCCTCAACAGATAGCCTGCTTTGCCCCGCCTTTGTAATGTTAAGGCAAAGTTTAAACTGCTTTATCCTCTGTTACAAGTTATAATACGTAAATGCTCGACAATATAGAAATCTATAGCCTCAGCTTATCACTACCACTAATTCCTAAATTTTATTATGCTCATACTTTTACTCACAGTAAAAGTATGATCATAATAAAATTTAGGAATTAGAAAAGGATGTCTTTTTTATTACCAATGAAAAAAAAACTTATCTACTTTTAACTAGCGAATTCTAGTATTAAGTACTCTACCAATAAAATCCTTCGATCTTACTGGACTCCAATCAGCGTTTGTTGCCATGCCGTGGCTGCCGCTCATAGACAAATGAAGTACAGACCGAGTCAGCAGATCTTACGAACTTCATTATGTATTGGTTATAGACCTTTGTATTGGGTTTAAACAACCTTTTTTGTCCGTCGGCGCGCATATAAGCAACTTATGAATTTACTAACTCAATTTTTCATAATAAATATATGCAAATCAAGGTAAGAAAACATCGCGATATTCAATAAATAAATATATAGCGAACTTTACTTTTTTGAAACAATAATCTAATGTCCAATTTAGGTTCATGTATATATGTTATAGCGTTATTGGAAATGGCAGGGGCCATCTTATATTTTGTAGCCTTCACAAATTACAATGGCACTCCCGAATGGGTCTGACTTACTGTACCCATATTATGATTCGTTTTTTTTATGATGACGAGATAAACAAATCGTGTGCCTAGTGGTAAGCGACACACCGGTCCATAGCAGTTACAGTACAACTCGGAGCTTTAAATTGCAAAGATTTTTGGGGCAATGCCACCGAGCCTGTCACCCCGAGACATAAGTCGACAAACCCCATGTGCCTGTAATTTCACCAACACTCTTACTCTTCAAAACCGGAACGCTGTAATGCTCTTTATTGCTTGGCGGCAGAAATAAATAAGGTGGCAGTAATTCCTTGGACGAACTCTTTCAAAAATAGCAGTTTAAAATACCTGTATTGAGTTTTACATTTTTATTTTTCATTTGTAGCTTTTGTAGAAATCAGATGCATTTGTCATTCCGTATTCAATGCCCTTCCGTATTTATGAAAACTGCCACTAAGTTAAAAATATCGTATAGCTTGGTGAGTAACAAAAAGTTCTTTACGTTATTTTTTTCGAATTAATTATAAAATATTAAATTAAAAACAATGGCGCCTTAACAAAGGCATACAATCTCAATTTAATCGACAGGCGTGACATATTGGCAGTAGTTTTATCCGCTCATATTATGGGCCGTAATTATCATTATAGCCGGATGTGCGCGCCGTCGTCTTAGCTCGTGGCCTATGGATTACGGACAGACAATGTCAGGTTAATTGTAAGTACAATATATTGATTGGGCTTGTTTAAGGAATAGAAAAGCTTCCATTAAATTATTTTATTATTTTTGAGTACAGTAACATCCCATAAAAAGATTTTTCATTGTCGTCACACAAATGGTATAAACATGTTTATGACCATAGGTTGGCCTTTAGCTAGATTTATTATCTGTTATTAAGTAACTAAGGCATTGATTGCAATCATGTGGTACATTTTACATTTTTCAGTAAACAAAGAAACACGCTGAAGAATTGAAGACATAAGTACGTTGCTGAATAAGTGATTAGTTGATTACACACACGCATATACGGCTGCCCCATAACAAAACCTAGCAACTGCTTTAGACAAAATTTTACTTAAACTTTAATGTAAAAAAGTAATAGTATTAGGTAGGGTGCCAACCAACGAATATATTGATATCGCAAAAATGATCACAACTCATATATTTTATATCTGTAGCATTTGCTATGTATCTAGGTATTTGGTTTAGTATTTGCATAAAAATATTTGGATTAAAATTTGATTTTGTTTGACTAATTAAATTAATGACACAACGCACAAACCAGAATGGATCAGACGCGCTAAGACTGTGGAGTCATTCAAAACTTTACTCAAAGCTCATTATCTTATACTCTATTTTTTTTCTCCTGTTCTTACGATTTTAAATTTTACATGTTATTCAAAAAATTAAAACATAGTAATTTATGTTTTATACAACCCTCTTTTCAATTTACATAATTATATGTATTTTTTTATTTTTGCCTATTATTTTGGACATCTATTTTAGACTATTTTTACTATTATTTTTTTTTTCATTTGCATATGTGCAATGTGTATTAAATACGTGTTCTGTTGCGATCTCAATTAATTACTATCTAACAATTTGATCTGTAACCCGAAGGTTGCTTGGAAGGGATTGCAATATAGCAATAAAAAAAGTCTTTATAAGTCTTTTAGCAATAAAAAAAAATATTTTTTTTGTATTATTATGTATTTGTCCCAGTGTGCAATAAAGAATACTTGTATTGTATTGATTAAGGTATTCAGTATCTGTAAACTGCCACTATCCACTAATTGCCAATTCATATACCTAGTAAGGCAATTTAACTACTTCAAAACTCAGCTACTGTCAAAAACTTGCTATGTTTTGAATTGGTTTAAGTGACTTAAAAGATTTTTTACTAGTTACAAACCAGACCAGGTGTGTATTAGATTTTTAGTTTCGAAATCTCTGATAAATTGTAGAATTTAGTTATAGAAGTGGCTGTCACCGCCATTGGGTCAGTATTTACCATGGGAGTAGTATTCCGTGAAAAAAATATTTTCAAAACATTGGCTCCTTCACAGGTTTTGCTCTGGGGCAGCCGCATATGCACGAACGCACGTAATAATCATCATTTCATGAATATTTTATATTATCATTTAACACTCCACTGTTAATAAATAACAGCACATCCGAAAAATCTGCTGAGCAACAATTCAGGTAATCGCCTCGGTTTTCTCTGTTTTATTACACATGAAATTAGAAGAGATAAATCGTACGTCTCTGCTTGCCAAGTTGCAAAATTGCTTGTCTAGTATTTTACAAGAATAACTTAAATAGCTTTCATATAAATCTGTCTGGATTAAAGATAAATATAATATACATATATTATTTTTGTCTCGTGTGAGTATATTCTTAAATCTTGTAAATCATTGAAATTTGTCTTAATATTACAAGAGCTGATAAAAGAAAAAGAAAGATAAAAGAATTTAATATGCATATGCTTGGACTTAATTCTCATAAACCTAAGCCATCCTAAAGTTGTCACCAGATGCCTGACTCGATAATCGCCAGAATGTCACGACAATAGCACAATGAGACAGAAAGCTTGAGAGCATAATTATTATTTCACATTACAATCATGTATCAAAAAACTGATATATTTTTATTTGCGATTTAGTTAGTATATTAACATTGTCAGGTTTCATTTTGAAATTACTCCAAGGTTTTTCTTCGCCCATTACACAAAGGCTTGAACTTTTCTTCGTATAAAGATATGTACCATAAGTAACGTGCTCATATGCTTAAGGTTATACGCTTTGTAATGTGGTTATAAACTTAGACATTGACTATTCATCATTACTAAGTGGAGCAATTACTTATACAAAGGTACAATTGAAAATGACAAATTGCGTGAATGTTAACGTAAATGTACGCATTCTTTGTGGTTTGTTCCATGTGTGGGAAATACAAACTAACGGCATATTTTGCGCTTAGCATTGGCGCTTTTGTATATTTAAACTTTAGCGTCTTTCCAAAATTACATGCATTATTAACTTTGTCGTTATTACAAAGGTTTTATCAATAATTGTTAATGTTGTGACGTTTGCGATTGACAACTGACATGCAATAGGAAACAAATCAGTAGGCACACTTTTGTATGTAAATTGGCCACGCTTGGTTAATCTCATTTGTTTATCTAGTTGACAGACTAGCTAAGGCAAATAATTATTAAAAACCACGATATTGCTAGTATACCCAATATCATAGTATTGTTGTCTCTAAATAAAGAGATATAAATAGCAATAAATATTCTCGATCTAAGCTTTAAACGAATAAAAATCAAATTAAAAAAAATCTTTAAAACGAATATTGTATATGGTACATGTATATTTACAAAGAGCGACCCCTAGAGTTTCTTCCTTATTCTCATCAGGGAACTCTGCCTTACGAATGAGCAGTAGAGTTTAATCAATATAACGATTTCAAGTGTGATTATAGAATTAATGGAAATGAATATGACATGTTAAGGATACAATTAATCCACTTGGAACTGAGTGCATGGAATCACTGGGAATAAACGGTAATTTGCTTACCTATTATAGAGTTTGACTTTGCAGAGTTTTGTGATTGTCCATTGAGGTAAATCATATTTTTAAAACTGCCTCATCGCAACAATGAAATATAATTAGAAACATATTTGTGTATTTTGTCCTTTATACAATAATTAAATAAAAAAAATAATAAAAAAAATAAACTTTCAGGTACTACATATTTACATAAGTACAAATTGAATAAATTTATCTGCTTACTCATATAGACCTCATCTCAAAACTTAAATTTAGAGATCCGTTACTACCAAAATGACCGCATAAATATAAATATCCGGTTCAATATAAACCGGAACGCATGACAAAAACCGTAATAGAGAAATCCCCGTGCTATTGACGGAAGTAAGGAAATCCCAGACAATCGTCGCTATCTGCCCGTGTCATTACATATTACGCAACATCTAATCACAGACTAAAAACATCTACAAAAAAAACGTTGATTTACTGTAGGTTCTTTTTCAAAGTATTGAAATAGTGTCTAGTCTACGTATAAAGTCGTCATACCTGTATATTTGATCTGTACAAGTACCTATTGTCTAGATGTATTGTGTTATAAATGACTCGGCTAAATGAGTATCAGATAATGTCGACACAATTCACAATTTTATACGGTTCGTTGGATCAAAATGACTATTCTACTTTGCTGATTAGATTTAAGATACAAAAAGTGTCTTAGGGGCAATGAGCAGGTACAACTCTAACACGTATGTAATAAGCGACCTGTCTATACTACAGACTAAAGGTCCATTTAGATGGAGAGAGTTTATCGCACGCTTCGTGACGAAAAATCGTACGCGATTATCGTAAGCATTAATCGCCATAAGATTATCGTATCATAATGTTTACATTCAGGCAAGAACTAAAATCTCGCCTACGATTATGTCATACGAGATTCGCTACCTCGACTGTTTACACAGAGAAATATGTAGTAAGGAGATTCTTGCTTACGAGTTTTCGACTTGTCTAAACGCGATCTCGTATGACATTTTTTTCAAGTTCATACGATTATCGTACAAATCGGTTCGAACCGTTTTGAGTGCAATGCGAAAAGATTTTTTCGTTCTCGTTTCATTAATTCTTGTCTTAGAAAAGCAGTGATAATCAAAACACCCTCGCGCACTGCACTCGTGGTAGAAACGGCTGGCACACAAACTCGAAATACGATTTTTGCTTTCAAGTTCTGTTTCACGGAGACGTTCAATATTCAAAGGCGAGGCGATTATCGCTCACGTGGACGGTCGGTAGTCACGAATGTGACGAGGAAAGTTTTTTATATTCTTTCGATAATCGTATCTTCGAGACGAGAAACTCTCTCCATCTAAATGGGATTTAATCACGTGGCAGGAGTTATATACTTTGATCTTCTTCCATATTACTCTTCAAAATACACCTCTTAGTTCATGTGTTAACATAGAGTAAAAAACTTCTAGAAGGCCCTAATGGAATTTTCTTTATTATTCGCTCGAGTTTTATATAACATACTCGTCACTGTCTTTATAGGTAGAGTATATTTACCTGAACTTCGAGGAACAAAGATAAAAAATGAAGACGACCTTACGACATCATTTTGTTAACCCGAATTTTTTCGACATTTGGGAAATCACGTAATTGTGTTAAAAATTTGCATTATATGGGATAGGTAGGTTGATCATATTTGCGATCTAAACTTTGCGACGAGTTGTTGTAACCACCCAGTTTTCGGAATGATTAGGAAAATTCGGACGGAAAAAATCTTACTTAATACATGTAATTAGAATTATTAAGATATGTATTTCAAGAATACAGTTGATTTATGGGCATTCCTACGGGATCCTTCGTGTAAGTTCTAAGTATACGTTTTAACTTTCTGACTCAACTTTCATGTTATAATTAGAAAGAAGAAGAAATAGAATTAAACAATAAGTATCTGGCTATTAAGTAAACAAGACAAATATAATTATTAATACAAAGATCGAACACTTAGAAAAAATTCCTTCGATCCGGCCCGAATCGAACCGACGTCTTCTAGCAAACCGTGCCAGTCGCTATACACCTAAGCCACTGAAAGAACCAGCGGACCTCACGATTTTTTCTGTGTTTGTTGTCGGATCTTTGTGTTTGGTTTTCAACTTTATTAAACGACTTTCTTTCTAAGCGTGATCTTTGTATTAATAATTATAACAAAGTAGTGGAATAATTTCACAAAAAAATAATTTGATATCTTTGTGAAACATTTTGACATTCTATAACAATTAGAAATATAATCTACCTATCTATCGGCAAATAACGGCAATTTTTGATGATATAGTGATGTCCCGAATCCAGAAATATACAAAAAATGTTGTCGTAAGGTAATCTCTCTGTTTCTCTCTGTGTCTCAGTTCCTCGAAGTTTAGGTAAATATACTCTACTTATTCCGATCACTGAATATAAGTATATTTATTTGTTACTAAAGGCGGTTGCGTAAGTAAATCATTATCATTCTTTATGTAGCAGTCGTGTAAATTGCAGTCTGTATTGGATCAAAGTATGACGTGTCCAATTGTTACAAATACTGAGATTGCTCGCTTCAAAGTAAGAAACGTTTGGTCTTTGTTGTTTGCGGCGCAGGAGATTTGATTAAGTCTCAAATTGGTATTGCGATATAAATGAATAAATATTAAATAACATCACACACGTTGCTCTGATCCCAAAGTAAATAACTAAATCACTTGTGTTATGGAAATCGGAAATAACGATGATACCATAAATATTAAAACCCGAGACAGTATTGAAAAGTTAGATTGATGATTGATCAATCAAACTTAACTTGATTGATGATTGATCAATGATCAATGTAGATGATCTAGCCGAACATTTGGCGACATCGTGAAAACCAGTATGCCAGCCACTCGACCACAGAGGTCGTCTCGACCACGAAGGTGGTCTGGAGTCCGGAGGTTTATATGAAAAATAGATCCCGATCTCTCCTTAGTGCCGTATGTCGGTTTCCCGATGTCCGGAAATGTAGATAGGTACGGTAGTATACTACAAAGCATTCATTTTTTTGGATGAGACCCAGTAGGAGCGCAGACTTGCACTATTTTTTATTTCTTTATTACCAAGTGATGGGACGGACAAGTCGTGCGCCTAGTAGTAAGCGACACGTTTCTGTCAACTTATTTGCCTTAATTTACAGCAAAAATGTGACTAACGCGCCATCAAATACACTCACTGCATTGTTTTTCAATGATTCGACTTCATTGAATTGCATTTGAATTACTAAATGTAACCTAGTTTCTAGAAGGAAAAATTAATACCTCTTAAAAATCATTTAAACGTGTTATTCATAGCAATAAAATAAGCTACTTTATTACATGCAACTCAATCAACCTGGTAAAAAATTAAGCCGTCGAATCTTTATCTTTCTTGTTTGCCTTTCGTTAAAATATTGAGGGTGTTGTTAAAGAAGTTGTACATTAATGGAAGGGTCAAGTTTTATTGGATAAATGCGTGAGTCGGCGGTGTAGAACAATGAATTTTATTCATATGTATATACGGTTTTCCCGCTTCCGCGCGTCGCCGCACTTCAAGACTGGTCCTTTGCGGATGTTACTCTATCAATTTGAATAGACATACTTAATATCGGGTTGTTCTAGTTTTCATTCATAGCTTCGGAACTTTTTATGTTTTTAAGTTACATAGCTTAGTTATGACTTTGTTCTATATTACAAGTCTTTCAAAATGTGTAGTGTTTTCGTAACAATGTCTCAGAACTTTAGATTGTAATATGAACATTATTATATTATTTTTAAAATTATCAATAATAATTGAACTTAACTTTTTATTGAAAAAAAAAACGGACCTCAAAAGTTTGCTTATCGGCTTTTTCCGATTTCCATGGGATACCCTCCTCATATTCTGATTTCTTGGTGACAATGTGACTGTTACGGCCTCCTATGTACATTTTTTTCTGGTTGTCATGGTGACGGTGATTTGCTGATTACATATATTGTGTCAAGTGAAAAGTCGACTTATATTTGTGGAAAATATTTTTTTATTTTGTGATAGCCGAAACCAACCCGGAATAGCATCAGGGACCATTTCAAGGGCATACTTTTCAAACCAAAAAAGAATTTTCAAAATCGGTTCACAGTTGACGAAGAAATCAGTATGTGTACTGACATTCCTATAAAATTTGAGAATTTTCCTCGATTTCGTTAAATCCCCTCATCAGATTCTGACTTGGTAACAATGGGACCACCACGAGAATGCTCCCAAATTTAATTAAAAAGAATTTTTTCAAAGAAAAAAAAAGAATTTTCAAAATTAGTTCACAATTGACGCAGAATTCGGAAAACATATGTTCATTAAACATACGTACACTGCCGTCCTAATGGAAAGTGCAGTAGCTAGCATTTTTGACGAAATTGAGTTAAATACATAATCGATAATACCAAAACAAGATCTACATTTGGCTCGAACTCACGTATCAAAATTCCCATGAGAACCCTGTAATACAGAAAGTGAAACTGCAGTAACTTAGTACAATATAAAACATTTGATAATTTAAAGTGCAGTAAGATTAGTTACTATATAATTTTTTAGTCAAATTTAAATCAATGATGATGGAATTCAAGCAATAAAGGCAGTGTCTAATAGTTGCTGCACTTATTTTATTTATGTTTTACAAAATCTACCATTTCAGAGTCAATGATAAGTGCAGTATCTAACAGTTACTGCATTAATTTTATTTATGTTTTACAAAATCTACCATCTCAGAGTCAATGATAACTGCAGTATCTAACAGTTACTGCACTAATTTTATTTATGTTTTACAAAATCTACCATCTCAGAGCTAATTATAAGTGCAGTATTTATTATGTACTGCAGTTATTATAAGGAAATCTATAACATTTTGTAGTTGCAATTCTAATAAAACTGTAATAACTCGTATAGATACTGCAGTTATAATTGGTAAGAAGACCTCTCTAAGCTAGTGGCAATCAGTCATCACATAGAGGAGTATGTCTAAGCAAACATCGATCAATAGTCGATTTCAAAAATCATCTACAAAACGTGCATCGTGAAAGCTTAGTAACCGTTCCACCACTAAACGGGAATTTCAGCGCTCCTGTTTAAACGTAATCTTTCAACCCAATTCTGTGGTTACGTGTGGTGAAAGTTTTGTAATACCTATTAATGAATATGAATGAATTTTTCTCCAGTGAGACATAGGAACTTCTGCTACCAGTAGCATCGAACGCAACATCAACTTAGGTATAATGAAGATGACGATGAGTCTTATGACGACGAATCCCATTAATATTATATTTTTTGCAATTAATTTTCAATACAACGGAAAATATGACTGTGTTTTAAATACAATATAATGACTTTAAACTGCTTTTTACTACATGTCAAATCGATAAAAATCACAAAATCATTTTGAGCAACTTTTGAGGTGAAATACTGCTCTGTGCGTCTAATACTTGTGAAAAAGTGTAATTTTTGACATATAAAGTTTATCTCAAGTAAAATAATTAATCAGATAAGACTGAATGTTATAGCAGTTGTCATAACATTAATAATAATAATATAGTTTCTAATTAAGAAACGTGACCTCAAATTATAGTCCCTCAACTACGTAATTGTAATAAGGAGACTGAACTTTAACTAACTTCAATATAAGGCAAAGTTTTTTTTTTCTTTTATTTATTACAACTCGAAATGTGATTAAGGGTTCATATATCTGAGAATAATATATCTGGGATTTGAACAAATAAATAATACAGGAATTCTCTTTGTTTTATTCCAATTTTATAAATGTTCGAAATTAGTATATCTATATAAAATACTATATTTTCTCATCTCTTTATATTCCTAATCCAATTAACAGTTTGTTCGACTTGGAAAATAGAAATAAAAATCACATTTATTCAGTCATTTAGTCAGTCAACCGTGACCATGGGGCCAGTAAAGGGCCCGAAACGTCGGTTTGTTTGAAAAAACAAACATACGCGATTTAAATCCGGAAAAATAGTTTCATTTCCTATGTGTAATAATCGCGAAAACCTAAGAACTCGATAAATCATTTATTCCTTGAATAAACAGTTGTGTAAACAATAAACAGTGGGACTCGAACTCTTACCGTAGCCTATCATGTACGATTGTAATACCAGTGGCATTACTCAGTCGTTGCTAACACAGAAGAGAAGGAAGCGAGAAAAGAGGAAAGTAAAAAGTGAAGGGAGGGAATTAGGCCACCGATACTCTCCAAAACCTCAAGCAATGTAGCATAACATAGCAAGGTTTACGTCTATGTTTAGTAAGAAAATACTAACAAATTGTGAGTTTCGACTGTATAAAACATTAGAAAATAGCATCAGTATGAATATATAGTATTTTTAGCAAAAACTGCAGTCACTTAATAGATACTGCAGTTATTTTTTATATATATTATTATTAATTTGTTTTTGAATATGTAGTTTCTAGATTAATTAGCAGTACGATATTCATCTAATAATAAGTGCAGTATCTAAGGTGCTTACTGCCGTTATTGTTAGGAGGATCAGTAGTGTTACTAGAGCAGTTACTAAACATAAGTACATTTTTGAAATATTATCATACATAACCTTAACTTACATATATAAATATGTCACCTTACGATTCTTCATTCTTTTACCTTTCTATTGATATATGCCACGTCACTTTATCTTGCGTTGTTTTGAAGCTAAAGTAAATTTTAAATTATTTTTTTTAATCATTTGTTAATCACTGTTACTGCACGTTACTGCACTCTTAGTTAGGAGGGCAGTACAGCCGAACGTATATCCTTCTCCTTTTTTTGTTAAAGTCAGTTAAAAAATTAGTCTTAAACTATAAAGAAAAGCTGAATAAAATATGTATAATTTTCTACGAATAAACTACGAATACATTATCAGCTAGCTGTACAACAAGTCTAATATATTTCATAATACGGCGACCGTTCAAATAGCTTGTATTGCCGTGTCCAAAGCCATTACACGGTCTCTACGTCATTTCTGTAACGCGTCTATTTACTTGTACTTGTCAATTGTTTGTATTGACTCAAAGGATATAATAATTGTATATCTTACTTATAACTATAACACACATTTATATCGTTGATGTCTTTTGCACGGCATAAACTATTTTGAGTATGTACATTACCTATTTCTTTATATTAAAACCTACTAACATTGACACTGACCTTCTACTGAAAAGTGGTAACTGTGCCAGAGCTCTTTATTTTTAGATTTTTTTTCTTATACCATTTTTTTTATATTCTTTTTGTCATTAAAATTACCAAATTTCACCCTGTTTCGAATACCACCGAAGTTTGCATAACCATAAAAGTGAGTCAATACTACTCAATAATGCACTCGGTTATTACAATACCAATAAAAAACAATGTGTCACTCTTCATTTGATTGTATAGCTTTTGTTCCGCCACAGTTTCCGTGATCCTTTCCATTAGTTTGAACAGTATCTTGATTAATCGACAAATCCCAGCCGGAACGCATACATCATCGGAAGTCACAGTGCTCTATAATCCAATGGCTAGTGATCAGAACCCATGAGAGTAAAAGGAACATTTAGAGATACTAGTCAGTGGTCGCGTGATCAGCAGCGCACACGCACGCGCGAGCCGCGTTCCAAACTCAGCTTGCGAAACAAAGCCCGCCAAAACTTTAAAATTGTCATTTCAGAAAAAAGAACAAATCTGTGATATTAAAATTAAAGTTTCATGTTCCAAATCTGACTTATAACTTTTTTTATGTGAATGTAAATAGAGTTTTATAAAAAAAAACAAACAGTTTGATAGAAGTTTTACGATTGCGTGAAGGCGTAAAACGAGGACATTAAAGGTAAACTTTATCATAATATTACCAAATAGATATATTCTGTTTTTGTTCGTACGTATGTCTAAATAAATTAGTAATTTTACAAAAATCTACGTAATTTAAGGAAACGTCAACATGGACAAAAATATTTATATTACTTATTACCATTAGTGTAAAATCTTATATAACTAAATGGCAATAATTACAAGATGTTATACTGTTGATTTACGTTATGGTACGCGTAGTTTTTTGGTGTACTGTATTCTACAGTAATTGAATTCGGATAGCCTTGAGACATTGTCGCTAATATCCACGCAGTCTTCGATGTAGCGACTGTGATATCAATGACATAACAGTAAAATCCAATCTAGAGATTCTATTATAAAAGGATTTTTATATACACGATTACGAGATTTCGAAGTATTCAGATAGTTTTTGCATATTATGCAACTACTATCAAATGTTGCACCTTGTCGTCTTTTCTCTTAGGGAATTATGAGCTCGTAACACTATAGCGCTGTACAGACTTTTACAACTGTACAGCCTTCTACTAGACACAGGTCTCCAAGTAAATTCATAACAGTTCATCTAATGAAAGCTTTTTTAAAAGATTGTAGAGTGAGAAGAAATAAACAAAACCATATTGATATTCAAAACTAATTAACGCAATTAAAATCCAGTGATATTTAATTACATGTGTAATAAACATTATTTTACCATTCTGATGGTAACAAATTGCGAGTTAATGCGTCCAATGTAGACATTTAAACATAACTGGTATAGTTTTTGCCATGACATTTGGAATAATTTTCTAGTTTCGTATTATAATGTTGCAGTCAATGACTAATTTATACTTTCTTACGTGTTATGCAATTTCGAAGTCTTCGAATTGGTTTTTTATATTATATCGAGTTTTTTAACACACTCTTATTACTTACATATTTCTCTATCACTTCTTAAATTCTCTGTCCCCCATATCGTACGTTGACATTAATACTGTCACTTCCTGTTTTCCTATTTGTTTTTAGTTAAATTTGAGGTTATATTTTATAATTTTAGTGTTAACTAATATTAGCACTTTCGTGTCATCTTATGCTATAAAAGCGGCTTCAATTGAAAACTAACGTTGCAGCAGTCGCGCTGTGACATACGCAGACTTGGAACCGTTTTAACTTATAATTGTAATCATTATAATCGTTGTAATCATTAACTGCCTCAGTGGCCGAACGGTTACCATGAATGCCACGCAGAGGTCCCAGGTTCAATTCCCAGGCTGGGAGAAATATTTGTATGGCCTACATTTATTTCTCTCGTGAGTTTGGGTGTAATTTGTGGTTGCCTATGTGTGTGTCCATGCCACTCACGACACAGGGTCTCCCTAGTGCGGGGCTATGTTGAATATGTGCGTTATTATTATTATTGTGAATTTCTTTTGTAGAAGTCATAATAAGCTGAATAAAGGTTTCTTTCTTTTTTCTTTCTTTCTTTCACTAAAGGAAAAGTCAACTTCCGTGAACTAATAATAACTTTAAATTTTATAAACCCGTAGTTTTCGTTTAATGACGGTCTTGTTATGAACGTGGGATGTATTAATTGGTCATTTCCACCAGAAATTAAGCCCGAGCGTCCATGATTACTTCAATATCATAAACAATTACAAGTATAATATAGCCAGCTTTGTATCTTGATTAAATATATGATTGAAAATATTTTAATTAAATCAATTAAAATTAAATTTTATTGAATTGATATTCAATTATTTTTTGGGAAATTACTCCACTAGTATGTTATAATTATTAAGTAATACAAAGATCGAACACTCAGATGAAATACTTTCATGGATTTCTCATAGATGGCGCTACGGCTAAAAAGCCATTGAAAATCAAATACAAAGATCCGACAACAAGCACATACAAAAATTCGTGAGGTCACTGGTTCGTGCCGCGGCTTAGTTGGCAAAGCGTCTGGCACGGTTTAATAAATAAAATAATTAAATTCAAATTATTCTTCAACACAAAAAATAGGTACGACATTTAAGATAAAACAATGCTTAAATCTATGTCGAAGAAAAAATAAAATCCTCAGCAATTTGCTGGTTTTCAGTTTTCAACTGGCAAGTATTCGCCGCTGGCGATACCGCAGCATGTAGAAACGGGTATCTTTACGATTAAATATTACTTAAATAAGAGGATACCTTATTCACTATATACATTTCAAAGTCAAAGATTATTTATTACTATTGTAATTACAATTAAACCTTAATACCTCAAATGACATAGGTACCGATCACCGATTTTACCGCATTTGGAAAAAAATAGTATTTTACTGTGTACATAAAATATATAACAGGCAGAGATTGGAATTGAAACGAATTTAAAGTTAGTAAATTTTTAATTCTAATTATAATTTAAATTAACTTCAGACACGTTTCAGAGCAATAAACAACAATAATTTGATATAACCTATGAAATCAGGATGTATATGGTAAATAGAAAAATTTAATTAACTATATCACAATTATCACTGCTCAAAATCCGACAACTTGTCAAATGATTTTTTTACATACACAGCACCCGGAAGGGTATTACAGTATTGCCATTTTTTGTCGGCTTATATCTGATCGAAAGTCGCAATTAAACGTGGACAGGACAGGTTTTGGCAGGTGAAAACGTAGACCACTCAAGCATACATCAGTACCCTTTCTTGGTAACCTTGTGGGTGCGTTGACCAGGGGTCAATATTACCAAATTATCTCGTATTTTGTGAAGTGAAATAAGGAAAAGTTTAATTGCGGCTAGTATAATGAACGCTGACAGTGCACGTTTTCTTTTAAAATACATTGCACTTGATTCTCATTTAGCCTTAGAATAAGTCCAAAGTCATGGTACCACGATTTCGTTTAAATAAACGATTAACGATTCTTTTATGAGGAACTGTATACGTAAGATTCCCGAGCGTATATTAAGATTACCATTTCCTCAGTTTAAAACTTACATTAAAAATATTTTAATTGAAAAGTCATATTAGACACTACGTGTGTCGCGGGGACACACGCATAGACAACCACAAATTGCACCCCAACTCGAAATAAATGTAGATCATACTAATATTTTCCCGGCCCGGGAAAACGGACCCGGACTGCATGACAGTCCAGCACGGTAACCGTTCGGCCACAGAGGCAGTTAAAAAATCACAAGAAAGTCATAAAGATATTTCGAACTACATGAAATAAATTGTTTATATGTGGAATTTTATAACTTTTATATTTAAGCATAAAAAGTTACGGAAAAGGTCTCTACGGAAAAGTTGTTATTTCGCAGATAAACCCTTATTACACTAAGGGTGCGAAATTGAAACACTGTGCTTTCAAATATAATTGAAATTTTGTCCAGAAACAGTCAATGCAAAATAAAAAACAAACGAATGCATTTACACTCATTTAAGTATGATCCAGTTAAGTAATGCATTGCACATGCATTTTTTTAAATAACACTAAGTGACGAAACGAACAAGTTGTGTGCCTAGTGGTAAGCGACACGCCTGTCCCTAACAGTTGCGGTGCCACTCAGAGCTTTAAACTAAAAAGATCTTAGGTGCACTGCCACTGCGCCCGTCACCTTTAGACATAGGTTGACAAGTCCCATGTGCCTGTAATTTCAGCACCAAAGAAATATGTAGGTAAGGTTGCAGTACTTCCGTACACGAGCTCTTTCACAAGGAGCTCTACTGCTACTAAGTATGACCCAATTGAATAATGCGTTACACATGCGTGTTTCCTATCATAGTCATTTGCCGGCGTCTCGTGGTCATATAAGTACCTACACTAAAACCATCTTTGCCGTGTAGGTCAGAAAATTAGGAAGTATTCAATTTGTTATTTGCACCGGTTAACATGAGCGTTTCTCACGACCGTAATGTTATGTTCGTATTATACTCCTCCACTAACAACTCAATAGGTACATAGAAAAGTTGTCACGCACAACCGGCACCTAATTTTACATTCAAGTTTTAATCGATAAACAATCGCAATTTGAATATCGATTATCGGACGTACCTGCATAAAGTCAACTAATAACGATGATAAGCAATGTTAAGGTTAGTCATGTGCTTATTTATAGAAATGTCTGTGTTAAGACGTATAATCTGACGGTTTATACATTGACCGAAAAAGGAATACTATTTAAGTATGCTACATAAATCTATTATACAAGTAATTTCTCGCGGTGCCGGCACTGAGTATATACTTGTATCACAGAGACCTAATATGTCCAGGAAGTCACATTTTTGTAACACACAGTTTAGTTAAAGTAGGTTATTAATGTAGTTTAAAGGGGTTAAAAATTAGCGTTTACATTAAAATTTAGATAAATCACCTTATGTTTTAATTACAAAATAAATATACTTTATTATAATAGTAGCTTATGCCACTGTTACATAATGAAAGGCATTATTTACAGTTTAATTAGTTTACTTAATTATGTACTGTTACATTCACTGCTTTATCTACATGCATATTATAAGCTCTCTGTGATGTGTTCAGGATCCGCATGTTGCGACTGGCGAAATGGCGGCAAATAAAAACTTTTGTCGCGCATGTCACACAACCGTAGTTTTTATTTAATTCATAGACAAATTAGAGTCGGCCCCAACCATCATATCGTTCGATATCAAGTAAAATGTGAAATTTGTCAAAATTGTTTGTTATTGATATTTCATTTTGAACAAAACTTAATCTCGACTGATATTAGAATTGAGGTCGAATCAAATTGTTTTGTTTTTCAGAGATGTTCGAAATTTGAATTTAATAATAACATCGAATTCGACATATATTATGAAGCAATAATAACATTTTCACAGATAAGAAAATTTGTTCTAACAAAACAGTTTATCCTTATGCTGGTCGTAATTTGCGGATTTTGAACACATTATATGTGAGTCTGAGGACTGTAAATTAAAAAACAAAATGTAAAACGATCAACAAACCTCACCATAAAGGATCTTTTCCTGTGTTCTAGTTTCTGTTCAGATATGGAAACATACACACACATGTGTGAACCGAGTAAATTGGCTTGTGTTAACTATAGTCGGCTTAATGTGAAAACTCCGTAACTGCGTTATTGGACGGGATAATTTGTTATCCTTCAAGTCATTGACTTACAAATAAATGGACGACGGGTCTAATACAAAAACCACGATAAAAATGTCCCAAGTCAACCTATTTAAACGTAGTGACATGTAAAGTAATATGAAAAAGCTAAAACGTTGAATTTAAATTGTAATGTCATCTCAGTACTGTCTAATTTTGCTTGCTTCGCTGTCAGTCGAACAAACGAAGGCTAAAGCGTGAATGACGCTCTGTATACGATTTTAACGCCCTATAAGTTCGGACACTTTTTAGCGCGGACCCGACGTCCATATAATTGTAAGTCAATGCTTCAAGTGCACTATCGGCCAAATAATACTTAAAATATTTTTAGCCCATTTTAATTATAAATCATAGTTATAATTATATCTAAGTATAAGGAGTATCATATAAAATGATTTCCAGTAATTTTGTGGTTTACGAATTTAGCCTACCCTACGTAGTATTTTGAAGACAAAATAGCCGATACTGAGCATAAAGACTGAATTAATTAAAAATTCTTTTTTATATTACCAAGTGACCGGACAATATAAGAATAGTTAAGAGATTCACTGAAAAATGTAGTTTACAAAGAAGGTGTTACAGTATAAAATCTTACATTTCACCAAAACTTGGCATAAAAATATTGTACACATTTCTTATTTTATTTTTGATATAACATGCTTTTAAAGTTGAATTCATACAATAGCATAATTAACAGTTAGAATTTAATTGTAGATTATAAAAAGAGGAAGTCAAAAGTATAACAAATATTAGTAAAATTTTTACGTTTTATATTATGAAATAAAAAATCATCAATATTATTGTATCATTGAGTAACAAATTATGCAATTTTATTTTAAATCCTCTACAATTTAATTCTTTTACAGCATCCGGTAATTTGTTAAATAATTGGGAGGCTAATTCAAACACCGTTCTATTTTAAAGTTCCAAATTGGGGAGTTGTGATAAGCGACACGCCTGTCCGTAACAGTTGCAGTGTCACACAGAGCCTTAAATCTCAAAGATCTGAGCACTGAGCACTGCCACAGCACCAGTCACCTTGAAACATAAGTTAAAGTTTCATTTGCCTGTAATTTCACTAGCATGCTTACCCTTCAATACCGAAATGCAGTAATGCTCATATTACTGCTCGGCGGCAAATGTAGCTAATGTGGCAGTATTTCCTTGGATGAACTCTTTCACAAAAAGCTCTACTGTTACTAAATGATAGTGTTGGATACTTTAACAAAGTTCACGAGAGCTTTGTTGCATTAATTGCACTTTTGCCCATGAGTTCAGTGCCTCTACCACGACTTTGTTGTGACATTTGTCGCTAGCGGCCGCGTAAATTACTTCACAATTTTGTATGAAAAATTATACAGCGACTTTAGCGTTCACAAGAAAAAACAAAATTTTGTATACAAACATTTTACGCGGTCGCTAGCGATAACTGTCACTATAATCTCATGGTAGAGGCACAGGAGTATATACTAAAAAAATATATACTATATCGTCGTTGAGTGAATACCTCGTATGTGATTCTATGTAATTTTTCAGGACAAAGATAAAAATGTGGTGTAAAATGTAGTAAACGCAACAATGTTTATAGGTAGCATTTTAATTAATTAAATTATACCTCTTTCCGATAATATGTTACTTTAATAATATATTTGAGTAAGAAGTTTATGAGTTTTTTTTTTGTCGTCAACAAAAATCAGTAAAAACGAACTATGTATGTGTAACGCGTATGCGAGGTTTTCAATCTGACGAAATATATCTATATCTTTTATTAAACTATATTTCAAAATAGTAATCATATTTACATTCACACGTATATGATACATTACTTTGAAATACTAAACGAGCTGTAGAATGCAATATGTAATACGTTTATTATTTCTATCACTAATTAACAAGCACGAATCGTGAGAAACATATGAATTCAAATCTATATTACAATTATTAAACCAACGCGGGCTCCATTAAACTTTATAATATCGTAGAATCGCAATCACAAATTTAAATTCTTAATTTAATTTTTATAACAGATGGACGATAGAACAATGATTCACGATAATGTTCCACGATCCAATCGTTTATTATTTGGATATTAGTGTATAGTAGTAAGTTACAATAAATTCGTTTTTATAAAGTTCGTTCGGGAATTTAAAAATAAAGATTCGGGCTATCATTCCTGCTCACCGCATAGCAGCTTTCAAATGCAGTTTCAGATTTGCGTCATGATGCTGCAATATTTTACCCTACCTCGTCATAACATTTCCAAATGAAATGCTTTAAAGCTTTCTCGTTCAAAAATCCAAAAGATTGCTGTTAACGGTTTCATACATATTTATTATATATGTATATTACGTATTATATACTAACTATAAATACCAACTGGCCACACCGGATTGACTAGAAAAGCGTACCAAAATGGTTAAATATGCTCGGACACCGTAAAGTTGCCTGCTTATCTGTGTTCTGCAGGTTAAATCATGGAGAATGTGCGTTGGAATTGCATGATTTAATTACAGCTTCCCCATTCCATCATGGAAATAGACGTCCACGCCTGTATTGTGGATAATCCAAATATTCGCACCAAGCCTTCGCTTCCACATTTATATGTTGCACTGCAAAGACGTGGAATTCACTGCCAGCAGACTTGTTCCTCGAGTTTGGGCCTTTTCAAGGCGAGAGTGATTAGGCACTATTTAAGTGGGTATTACATCTTCGACCTCATCATCGCTTTCCATCAGGTGAGATGTAAGCGCACTTATTTACTTGTAAAAAAATTATAAGACTATAATTAGTTATTCATATATATTTTCTTTCTTTGTATACATTATCTGTAAGTACTTGCACATTTATTTGTTTATAATATAATGTAATTATAGGTATTATGGATGAATTTACATATTTTTTACTTTGGTTTTGCGGGTGTTATTAATACGTTAATACCATTAAATGGTTTAGTCAGGTACCAACTGTCTGGTCGCAATGTGAAATCTTGTTTTTTTTATTTGTAATTTGTTTTATTATTTTTCTAAATGGACTGTATAACCATTGCGTTTTTAGTTAACTTAATTTCCATCGGTGTGGAACTTTTGCTTACCAATGTTATTTTTATTTCTATTATGTTATAGTATAAGCTGTTTGTACCCTCTAAGATAAAATGAATAAATAAAAATTAAAACTTTTTTTATGATATCAAGTGACGGGACGAACAAGTCAAGTGTGTCTTGTGGTAAGCGACACGTCTATCCATGACAATTGCAGTGCCACTCAGAGCTTTAAATCGCAAGGGACTGCCACTGCACCCATTAACCGTGAGGCATAAGTCGAAAAGTCTCATATGCCTGTAATTTCATCAGCACCCTTACCCTTCACAGCCGGAACACAGTGATGCTTACATTAAGCATTGCTTGACGACAGAATTAGGCAAGGTGGCAGCACTTCCCCGAACAAACTCTTTCACAAGGACCTCTACTGTTACTAAATGCTGAGACAATAATAAAATATAGTTCTCGTGTACAGCTACAATTTCCGATGTCTGCGCAAAGTATCCAAGCCTGTTTTAAAAATAAAATTAGATACAGTCTTTTAATACAAAACTATTACAACCACACAACCATCAGTAAAGTGACGCAATTGTATCTGACTGACTGACGTATTCAGGTCGGTGTCTGAAGCCGTTTAAAAAATGTATTTAGTGCTATCTCTCCGCCTAAGACGTAGACTTATTAATAAAACATGTAGTGCCTTTATTGGATCATGTGATGACTATATAAATTTTCATTACCAAATCTGTATAGAATCAAGAAATCAAGACAAATTTCGTCACACTTGGCGAAATTTCTTCAGTTTTTACAAAACTTGAATATAGTGATATATATCTTTTGCCAGAAATGGGACAAAGTAGTGACTATAAAAATTGCTGATTAAAGACATTAAATCACTTAGATACGTCTACATCTGTCCTTTAAAGGCTCTTGTAAGTGCTACCGGTGCCACGCTTATTTCGATTCCTCCTACATAAACAATCATAAACCCAAATTCACAACTTTACAGGGGAACGTTTCAATGTATTGAAAAGACTCAAATGATTATCGAAGTTTTGTAATGTAATTTGATACATACCCGTTAGTTTTTATGCTTTATAATTTTACTGTAGAGTATAATAGACCTGCATAAAACTAGTGATTTATAAAAAAATGCATCTATTTTTGTGGCTTACAATACATTACGTAGGAGGAGTCAATGTGTCCCATGCACTTCGACGTTTTCTAAATTTCTTCCTGTTAATATTAGTCTCTCCCTTTTAATGTATTTTCACAAAAATTTCATTGATACTATAGTATCAATAGTCAAGAAATAAGAAAATCACGAACACAAACGAAATGCTTTCCACTAATTAGAGGTTTCTTATTACATTCACTAATGACTATGAGTTGTCAAATCTAAACATAAACGAATGATTTACTACATTACGCAAGACGTATGGCCAATTTGAGATAAGTAAATGAACCATCGCTTAAGTAGTTTTGGTTTAAACGCCTCAATTATATACTGCAAGAATCTTGCACACATACTGCAGATTGTGAGTAGCTTGAATAATGATAACATTATCTTGCAAACAAGCTTTTATTAAAAATAAATGCACATTTAGCCTCCAACGCATTTGATGGAAAGTGAAGATAGAGTCGACGTTGGAATATGCACACCTAAATAATGCCTACTCACTTTCGCCTGGAAAAGGCCCAATATATGCAGGGAAAAAGTCTGCAGACAGCAAATTCCACTCTATAGTCGTTAGCGATATAAATGTAGAAGTGAAACGCTCCGTGCGAATCCCTGGAATATCCAAGAACTGAAACCTACTTCTAGTTTCCCGATGGCGGAATTAAATAGTGCAATTCTATCTTCGTGATGTGTCCTATAGAATACCGATAAGCAGGCAACTTTACGACGGTGTTCAAGGCTCTGCAGCTTCGCTTGTACTAGTTCGAGTCACCTATAAGCTTCTTGGCCCGCTTGTCAACTGAATCCAAGGTGGCCAGTTGGTATTTAGCAGAACTATCGCATAGGTGGCAGCAGTAACTAGTTCAGCTACTAAATTTGTGCTGGTATATTTTCATATATAGGGAAACATATATACCAGCTACCTGCATGCAAATCAACCTTACAAATTTATTGCAAGAGTAAATGTGGCCACTCCAACATTAGATGATGACTTGACCTGTACGCAAGTGTGACGTCACCGCAAGTTGCAAGGAGAAATAACGTTACACTAAGGATAGTGAAAATACGCCAGCAAAAACCTTATTATTTAAGTAAAGGGATTTTATTTCAATTGAAACAATATTGAATTTTCTTGACACTAGTTTGTATGCAAAAAATGCCGAGAAACATTCACGGTCACTAACATTCCAGTGAAGTGTTCGCTCCAAAACAAGGTCGTAGCTCACTTGTTCGCAAAAAAGATCCACGTATCTTAAATGTTTGCATTTTTGGGCAATTGGAGCATATTTTTATCATATTATATCATTATATGTACATATATATATCATAGTCTGTTTATGCTCATAAATATTAGGTGTATTACTTAAGTGAGCCGTGCAGGGACCAAAAATATACCGCTCCACATGTTTACGCTACCATGGAACTAAATGCATAAATCTTGTGTAGTGGCTGCAGCGTCCCCCATGAATTCAATTTTCAAGAGACAGCTTTGCTACTATCGCCAAATAGAATGCAAATTTATGATATACAACACGTACATACGCGTTTCTACGTTTCACATTGTTAGAACCAGTTTCTTGAATTTTTCTTGTAGTTCCGTCTTAAATCAACATCTATCTATTAAAACCATCTAAGATGACGAGTGACGTCTCTCTCTAACGAAGTCCTGGTACACTACCGTGACATGTATGCTGAAATAGTGTCTTTCATTACTGTGGCCCTGATTTTAATTAAATCTGAATCGATCCGGTCGGGTAACCCATCCGCAATATTATACGCCTCGACTCGGAAAAGACGCACTTTCCGATCGGGAAAAGCAATCAAAATCAGGCTGCTAAACTCGAAATGACAATATGTTAAATTCTAGCCCTAAATAGGTAACTTTCTTTTCTTTAATTGTTGTGGTTCTTAATAAAGTCTTTATTTGTTAGCACTCTGCTGCTTTCTATTAAAATCATATTCTACTGAACAAACCAAACAACTTTTACTAGTGGGGCGGTTTCTCAAAAAAGCAACTGTTCCACTGTCATTGTTCATGCCTACTCGACCCAAACGGCAAACAAATTATTTATTTTCATGTACCAAAAACCATGAGTTCGAATCCGGGCTCGCACCTCTGAGCTTTTCGGTGAAGGAAATAATCGTGATGAAATCTGTAAATCGAACAAGGTTCATTGCCCTCGGAAAACGTGTGAAGTCGCCAACCAACATTGGGCCAACGTGGCGGGCTATGGAGTAAACCCTGGACTAAGATGATGATAAAATAGGAACTTATATATTAAATATATTAAGTACGTGAGTTTTTTTTTCATTGTAGCAAGGGAAGTTTATATATGTTTATCTACTTTTAAGTAATTCGTTATTAAAATATTAATAATAATAAATAGTTAGTTTGTTTTTCTCACCACAATATAGGTAGGTTGAGCGTAATAACAAGAACTATACATACAAAAGAATTATACTGTAGGAGACTGATGCCTAAACTAGACGTATTTCAGGTCATCAGGAATTCACCCTTTGGAAAATACAATTTGGAAATTTGCATGTACATTGATAATTGCGATAACTAAATTATCCATTTAAACTTTACAAAGGAATAATAAAAACATTAAACAAAAGGAAAAATTTTGTTTGTGCAGTGTTAGTATTGTGAGTATTTGTTTGTGTGTTTTGTGTGTGTGTGTGTGTGTGTGTGTGTGTGTGTGTGTGTGTGTGTGT
>NW_020653853.1:10090142-10122915 GCF_003589595.1 Hyposmocoma kahamanoa
TGTGTGTGTGTGTGTGTGTGTGTGTGTGTGTGTGTGTGTGTGTGTGTGTGTGTGTGTGTTTGTGTGCGTATGTGCGTTCGCGTGCACATGCGCGTGCGCCTGCGCTTGCGCGTGCGTGTGCGTGTGCGCGTCCGTGTTCGTGTGCGTGTGTTTGTGTATATAATGTAGCTGGGTGATTGTTAGGCATATAATCATGTGAGGGGATGTGAGTGTGTAAGGACGAGGGAATTGTAATAAGAGATTTGTAAAAAGATTCTGTATTGCTGATTTTCTGTCTTTACCGATATCTATTCGGTTGCTGCAACATACCGGCAAACGGAGTGTATGCTTTATGTAATAGCTGTATAAAATCTAGGGGTTTTAAACATGGTCCATTACAAGTTGATTTCTGGACGGACAGGAAAAATTGCATTTATATTAAATAATACAGCGTTTTTGCATTTTTTTTTGCGAAGGCGGCTGGTCTTACTAGCGCTTACTTGCATTCGCAAAAGCCCCAAAAAAATTAGAAAAAGAGCGTGAAATAATTAACTAATGGATGTAGATGCGGGTACCGCAGTGACTTGCCATTGCCACTGTCACTCCAGCTAAGTTTGAATTATAAGCTGATGTAATCTCTGATGCAGAGTTCAACTTCTTACAGGTCTTAACTACATTAATAAGCCGAATACAGCTAAATTATTAAAGGCACCGATCGATCTTAACTCTCCGATTCTAAATGTCAGTGTTAACTGTCAATATATTGTTTTAATTTGAATATATTACAGTGATTGTGATAGCCACTGTGATGTTGCCGTCGAGTCATTGATGTGGCAGACACCTGCGGATAATAGTCTAGCGGTAATGCCTTTTTGGAAGGTTTTACGTTAAAATTAGCAGGCTAATACTTTATGTCAACGAAACGAAACGAAAGTTTTTTATATCGCCTTTCTAGTGAAGATCACTAGAAGGTCATAGATATGAGGAATATTATTTCAACAGCTATGTATTGAAATGGCAATTATCCAACCTTTGACGTTCAATTGGCCTTTACTATTGATGATCAAATCGAATTTGTACGACTTCTCGAATATAATTGACTAAACTTGTAGGCAAAAATGTCAATCTTCTCTTTGGAGATATAGTTGTAGAGTAGCAATATAGGCTGGGAAAATACATTCAAATCTAGATAAACGAGTCCATTATACGTAAGAATTAAGCTCCATGCCATGTGTTATGCAAGTGGGTGCCTTTTTTACGAGCAAATGAGTACTTACGAAAACCGAGTTACCATTTGTAGAACGAACAAATAATCTGTTAAACAGATAGCAATCAACAATCTGTCACATATTGTATCTGGTCTGGTCTGGTCTGCTGAAGACTTCAGGGGCGACCGCAGCATTCCAAAGTATTTCGCCCTGAAGCTAACCATGCCGGCGCATTGTAGTAGGATATGTGCGGCCGCGTCCTCCTCTTTCATACACACAATGTATAAAAGGCTATCCGTGATACCTAAATTGAAATGTTGTGTATTATACGAGTAATATCTGTCATATAATAACTTGCTTTATTCTCACAATGCTGCACGTTCCCATATATGCTCATCATGATAAAGATGTATTAGGATATAGAAAATGCCGAACGTGCGCGCTCTACACAAACGGGGCGCCAAAATAATTGTATACATGTGTATTTAATTTTTAAAGATTTTTTATATTTAGAATAAGTCGCCATATTGTTTCCGCCTTACAAAAGGCACAGTCATATTATCTTTTCGTAAGAGCGGTGGGAATAAACAACGTTATAGCGAATTAATAAAAATATGTACACCTACTCGGAGTACATACAATAAAAGTTAGAGGAGTAGAAAGAGGAGGATTATCGTGAGACTGCTTGGGAACCGTTTACAAGCAATTATATCAATATGTATAGCTCAACGCGCAATTGTTTAATTTCAAATACACTACTGTCTAACTTTACGTCCCTATCTCTTATATACTTAAGCACGTAAAGTAAGGAATATGTCATGCATTTACTCGTGATTACAGAAGAAATGAACAAAAATACCGATATATTAAAAATAGACCTGACCACACGCAACGACTTTCGGAAGTCAAATTTGATAAAAACACCATTCGTTTATTGATGACAAAACCTTTTTTCTCATAACGATTAAACATGGCTATTTAAAACTAAAGGCTATCTTGAATGAAGGAAACAACATCACTTGTTAATTAGTACCGGAAAAGTTAATTCCTAATTACTTTGACTACTGACTCATTCGATGTGGTGGATTCTTTGAATTGTTCAACTGACTTCGGCATTGTTTTGTTTAGTTAGTTAATGATTAACTGTTGGGTAATTTGACTAATTTGTAACGGCTCATACTTTCACTTTTTTTATAAATGTTTATTGTTTTTTTTTTTGCTAATTTAAGGAAAATAATGAAAATTAAAAAAACTAAATACACGCTTTTAGTAGCAGTAGAGAGTTCATCCAAAGAGGTACCTGCCATCTTACCTATTTCTGTCGCCAAACAGTAATGTAAGCATTACTACCTTTCGGTTGGGAAGGATAAGGGTGCTGGTGAAATTACAGGCACATGGGACTTGTCAACTTATGTCATGTTATGAGAAGCATGGTGGTAGTGCCCCTTTAAAACAAAACAAATTGTAATCAAAACATTTAGAAGGAAAACATAAATAAGTAATTAAATCTTGCATGTATGTTACTTATTAATAATAAAAATCTGTGATAGTCTATCCTATGTGCGAATCATGTGTAGTTAAATTTACTCATAGCCACTTGTTTAATAGTGAAGGAGAACATGGACATGATGAAATCTGTTGAAAAGGATTCGCTTTCAATAATAATAATAATAATAATAATAATAACGCACACACTCAACATAGCCTTGCACTAGGGAAACCCTGTGTCGCGGGTACCATGGATACACACATAAACAACCAAATATTTCTCCCGGCCCGGGGATCGAACCAAGGACCTCTGCGTGGCAGTCCGGCATGATAACCGTTCGGCCACGGAGGCAGTTAATCCATCGGAAACATGTAAAGAAATGTAACAAATATTTTTTAAGCTGTATTTATCGACTGTGGTAGCAGAGATTAGCATCGCTTTAATAACATTTAAAATATATTATAACGTTAAATAAAATAATAAAAAATTATGTGTATCATAAAAGCTTTAACGAGTTATACTTCTAAACACAACACTAGGTATCAAATTCATAGCTGTTAAATTAAACGAAATGATCGCTATATCACGGTTACTTGGTCATTTTATTACCAAAACAGTTCAAATTTATATCACTGGCCCAGTTTCGAGGGTCTATAAAACATTGGTGAAGGGATAATTTAGTTATAAAGATTCAATTTACAGAAGAATCATGTATTTATGATTTTGGTACAGCTCTGCCGTCGTAGAATATAAACATGGAAATTTTTATTGCACAAAAAACAAAATATTAAAAAAACGAGTTACAAAAGGCATATACAACGATGAGCTTGTCTCTAGAAGAGATCTCTTCCAGGCAACCCTAGCTGTGATGAAGAAAGAAAATCTACGAGAATAATTATTGTACAATAAGGAAATGAAACTATTTTTCCGGATTTAAATCGCGTAAATTTGTTTTTTCAAACAAACCGAACGTTTCGGGTCCTTTATAGGTCCCATGGTCACGATTGACTGAGGTGGTACAGTCTTCAACCAGTTATGTCTAATATTGATGCAAACCACCCTATTTTTTCACTATAGTTACAATAGTTATTAATTAAATACCTCATTTTTAATTTTACAAAGAAAAACATTCCAATTTACGCTATATTAAGTTTTACCAACTATTTTATTGAATGAATTTTTATTAAGTTCAATTTATTATTAATTATTAATAGAAATTAGAATAAACTAAAACATATTAATTAGTACTGTAGTTATTTTTTGTTAATTTTTTACTGCAATTATGTTTGTTTGGGATTTTTCATTAGAGGAAATACTGGATCCCAAACTGGTGGTACGGAGAAACCATCTTCCCTGTTGAAATTAGGATGTTTTTTAATTTCAATGGCCTCTCGCAGCATCCTGGGTAGATAACGGACTTCTTTTGCAAGGACCTGGGGTTTGTCAAACTTCATTGAATGTGTAGGTTTATCCATGACATGCTCGCAGACTGCAGACTTGTTTACGCGACGGTGTTTGACATCAGCTATATGTTCTTTGACGCGGGTACAAATACTTCGCTTTGTTTGTCCAATATAAGAGAGACCGCACTCACAGTCAAGCTTGTAAACTCCTGCATCCTGTAAGGGGATGTTACATTTCACGGGTCTCAGGAACTGAGAAATCATCTTCAGGGGCTTCAAATAGGTCTTGTTAGATGCGCGCCTGAGGACTCTTCCGATCTTGTCTGTAACACCTCTCACGTAAGGTAAGATGGCAGGTCTTCGCTCGACTGTTGGTGGTTTCACACGGGACCTGTGGCATTGGCGTGGAATCTTCAACTTATTCGCATGTAGGATTTGCTTTATATGTTGAAGCTCCCCTGCCAGATGATTACTGTCGCAGACACCATGTGCTCTCTGAAACAAAGATTTGCCCACGGTAGCTAACTGGCTAGGATGGTGATGAGAATTACCATTGAGATACCTATCTGTATGGGTTTTCTTTCGAAATACAGTATGGCCTAAGGTGTTATTAGGATTTCTTTTAATTAAAACATCTAAGAAAACTAAAGTACCACAATTCTTTTGTTCCATAGTAAATTGGATCTTAGTACTATAGTGAAAAAATAGGGTGGTTTGCATCAATATTAGACATAACTGGTTGAAGACTGTACCACCTCAGTCAACCGTGACCATGGGACCTGTAAAGGGCCCGAAATGTCGGTTTATTTGAAAAAACAATTATACGCGATTTAAATCCGGAAAAATAGTTTCATTTCCTATGTGTAACAATCGCGAAAACCTAAGAACTCGATATTGTACAATAAATTTATATTATTTATTGGGACCATTTTCCAAGGGTTTCATTGGTACATGCCGCCTCAGGGATTCAAACCGTTGACCTCTCAAAACCTACTGTTCTCCTACTCGCTTACATATTACAACTATTACATATATAACTGTTTATAACAGTTAAAGCTTTACTAAATGAAACTATTATTATATTTATTATATTTTATATATATATTTTATATATATATATATTTACTAAATGAAATATATATATATAAACGCGCGTAAGGGGCCCGAAATGTCGATTTGTCTGAATAAACAAATATACGCGATTTAAATCCGGAAAAAGAGTTTCATTTTCTATGTGTAACAATCGCGAAAACCTAAGAACTCTATAGTTAAAGCTTTATTTAAAGTACAGCTTAAGCTTTATAAGCTTATAACACACAAGTATACGTCACAATATATTCAAATTGGGACGTTCGTAATACCTACTGTATAAAATTAGAAAAAACTACCTTAGCAGCACTATTTTAGTCCAGTCCCATTCGGAGTTGGATTTCCCCGATTTAAATACCCAAAAGAACACTTGCGAGTATCATCACGATTCGTGCCTTTCAAATAGTTTGCCATTTGCAGCAAGGATGGACATACCACGGAAAATCCGGCCGAACACAATTATGCCTTATTTGAAAATGACATCGATTATTCTTTAGTTATGTACGCTAAGTATCCTGTAACCTAGTTAAAAAGACATTGATAAAATATCCACCATTATTACAAACTATCAATTTGTTTCAGATTCCCGCGTGTGAAGGGTGTCAGTGAAACAGAATCAGTGCAGTGGTGTACCGACAATGAGAAGACGGCCGCGCTAGACGATCCCACGCTGGGATTATGCAACCGTGGCCGTAATAGTGCCTCTCGTATTGACATAGTGAGCTAACATTTCGCGCCAATGACTAAGTAAACTATGGCGTTAGCGAACTTTACCCTGGCGAACGCCGCAACGCCGAATCTCCCGCCAGTGTCCCCAGCCCCCGTTCATGTTCAGTTAGACGATCTTCTTTACTCGCCTGAACAACAACAGGAATTCGCTCAGCTGTCTGGAAATGAACCTTTTCAGTCTCCGAATCAACCGCAAAGAAGGTCAAAGCTCCGGAAGCGAGCAGGAGCCGCCTACTTGCCTCCACCGAATCAATACACCCAATATCCGCGACACGACGACGTCCCACATAACCCCTACAACGTACCTTTACATACACAAATTTATCAGCAACAACACCCAAGACTTGATGTTCAGATAGAGAATCAACGAGTGCAAGAAGTCAATCCACAATATGATAACACAGGACAATATGTGCACGATCCAACCGGTGATTACGATTACGAACAAAGAAGAACAGAGCAAACTGGTAGACGTCCACCATATAACCCAGGATTCGCGGATCCCCCATATGGTCCTGCGACAACTCCGCAATCGTCTAGTCGAAGGTTCGATAGTAACTTGAACCATAATATTAATAATTTTAATTTTGGGCCTTCAACGACTCCTGCACCTTTACCGTCTAGACCTTATTCTGAGGCGGGAACGAAGATTGCAGGCAGCCCTGGTGGGGGTAGTAATCAGCAACCATCCGATCGTCCTCGGGGATTCACGAAAGTAGAAACAGCCAGCTCTGGAGGGAAAACACAACTTCACGCTGTCCTTGATTACGATGATGACTACTACGACGATGTTCCTGGGCCAGGTAACTGCACTGTATACTATTTCAAGGTAGTCTCTATAAAGCCACAGTTAAATCCTGCATAAAATTATATTTGAGATAGATCGCTATCTATTAAATAATTTTATATTCACGTCCACTTGAAGCAGTGCCACGATCGGTCCACTTACTTCCACTATCAGTAGACAGTACACACTTCTAGCCTTGGAGGACGGTACAAAACGTACGAGGAGAGCGTTTTATTCTATATAAAATTAGACCTTTTTATCCCTGCTATCAAACAATGTATTCATATAAGTTATTATATCAAGCTAGTAAATGTACGTAGTACAAAGTAGAGCAGCTTTTATCTTAAATCTTTAACAGAGGCCTTTGATTGCTTTAGTACCGGGCGCCAATGTCACCTCAAACAATGGCTACTTGTCCAGTCTACAGCAGACGTTGATACATGAGTGTGTTGTGTCCTAGAAATGAAGTTTTGACAATTCTAAGGTAGTTGAAAGGATGAATGTGCCCATTTTTTTGCGAAATCGTGAACCTAAGTGGCAATAAAGATTGAGATCGGATCCTAAACTACGTTACACACATGGTGTCACACCCTTTGAGGACCTTGACCTTGACCCGGCTCTTTAAATAAAAAACATGGCTTGGAGAATCAGAATAACTTACAAATGCAAAAGTAACGAAAGAAACCTTTTTCTGTCTTATCTTTTACTTCAAAAGAATCACATTTTTACCTAAAATACATCTGTTACAATTTTGACAATAATGTATACAACATGTCCGCTCAATAACCATCCATAACCGTCTAGAGGTGTTACCTCACTATCCAGTTTGAGACTTCACAAACAGCCATTAACATAAGTGTTAACGTGTTACTAGCAACGAAAATGTGTTCCCTTTTAAAAGCCTCGAGAGAAACGACCTTGGTTTCACTTTCGAACTTATATTATCACGACTCGCTTTCGAACTTATATTATCACGACTCGGGCGCAGCGCATCGCATTGAAAATTGGACCAGTTTAAGAACCACATAGCCCTTTTTTATCTAGGTATACAGGATTTTAGTACGAAAAATTGTACATGGATAAAGATTTTCTGATTTGAGACGCAGCTTTGAGCTGACCCTGACAAAAGTTTGATGTTACCTTTGATTTCCTAATCTTGTCTTGCAATCAACTGACGTCTTTCTTTCTTGGTTAAGTGACGCTTAAAACTTGATTTATTGCTTGGAGAATTTGTGTTAACTATTTATTGCCTGCAAAGTACATAACAGGTTGGATAGTTGGCAAAAACATTGTCATTTGGCGATTAATAATTTACTGGTTTATTAATGGTCTCATTAGCTACATTTAACTTTTAATCTCAAAAATTTTGTGCGGAGTTGACGTACAGAGCCATTTTTTATTTTTTGTACTTTACTTGTCTACGTTTTGTCTCCGAATCGTTGATATATTATTTTGCAACGTACAGGTTCATGTGACGTAATCGAAAATAGAATCTCGCAAGAGTAAGCTGAGAGAGGGGCAGTAGAGTCGAAACGGCGATTTTTTTGGCAGTATTAGGGTGATGACACATTGGAACTGATGATACGTGACTGGGTCGCATATCTATAAACAAAATCTTAGAAACTTCAACTCTTTTCAAATGCATTCAGATTTTTATGTTACGCTCTTACGCATAATCTCTTTGGTTACGTGTTAAAGTTATTAGTGTGACATCAACCTTGTTTAATTTGTTACAGGAGAGTGTGTTCAATTCATATTCAATAAAGTGATGTGTTACACAATGTTTTGCGATTTTGCGGGTGGGACGTGATGGGTTAAGACTTTCAGTGATGTGATGTAGGTTTGTTGAGATGGTGTGTCCTTGTGGTGAGTTTTCATATATGATGACGTTAACAGATCAAAAAACTTAGGTAAAGCATCTTACAATTTCTGTAACTTATGATCCTAATACTGAAACAAGTGCTATCGCTTGATTGAGTGTGCGGAATCGCCCTAAAATCATTTTGTATGATAATATTTATGTATGATAAAATAGGTTTGTGTCACTACATACGAGTACTACCTACTAATTTTCATGTGAAATATTTTCTCTAGTAACACAACAATGTCGCCTCTTTCTGACTCACTCTAAAGGCAGAACAAAAGAAGTGAAATATCATCAGATAATAATGATTATAATAATTATTTTAGTTCAGTAACAGTTCAACTTTACAAACCTTGAATGAAACTAGTGCGAAAATACCACAACCAAATTGAGTACGACAACAAATCATAATGATAAATTCGATGATTTTCGAACCAATTGTATGAGTCATATCACACGAAATTTACATTCGTTGTGTTCACTTAGTACGAAAACCGAGTGGCTTACATAAATATTCCTGACAGCCCTTTCAAATACCGACCTTACGGTGTCGGCGGCTGCAATGGACCAGTTCTTTGTGCACGACTTAAATTCATTATCTGCACGGCAATTTACATACTCCACTAGGAATTGTTAGGCTAAACTGTTTGATTCAAAACATTGTGCAGGAAACTATGGTTCTAGCTCCATAGGTGTGGTATTTTGATAGTTCGAATCGATATCGTATTGGCATTTATCGATAAGTGGAATGCAAAGGAGAATGCACAAGATTTTGTACATATTCATGTACAGCACACTTAAGTCGCCAATAAAATTGAAATTACATTATTCAGGGTTGTAGATAAGTTCTTAGGGTCTTGATTCACAGCACTGAAACCATCTTTTGGTATCGATTTTCAAATTAAAATAGTATTTTTTTTTAATTGAAATATTCGACACTAGAACTTGTCAATCTTTAATTGTTATCTAAAATCAAAATCAGATAATGTTGATTATCCAAAAATGATATGCTATGTTTTTTTTACATAATGTACTGTTAGCCACAAAAACAAAACAAAAAGTAAGCTTATAGTTTATAAAGCCGGAATTTCGGAACAGTAACCGGAACTAGAATTCACGTGTAGCTTTTTATATAAAGATGACCACACGGTGATGTATAATGTTACTGACGCTATAAACCGGTCAACCAGTCTCATCAAACCGTAGTTTATAAAAAAATTTCGTAATTATATCATTTAAGTAATATTATTAAAGTAGCCTTTTCTGATATAGTGGTACCGTTTGTGTGAACAAGTGTATGTTAATAATGTTTGAATGAATTTATTGTCACAGAGGATAATTTTGTTGTAAACAGGGATAAACTGCCTCTGTGGCCGAACGGTTACTATGCTGGACTGCCACGCAGAGGTCCCGGGTTCGATTCACGGGCTGGGAAAAATATTTGTATGGCCTACATTTTTTTAATAATATCAAGTAACGGGATTAACAAGTCGTGCGCTTGATGATAAGCTACACGCCTGTCCATAATAGTTGAAGTGCCACACAGAGCTTTAAATTACAAAGATCTGAGGGGCACTGCCATGCCACTACGCTCGTCACCTTGAGACATAAGTTGATAAGTCCTACGTACCCTTCAAAAGCAGAACGTAGTAATACTCACATTAATACTTCCCTGGACGAACTCTTTCACAAGGAGCTTTACTGCTGCTAAAATTCATTTCTCTTGTGAGTTTGAGTGTAATTTGTGTCTGTCTAAGTGTGTTTCCATGGCACCCGCGACACAGGGTTTCCCTAGTGCAGGGCTATGAAAAAAAAAATGGAAAACGTAACCAATAAATCTCCGCAATTTGTATAATACATTTTCAATTATGTAGGTTAGAATTAGTCTACTTTATCTCCTCTAATTGTAACTAGATAGGTTGGAGAGAACCAATTATTTTTTAGGAGTCTTCTTCTTGTCGTATCGATGGCATATCCTATAATGCTTGCCATCGTGGTAAAAGGATTTGCGTTAGGTATTCGCCGATTGTTGCCCAGGGCGCGTCAAACGAACATAAATTTAATAAGTAGTTAAAAGAAAATGACTGAGTATATGGTGAAAAAAACTTAAAAACAGCAGTCTACCAATCTACCACGTTGTCCCAATCAGTCTTCTTCTCATACTGGTTCTATCACGACATTATCTTTCACCATTAAACAAATAATATAATTTGGATAATTCCAATTTCTTTACGATGGCTCCATAGTTTTCCGCGATGATTCTGCCAATGAAAGAGTTGAAAAGACTTTTTTACGATAGTGTGACTGTGTACGATTGGGCGGCCGGAGATCCGTTGAGATCAATGAGAATCTAAAAAGGGACAACACAAAAACAATTAGACATTCAAATCATGTCTGCATATATAAAAAATAAAATAAAAAGGGGAGAGAGTCTATACTTACTTCCTTATTCAGCGACTGTGACTGTATCTTGGTCTCCGAAACGAGATGTTGCCACTTTCTTCGGTCCTGTGCAATCTTTCGCGCGTCGCGTGTCGACCAGTAGGTCGACTCAGATAAGCTCTCTTCACGTTCCGATCCTCTCCCATCCTTTCTAAATAGCCGAGCCAGCGAAGTATATGCACTTTAGTTTCGCCGATGATGTTTGTCTGGGCTACGAGCTCTTTTATTTCGGTGTTAGGGACTCTCCAGCTACCATTCTCTCGTTGGACGGACCCTAATATTTTCCGTAGAACCTTTCTCTCAGCCACCAGGAGTTTGTTCTCTTCTTTAAGTGTGAGTGTCCAAACCTCACAACCATAAGTGAGAATCGGCCTTATGACGGTTTTGCAATATCCGGATTTTGGCTGGACGGCTAAGAAACTTGGATACCAACACTTTGTGTAGGACTGCACTATATCGTCTGAATGCGGATGTCTATGTCCTCTTCCCTAGAGTTAGTTCCCTTTGTAGATGGTATCTCCAACATGAAGACCTTCACCCGTTTATCGCGTACATAACCAATCTTTTGTTTCATGACTTGAATAATTTATCAGATTATACTTTCATATAAAAGTAAATAGATTTAAATAGATAAATCTATGTGCAGCTTGGAGGTGGGAGTCGGACATTAGATTTGAACTTATTTAACTAAATACACAGATCAGACAGAATATACAGATCTAAAAAGTGTTAGATACAACAAAAACTTAAAAGTTTATAGGTAAATTTATTATGTTTTGTAAAAAGTCATGGAACAAACGTTATTGTTTGTGATGTTAGTAATATAGTGCTGCGAAATTGTCAGTATTTTTTATAAATAATCCTTTATACAGGATTATTTCTAAAAAATACTGACAACTTACAACTTATAACTTACTTTAGTCAGTACAATTTTAACTGAAAATAGTTTTTATTGAGAAGGTAATTTAATATTGTTTATTTTAATTTTAAATTCAGACAGGGTACATCGGATAAACTATCTACGTAATATGGAATGTTTTTACTTCCTTATAATAACATATTTTTAATAGAGTATTGTTTTAGGCTCCGGGCCAGCGGTGACGCCGCTGCAGGGCCCGATACTCCTGCGCAACGGCACGGTGCCCGTCGTACCCCTCACTTCCTACCCCACCGTCAACAATGGGTCTTTCTACCAAATACCAGTAAGTTGACTTTATTATTCATTATATCAAAATGTAAATTATTTTGTAATTAATTTAAAATATAATATTTAATTAATATATTTTAAGACTCCACAAAATGTTGTGGAAATGCACAGATAATTACTTTTTAATACAGCGAATTTGAATGTTATGTAAATAACAATATAAGAAGGTACATTTTTCTAATAGAGTTTCGTAATATTAATAACTTAGCGTGTTGCCAACCGTACCTACTGCTTACAATGTGTTCTGATGCATGTTGTAAAATGTACAAATCGAATAATAAAATAAGTACAATAATACAATTATGTCCATGTATCGAAATTTATATTCTATTTTCACAAAAAATATTTATTTTTAATAATTATTTATCTAATATGCTGCCTCCGTAGTCGAACGGTTACCATGCGGACCTGCCTTGCAGAGTATCCCGTGTAGATTCGCGTGTCGGGAGAAATATTTGTATGGCCAACATTTATTTCTCTCGTGAGTTTGGGTGTAATTTGTAGTTGTCTTGTAATTTGTGAGTGCATCCATGGCACCCGCGATACAGGGTTTCCTTAGTGCGGGGCTATGAGTGTGTGCGTTGTTGTTGTTCTTATATATTACATTTAAAATAATAATAATTAGATAAAATGCTATAAAATGTGACATTAGCATTGTTATTTACTTCAGTAGCAATAGAACTCCCCTTGTGAAAGAGTTTATCCAGGGAAGTACTGCCACCTTACTTACTACTGCCGCCATGCAGTAATGTGAGCATTACCGTGCTGGTGAAATCAGGCACATGGCACTTGTTAACTTATACCTCAGGGTGACGGGCGCTTTGGCAGTGACGGGAGAAATATTTGTATGGCCTGCATTTATAATTATAGTTTGTAGTATCCATGGCACTTCTGACACAGGGTTTCCCTAGTACGAGGCTATGCGGAGTGTGTGCGTTAATACCTACCTACCTTTAGTACTATATCTATAATAGCTACGTAAAACTGTTTTTCGTCAATACAAGTAAGCATTAACAATTATTACTGTCTTATTATTCTGAGTACATTTGCCTTGGTACTGTTTAGTACAACATCCACAGTTTACTTGTGGGCAAATGCAATGTTTACATAGAGCGATTGAAGCACGCGACTTACAATTTGTCTTGTCTTCTCAAACAGTGTGTTAGCTTAACCTAGCTGCAGCGATGGCCATTTGTTTTAATAATTTCGCATGCTATACTCTTTGTATACCAATCTCTAAATTGCACTATTGGTTTAATAAGGCCACATCTGCAAAATTACAACTTTTCAATAGAGAAATTTCAATATTCTACGAATGAAGTTAGTTGACACTGCGTTTGCGCCTGTCACACTGAGGCATAAGTTGACAAGTCTTATGTGCCTGTAATTTCACTAGCACCCCTCAAAACCGGAAAGCAGTGTGACGGTGTCACCTCCTTGCATCGTCATCCCACCTTTTTATCGCCTTTCTCCGTTCCTGGCCACTCGTATTTAAATTTAAATTTTGAATTGTTCCATAGTTCTTTTGCCTCGCATTCTGATTTTATTTCGTTCCATCGTCACTCCCTGCCAAATCGCGGCAGCGAACACGTCTTCCTTTCTTATTTTTTTGAGACGTTTACCAGACGTTTTAAAGATCATAAATATTGTTGAAACCGGAATACATATTTATAAAACTGGATTTATTACCACTAGTTCTTTACCCTTTTGCACTCCTGAACTTTACACTCACTAAGCAAGATTATGGAGGCGCGCTGGCTGCGGAAACTACCACTCTCCCTACGACATTACTATCCTATGGCACTCCACCAGCAGTGCCCTTGCAGCAGTAATGCTCATATTACTGCTTGGCAGCGGAATTAAGTAATGTAGTACTTCTTTGGACGAGCTCTTGCACAAGGAGCTCTACTGGTAATAAATAAAAATCATGGTTTGTTAGGTTTCCCGTTAAATTATAGTCCCAAAATTTCAAATTCCAGTAAAAAAATCCGGTAAATACTTGTTGTTTTAGATTAATCATGTACCTTTTGAGCGCAGACCACACCGCGAACGAAGCGAAGCTAACTTAGCATAACTCACGTAGCCGGGGCATCTTTTCATACTTCGGTTCACACCGCGAACTTTTTTTTGGGGGGATATCCTCCTAAGCTAACCGAGCTAACTAAACTAACCCAACAATTCCGCTAGCTATGTAAAATACATATGTCGCCCTTTTGCCGCCTTTCACCCCCGCACATATTCATAGTCACTACTTACTACGTATTTTCTTAGCTTAGCTTTGCATGCAACTACGTGAGCTAAGCGAGCTAAGTTACCTTAGTTGGCATAGTTGGTTGCATGCAACTACTAAGTTAAGTTAGCTAGTTTAACCTTCTCCATAAGGTAGCCGAGCTACAAAAAATGCAATGTCGATGTGCTTTTTGCATGATTTCGTTTGATCACACATGTTGATCGAAATAAAAAATACCATGTCGAACGTCTCTTGCTTACAAATTTACTCATTGTGTGATCGCATGTGTCGATCGTCAAAAAATGGAGCAAATCTGTAGGCACGTTTAGTACTACACAAACTGCGAACGTAATTACAGTTCACGTTATGTATACATATCGAAGGCCAATCGTAGGCTTAAATAATTGATATAATTATAAAATACTAAGTTAAAATATTCGAATCATTTTTATAGCTTTATTTTCTTAAGTAATAACCAAGTAATTAAGTAATGAATTTATATGAGTTTTACATTTACTTAAGCTTTATCACAAATGTATAAAGTGCCAATTTATAAATTGTAATCCCAACATAACATACCTTGTTGTCTCATATGAATTCTTTTCGCGTAGATGAATATATATAAAATTTTGTTTTGTCATTATACATAGGGCGCACTATAAGTTTCGGGAACTGGCCACTTACATAAACAATATTTAAAAAGTAATTACAATATTTGAAAATGGAACTCTTTGGCTGTAGAATACAATTTGTTTCATCTGACTGTCACTTGTTTTTACATTATGGCGTCATTTTAGAATTAGTTCGTGATGGTCGCCCGTCCACTGCTGTGAACAACCAAAACATTGATGCTGTGCGCCGTATGATCAAAACAGAAAGGCATGTGATATAACATGAGATTCTGACATCTTTACGTATAGGCACGAGTCAAATACAATCAATATTACACAAACATTTGGGTGTGAAAAAGCTGTGATCTCGGTGGATCCCACACAATTTGACTGAAGCTCAAGAAACGGATCGCGTCACTTGGTGCAACGCTATGCTTACCAGATTCAACGAAGGGGCGTCAAATTTGGTGTGGGAATAGTAACAGGTGACGAAACATGGATTTATAGTTATGATCCCAAAACAAAGCAGCGTATGGGTCTTTCGAGATGAGCCAACCAAAATGGCGCGCGTGCAAAGTGGAAGCAGCCTCTAAGTGGATGATTGCTTCTTTTTTTAATAAAACTGGACACGTGGTTACTGTTGCTTTGGAGAAACGTTGTACCGTGAATAGTGATTGGTACACTATCATTTGTTTACCGGAAGTTATTGACAGACAAATGAATTTTGGAAGGTGAACAACGTTGACCATAGGAGCCATCCCGCGTACAGTCCCGACCTGACACCTTGTGACTTTTATTTATTTCCAAAAATTAAGAACCAGTTAACGATTAGTCAACGCTTTTCATCACCTGAAGAGGCGGTCGAAGAGTATGAAAAATATGTTTCAGAGGTGATGGTTCATTGGAAGATGGTTCAATCGTATGAAAAAGTGCATTAACGCTAACGGAGAATATTTTGAGAAACAATAAATTCATTTCTGACCATTGTTACTCTTTTTTTCTTATTCATTCCGAAAACTTATAGTACGCCACACGTACCTATCTCTATATACCTTCCTACGCGTAAGCAACAAATAAAATCATAGACAAAGCAACAAAATTCATATTTTCCTGAGTGACTCTGTCTGACGTCGTTTCGCGGCTAAAGCGGTAATTACTCAAATATGAAAGCTCTGACTATTTCTAAAAATATGTTGTGACATAATGTTAAACATATGTAATTATTATTTATAGACATACTTTTATTGGCACAACACAAAACCACTCTAAAAGCAGATTGCATACAAATAATTATTTGACATATAATTACATTTAAAATTATAATAAAGGTGCAAAGTAAATAGTCTAGTATGGTCTGTGTTGCGGCGTCAGGCCAATACGAGCCTTATCTCAGCATATGCTGCAGTAACTTACCACAGCACTGATTTTTCAGTAAGCCGGTAGCATCGAGGACAAAACCAGATGTAGAGACGAAATAATCCTTTTCTGGCAAAACTCATCGGGCAAATGGGCCTTATATCACTTAAATATCAACTCTCGTTTGCGCGGAAATCACAAATTAGAAAGCTGAAATAGTACAGCGCCAACAACTGACCTGTGTGTACGTCTCCGTATATTCCAAAAATGTTCTGTATTTATTGTAATAAAGATAATATCTCTAACAATGGGGGGCTGTTCCATCCCGTGGTGTGGTAAAAACAGCAAAACATCTAATTACAAAACAAACGGAATCACATTTCATCGGTAATTATTATATACGTAATAATAAATTAAGTACGTAATTTTTCAATTTTTGTCCATTATAGCAAAGCTCAAGTTAAACCTGTCGAATTGAAGTGAAACAATTGACGACACCCGTCAATTGTTTTGGATTCGGGCTGGCCAATCGTAGCGCAGTTGTCACCGTAATGATTTGGCAGAATAGTTTTCAAACAAATTAAATGACATTTCGTCTCTATTTCTGGTTATATACATATACTCGATGGCCTGTAGCAATAGAATAATACAATAGAACACATATTTGTTGCTAAAGCAGCATACATGTAAATAACATAAATTAGGACTTGGATCAAAATGACGAATTAAAAGCTAGTCGGTATTTAAAAAACAAGAACATTAACCGCCTTAGTACAACAATTTAGTAGCAGTAGAATTCCTCGTGAAAGAGTTCGTCCAGGGTAGTACTGGCATCTTAAGTAAGAAACCGGTAATTAGTGATAATCATTTAGTGAATAACCACGAAAACTTTAAAATCTATAGTACACATTTACACTTTTTGCGATGACTGCGCTAATAACCAACCACGAAACGCAAATAATTCTGCAAATAAAGATTCTTTGCGGGCTCCATTTCGAATATACTTTAATAAAGCGGAATCGGCTTGAGCTGTTCTCAAAAATTTTGTCCGTGCAGCAATAATGAAAAAGACGTTGTGCGTTTCGCGTTGGCGACCCGAGCGTTATCGATTACGTATGAAGGGATGAACATGTCGTGCGCCTAGTGGCAAGCGACACGCCTATCCATAGCAGTTGCCATACCACACAGAGCTTTAACTCACAAAGATTTTAGGGGTACTGCCACTGCGCCTATCACCTTTATTTATTTATTTATTAAGTACTACCACATCATATATATTACAACATTTCAACATTCAACATACGGAATTACATCTGATATATATGACAATTACGGTGTACATAGCATTTATAATAGAAGGGTTACTAAAACAACTTATAATAACTTAATTTAAATTACGTCACCTTAGGACACAAGTAACTCCCACGTGCCTGTAATCACCAGCTCCCTTCAAAACTTTGTCAGCAGAAATAGGTTAGATAAGCAGTAGTTCCCAGTACGAACTTACATACGTACTTCACAAGGGGCGTTACTGTTACTAAAAAAGCTTTTTAACTTGCTTAACTAAAGCTATTCCGATATTTCGATTTTGCGTTAAGTATGGTTAATCCCGAAAGGCTCTACCGCGAAAAATACTTCACATGTTTATATGCAAATTGTACGCACCCCAAAATCTCACATGAACAAGTAACATTTTGTATTTTTAGATAATAATAATAATAATAACGCACACAATCAACATAGCCCCGCACTAGAGAAACCCTGTGTCGCGGGTGCCATGGACACACACATAGACAACCACAAATTACACCCAAACTCACGAGAGAAATAAATGTAGGTCATACAAATATTTCTCCCGGCCCGGTAATCGAACCTGTGACCTTTGCGTGGCAGTCCAGCATGGTAACCGTTCGGCCACGGACGCAGTTAGTTAATAAGTTGGCAACTACGATACGTTCGTTATAGGGTTCAAGTTGTATTTACCGATTCAAATTATATTCAAGTAGGTTTTCTTGTTATCGAACATCTGGTGCTTCTTATTCGCCGTAATATCCATACAATTGTAAATAAATGTAATTTATGTAAGTATAAAATGCGTATCGTCGGTATAAATAATGCAAACATTGGTCACCCGTGAAGCAGACTTATGTCGAATGAATAGGCAAATTGTATGACCAAAAAAGCAAATCTATATATATATATATATACATATATATATATTTATACAGATTATAAGAAGCGGACTTTTTTTAGTCGTGCGCCTAGGTACAAAACCGACACGCATGTTCATATCAGTTGCGGTGCTACTCAGAGCTTTAAATTGCTAAGATCTGAGGGGCAGTGCCCCTGCGCTTATTACTGCTTGGCGGCAGAAATAGGCAAGATGCAGGACTTCCCTGGACGACCTCTTTCACAAGGAGCTCTACTGCTACTAAAATTTAAACAATTTGAGTACATTGGACAAATAACGGATTTGCATATGAAAAAGGAAATTATAAAATAAAGCGTAATAATTGTGTTATGGATATTGCTGTGGACAAAGTTGTAAGGGTTCTGGTGAAATTACAGGCACATGCGACTTGTCAATTTATGTCTCAGAGTGACCGGCAGTGCCCAAAGGATTTTGGCGATTTAAAGTTCTGAGTGGCACTGCAACTGCTATGGATGGGCGTGTCGCTTACCACCAGGCGCGAGACTTGCTCGTCCCGTGACTTGGTATCATAAAAAAAAACGTTCAATATTTACAAAGTTATTGCCTATAATACAATTAGTCGAATGTGCTCTCAAATCTCTAATCTTATGTGTATACAATAAAATAAAATATACCTTTTGTTCCCTTCATAAACTCATCACTGTAACAAAGTTTATGCTGGGTTACTCGTAAATGTTAATGCGGTTTAGATTTATCGCAATTTTGTGTGATCTTGTTAGAAAAATATGTAAAAATATAATTTTCTAAAAATGTTAGTGTATTGTTATTATTATAATATTATTTTGCTTTTTACTGAGCTACCAAAACCTTTAGCGTAAATAAAAATATGGAAACAACCGAATGAAATACTGAAAGTTTCGAAAAATCTCGCTGACGTGATACTGCTCTACCAATTTACTTATACTTTACCGAAAATTATTGTTAGCAATTTTTTACCGAAAATTACCTATTACAAATTTAAAAGCGACCTAGCTTACAAATTTCATAAATTTTGGCGCTTGACAACATATGACATACATCGGTAACTTAGTTTTTTTTTCCGAATTTTAGTATTATTCTGAAGTATAGTTGTTTTCATAGAATTGCGATTTGAACAACTTTTGATTGTTTGCTAAATATGAGTAATTTTGTTGGTATATTCTGTGTTTATTTTTCAGTAACTTATTTTAACTAAAGTTATCCTTGGTTCGCTGCAATTTCATTTGTTTTTCGGAATTTTATTATTTCCCAAATTTTAAAACAAATAATAAAAATGTACTCAGAGATACAATTCTAAATGACTCTGAAATCTATCTTCACACGAAGTTACAACACCTAAATTAGTGTATAACTTAAATTTACATCGTAGACACCGAAGTATTCGCAATAAAACCCTTAACTACACAGCGAGACTTATTAGAATTACGAGAGCGTAGGACCGGAGGAAACGTCCGAGCAGCCGGCGGTGCTGGCGGCGGCGGCGCGGCGGCGCGGCCGGTTAGTCACAGTCATGCGTGGGCGCTGATAAAATGTATACGTGAACTATTTACCAGATTCGCCTACTTTATGTTTAAGCAAAGGAACTAAGAACATTCACCTTCCTCGCTATGTTACCGCACTTAGTGGTGCTTAGTCACATCAAGCCTTTATATTATGCCTGTATGTATTCACATCACTTAATTTGGGGTCAGAGCAACGTATATGATATTTCCTAATATTTATTTATTATTTACATATATTAAGTTTAACACTGTCAATACAGAGTTACATAGAATTAGTTTTTTGTGCCTGATACTAACTTACCGTACCTACCCTTTATAATGGTTATGGTAATGAAACAACTTTATTTATATTATTTACTACACACCATTTTTATAGTCTCGTGACTCCAGTTATACGGGTGGTTTCAAGTTGCAAAATTTATCTAAAGACAGAGTTGACAGTGGCGTGTGAATTAATCATGTTTATTCTGTGCTCTATGTGGAAATTGATGTGTTTCATAACACGAGGCTCATAAGACGCTGCGATAATCGACCGAAGGCTGTTCTTTAATTAGTTTGAGACAACCCGACCGAGTTTAAGTTTAAGCGACTACTGGTCACTAGCGATGCACACCCGTCACGATCGGATGACGCATCTTAAGATATTTTGAGGTTTCTGTAATAATTTAGATAATAATAGACTCTTTCTCCTCAAAGTTAGAAATAAAATATTGTTAATAAGTATCTTTCAAATGTTAATTAAAACATAATAAATGACTGTAATAACTTAATTAACGGACAATTGCGTATGCAAAACACGAACGAGAGACATAAAATTTAGCAATAAATCATTTGCAAAGAACTATAGGCGCCAGAACAGAAGATGGAGACGCCACAAAACTATTTAGATTTTTTACTTACAAATAAATGTATGCAAATTTATTTCGTATCGTGCAAGGTTATTGACACAGTTGCGTCTAAAATAGTGAATTACTTTTGAATTGCTAAATAACGAGATATTGCTAAATTAATGACACGATCTAGTTTTCTATTTTAATAAATTACGCAATCAAAAATATCATAAATCATCGCAGTTCTAATTATTAAGTCTCATGCACACTTTATATTCGACATGCTCGGTAAATCGTAATCCTCTAAGATATCGATACTCATTCGTAAAAAGTAGAGTTTATGACTGTACCGCATGCAAATTGAATTTCAATGCCCACAAGTTAGGCTAAATGCGTCGCATATTTGCCCGTACACCAGTACATGAACATTAAGTACCAGCTCAATAACTGCTCAATAAAAACAATTTAAAACATTAAACATTTAAAAGACATTAACGTAATGTTATCGGCGGTCAATCAGGGATCTTGCGATATGGCTTTCGAACGTGAACCATTGTGTAGTGTTTTACTAAGAATTAAATTTTTTTCGGTGGTTACGGGTGGCTTGCTACGAATTCGTTCAGTTAATTAGTGTACTCGAACATAAGACGACCTATGTTAATTAAACGTTTAAAATAAATCCATCGTGGAACTTATAGACAACATGGATTTACTAAGCTGCCGGAAAACAGTGAGTTCATGACGAATGATTTGGATTTTTAATATAGTTTTTAACTGTTTCAATTGTTACCAGACAGTTGATCGAGATTTTTTTTATTAATTGTTTATAAGCGGTTATGTCACGTATTTTATCACGGATGTAGATTTTCTTCAGCGTTTGTCAAAATATAAACATAAAGGACATACAGTACAGTCACGTGAATCAACGTGTATGGATACACGTAAGGAAATGGAAATTGAATTTCCGTAGAAAGTATTAGTCATATATTGTCCAATATAAAATATTAATAGCAAAAAATATATCATGTTTATTGAGATTAAAATTAAAAACAAATCAACATACTGAAGATTATTTTATTATTACTACTCTACGTGTGCACGTATTTTAAGAAATTTAATAAGAACTCTGTGCTTAAAATATGCAAGAAAACTTGTTTAGGAACGGCAAAGTTTTTTAGTAATTATTGCTTTTTAATTTCTTTCCGTTTACGAAAAGACAAAGGTTGAACACCATACAGCCAAATGGTGGTGAATATTTCTTTTGCTAGTTTTAGGTAGATATGTAAAAGTCAAGTCTTCAGTCCATTACATTCTATTAGACTTCTTCTTCGGTTGTCATAAACGAGTGGAGTCAATTCAAGCTGTAGGGTCATCGATAATAACCTCTTGAAAGAAAAATGAAACAGCAACAATTACATTATCTTAATAATTGAATATGTTTTACATTATTTATATTATTATTATAATTTCATTAACGTAACAAGTACGTCATGACAATGGCTTGCCGTATTTACAATTAAGTTTCAATAGTAACCATTGACTTACAAATAAAGTATTTAAGCCATTATTTATATTTTTTTAGAACCAATGTCATGGTTATTCAAAACAATTATCACTAATTGCATGATTTTTTGACCACGGTGTGACCTGTATTACTCTCCCGATATTCAACTACAAACCACATACGTTAAGACGGTCCAAAGTGTAAACCCCATGTGCTGTTGGTTGTATTTGTTTATTCATGTGACCTTTATTTTGACTGCTGCCATCTTTCGTCTTTCAGATCCTATGGACAGCACTCTCTCTGGCGCTAGGTTACGAGCTTCAAGGTCAAATTGTCAGAGGCGTGCCATGTGTTAAGCGGAATTATCAACTTTATTGTCCAACCGCTGGGAACACTTATCCCTTGTAAGTATTATTGCATATTTTATTTGGACTGGTTTTCTTATTACCGCACTTAAGCTATTTATAGAATAAGCATGAATAGGGTAGCTATTCTACTATTAACCTGGAAGGTCATAATACGACATTCCTATTATTATATCACAAAAGTATTGTTCTGGAAAATTTCGGAAATGCAAACATTTTGTTTTTCACTTTCCGTTCAAATAAATGAATAATAACAACATCAACAACAACAACAATTAAATAAATTCTCAAACATATTCACTAAATTTATGTAATTATTGCGTTTCCTTTACTTGTAGTATTCACTTATATAAAAACTTTCTGTCTTTACATATTTTCTATATTTCAAAACTTGCACTATGAAAAACCTAAAGAAACAGAGGTTGCAGACATTATGTACACTTAAACTTTTGTAAAATAAGTACATATTACCATATCATTTCTAAATAAATGTAATTTTTCATCAATTCTCATCAATATTTTCTTACTGTAATTTTATTATCTGAAAAAAATGTTTGTATTCACTGTTTCTTGTTTACATTGTCTGTATACATTTTTTCTAATTGAAATAAATGAAGACATTACATACATTACATACTTTGCTATTAATAAATATTGTAGACTTAATGTATACTTCGCATTTTGAAAAAATTATCACCATTGTGCAAAACAGTGCCCTTAAATTTTCCTACGGGCAATAATTTATTAAAAATACGTTAAAAATCTTTTGCAGAACTTTTTTCTACACATAGTTAATACTTACGCGTAGTTAATATTAATTATAAGTCGTATATTACTCATAAAATATAGATAATATGTGTATAACAATATTTCCGTTTTAAATTCCAGAGATAAAATCGAGAATTTCATAGACGAAAACAAGGCTTTGATAAAGCGGATGTACGGTTCTTTCACGGTACCTGGTGGGAACAGAGTGCGGCGAGCGCCAGGGGTGCCTGACGTGCACTCGGGCGATTCTTACTTCCGCCATGTTCGACAAGCGTCTAATACCAATCTACCTAATCCACAGAATGTTAATAGTACTGGCAGGTATGTCGAATATTACAAAAAAAAACAAAGATCCATGGCTTGTACAGTCGCTAGATGCGGAACGAGCGGTTTTCAGTTTCAAAATATCAGTGTCATGAAACGAAGAAATCAGGTGGCTTCGAAAACTTAAAAGCATTTGCGCACTACATCCGATTCGTATCCGTTCCGAATCCGAAAAATGATGGTCCAAAATGTCACAGGTGTCATTTTATCTTTTTTTCCAATCTCTCGGTGTACGAGCGATATTCGTATTTTCTCGGATTCGAAATGGACTTAAACTCAAGCAACAGCCGAAATGTGTCCAAGTTTTCTGGGTTTGTTTATACAAACCCAGATTATTCTCGGGTTCGGAATACGAATCGGTTGCAGCGCACTGTCGCGCAAAATGAAAAATTTTACCCAAAATTAATTAAGAAATTAAGAACAGGCGGTACGGGGTAAACCGTGGAAACTCTTAAAAAAATTACTAGGACACATTTTTAATCAAGCTGTAACATTTTTCTTCGAATATCATCCCCAGAGTAACGGAACAAGGTCCATCAATGAGTAGCTTCATTGCTACCTTGTACATGGCACTTGATTTGTTAGTTTCTCGACATTGAAACATTCTTTCGTTGACTAGTCAAATTAAATACTGAAGAACGCTCGCCATAAACAACTAATTTTTAATTTTGAGGACAATGATATCAAGATTCAATATATAACGCCTCGATAAATTGCACCCTTTTGTGCAATAGGCCGTATCTGCGAAAATGAGAATTTTTCAGGAGAGAGGAGAGAAATTAGTCGATAACTTTTATGCTTAAATAGGAGAGTGGTACATTTTCACAAATACACAATTTATTTCATGCACCTTTTACAAATTATTATCGAGTTCTTAGGTTTTCGCGATTGTTATCTACACATACGAAATGAAACTATCCAAATCGCGTATAAGTATTTGTTTTTCCTATTTTTATGACTTTCATATGATGAAACCACTTCAGACGTAAATCTAAAGTTCGCCCCCCCCCCCCCTCTCTTAGTGAAATTTTACGCCCCACGAATCATCCACCCTAAGGGTGGCTGTTCACGCATGAACATTCATTTTTACAAATAGCGCCTAAATTTCACTTAAGGAGCAATTATTTTAATGGTTGGTTTTGCTATTCTCCAACTCAAGGCGTTTTTCTCTCTCAATATACTTTGAGTAGTGAGAACCGATTTTTATTATTTTTATGTCAAGTCCTGTATAGTAACGAACTAGGGTATATTTCAATAAAACTTGACAAATAAATGTAATTCCACATACTTTTACGGTCGGTTTTTTTAGTACTCTGTACTGAGATTATTTCATTTTACATTTATAAAACCCATGTATCTAATTAACTAAAGTCCTCTACCCGCATGGGGCCAGCGTCACGAACTAGAATCTTAAAGCCTTTCCTTAAGGACACCCTTGCCCAACAGTGAAACGTATAATGGGTTGATGATCTATCCAATTACATACGCGGAATGCCAGTTGTCAGAAACAGACAAGTATATATATATATATTTTATAACATCAAGTGACGAGACGAACAAATCGTGCGCCTGATGGTAAGCTACACGCCTGTCCATCACAGTTACAGTGCCACTCAGAGCTTAATACTTACGAAGACACTTTTCTTCTTAAACGACCCATTCACTGACTGCAGGCAGTCTGCCGCGCAGTCAATAGCCTGCTCACATATTATCCTGCGTATGGCCCACGTATAGAGTCGCACAGGACGCATTGCAGGATTACTGGATGGCTTGCTCGCTGCGACTACATTGATAATCCTGCATTATGCGGTGGACGGCACGGCGGACTCCAATAGAGATAATGAATGCCCCCTTTTAGGGCAACTTTGTCTACCCCAGATCAGGGAACCATTTTGCCAGTACCTATCAAATGTACACTTAGACGAGATTTTCGAAATAGGATGGGATTTCCGCGATGAACGACGTGGTGTCGCCGCTGCCATGGCTTTATTTATTTAAACATTTTAGTACAGTACAATATAGTACAAATGGCGGACCTAATTTCATATGCCTATTCTCTATCAGTCGACCTTAGCGCCAAAAAGAAAAAAATAATAGGTTAAAGCTACGGTTAAAACAAAAATAACAAGACAGTTATTGATGAATTATAAGCCACAATTTTATAGATAATTTATGGGGTATAAAATAAATAACAACATAAACATACAATTGTCACAGCTTTCGCACTATCATAAGTACAATAAAAACCAGTCAATAGAACGTGGAAACTGTGACACTTTTTAATCAGGTTAATATACCTACCCATGAGCTATTTCTAAACTCGAACGTTTTAGAACTGTGTGAGAGATATATAATGGTTTCGATTTCAGGGTGGACGCATGTGAAAGTAAGACAGAGATCATGACACCGTATTGGGCACTGAACTCGGCGATGAAACTCCGGGCCATAGTGAACACTATGCATTTTGAGCAGGCCATTCATCAAGAAGTATGCAGGTACCATTTTTTACTTTTTTAAATGATATTCTAATGGTAAGGGACACGCCTATGCAGAACAATTGCAATCAGTTTAAATCACAAAGATCTGAGGATCACTGCCACTGCGCCCGTCGCCTTGAGACATAAGTTGACAAGTCCCATGTGCCTGTAATTTCACCGACACTCTTAGCCTTCAAAACAGGAACGGAGTAATGCTCACATTACTGCATGACGGCAGAAATAGGCAAGGTGGCAGTACTTCCCTGGACGAACTCTCATAAGAGGAGCTCTACTGCTACTGGAGTAAATAACAAAATGCCTGTTAAATTTTATAACATTTTACCTAATAATAATAATAATAATAATAATAAGTATTTTTAGATACCCTATGGTCCATTATATAGCGCTAATGTAAATGTTTACTGGGAAATTGTTAATGTGAAGGATATTCGCGATAGCGCGCACGACTGACGAACACAATCGCGCGGCCTTTCCCTCTTCCTTCCAACGTCTTTGCTGTATCACGCACGAAAGAGTGTCTGTGTAAAACCCGCTAATAAGTGATACATACCTACGTTTTGATATCCTCGGCGCCTTAGGAGGATAAAACTATCGGTTTAGAGAGATAACAAACAATTAAGAAACTAAACGTAATGTAACTTTTAAAAAAGTTAATAATACAATTTTTATTTATTTCATTTCAGTACAAAATCTACGTCAAGATGTTCCGGGGACTGCGGCTGTGAACAAAAATACAAGTGGCACCGGTTACTGGCGTATGATCCAAGTGATGATTGCGCTGGAATCTTCATGGACTGGTTTCTGTTCCCCTCATGCTGTGTCTGTCGATGTAACCCTTAACTTAAAAAAGTTTTTGATATCATTTCACGAACGGCCACAAGGTCTTGCATAAATTGTCACATTTTGATTTTTATGAAACATTATGGAGACGAGAGAGGTTCTATTTCAAATGGGAATTTTCATATTTTATGTAGGTGTCCATAAACGTATGGCCTTCAATACTTATAGAAGACAATTCATGCAGGTAAAACTTTGTTTGGTGTCGTACTGTCATTGAATATTTTCATAATAGATACCAACTTTCATTAGAGCTGTTTTTCGCCTATGAAAGAAAATTCATGGGTGAGAATTTCAATACAATTAACAATGACAAACCATCGCTTTTAATTGTAGGTTATTTGTAAATTACCTTGACATATTTTTTAAATTTCGATAAATTCTTTAGTTACCTAGCTTTTTCCTGCTTTACATATAAGTATACATATTTCTGTTGGTATATTTTTAGTAAATTATAACATGGATATTAGAGATACAATTATAACAATACACTGCCATTGTACAGTTAGATTATTAGTTTTAAAAATTGTATTTTCATAGCTTTACCTAATCTTAAATTAACAAACCACGTTAATCTAATTTAGTACTTATTGTATTTTATTTTACAGAATCGTTTTAAATGTTGTACTACTTTATATTATACAGATTTTGTACAGTCAATTTACAAAGAGGATAAATTTATCTTTGCTTAGCAAACAAAATTCAAATCGAAAGTCGTTGTTGTTTACTTTTGGACATTTCTATTTAAGAGCCAACCTATTTAAAAGCCAGGCTCTTGCCGACGTAGCCTCCACCACTCAATCGTGCTACATGTTCGGAAAATATTGTGCAGTGGTTTCCCGCTTGCCTTTTGCACCGGGATTCATCGGCTGATCGGTCGCCCCCTGATATGCGGTCAGAAGTTGTTTCTAAAAATCTTTCAACCGCCTTCTGCCGGTACTAGCACAAGAAAGTTTTTAAAATGGCGGCTTTTACTCGCCATGTCACAGTCGTTGTCATAGCTAGAACTTTTTGTAGTATTATATTTGGCAAACTCATTCTACTGGGTTCCCCATTACGTCCTGATAACGCTGCAGCTTTTCAATTGTGGATACAGACAAGAGATATACGTCTGTGGTTGTGGACTACTTATTCACTTTACGCAGCTAACCACCATATCTGGTGGCCGTTCACTATCCACAGCCTGTGACCCCTTTCGTAGCCTACAGCTCGGCCCCAATTCACGTAAAAATGAATGTCAATCAAAATAATATAACCAACATTATGCAATTTAATAAATAGAACACATATTACTAATAATAGCTTAAAATATCTTGTAATATACAATGATATTTCTAGTTTTTTCACCCTCCTTTGATTTTATTATTATATATATATATTATATTTTATTTTATTTGAAATTATTAGAATTGACTTATGCGGTGTTGTTTGCTAGGCCATTGTAGCTAAATACTATAAAAGTAAGTTTTTTTTAGTAAAGGTAGGCGTAGATTTGAATCTTTACTATGAGACAGACTTTTCGATATGCAGTACAACATTAATTAATGGAAAAATTCAATAGGGTATTTGACATGAGTCAAAAATTCAATATTTCACATTAGCGTTAAAAAATACGTGAATTGAAACTAAAACGTAAAAACAGATTGAAATTAGTCAATAACAAATCATAAAAAAGCAATTAAGTATAACATAAACCACATTAATTGCGTAATGGCACCGTACAGTCTACATTCTAATGATCGTTTCGATAACAAGAATGATGCATCATTCTCCTCGTTGACTTTAATCATTCATTCATATATCTGGTATTAGTTGATATCGAATTTAAGGTTCATATTCAGCATTCTTTCTTGAATAAAGTACCTACCTTAAAACTTTGTCAGTCCTTCCATGCTGAATCAAAATAAATATCTAGCTAGACTTATGTATAAAACTTTATAAGTGATTAAGTACCCATGTAGTTAAGTTTTTATTTTTAAGATAAGTACTCATATCATTTTAATTATATATATGTAGTAATTTACATGCCTACTTTATTTAAATTTATTACTTATAGCATCAAATACCAATACAAATGAGTGTATCTTGAATTATCTTGTCCTAAATAAAATCAAGGCTACTTCAAACAAATGTCGAGAACTTTTTTGTAAAATTCATTTAATTAGATAATTGTCAACATACATAGGTAATAATAATAAAGTACTACGAGAGTTTGCTTTTTTATTCCAGTAGCCGCCTAAGCGAATAGAAAATCGTTAGGAGTGTTCCTCAGGGTACAGTCAAAAGCACATCAAGCCCGTTCTTATCGGAAGCGGCTCATTGTTGGATTTTAGTCTTAAGTATCGAGCTTGACGTGCTCTTGACCCTATTCCTCTCTTCCGGTATTTTTCAATGCTTTTGGGCCACTCACTTCAAATTGCCGTAGTCAGACGACGCGCCGACTCACGGTTCATTAAAACGAGCATTGCAACCATTGACTTACAAATAAATTGCAACATAAATTTTATCTTCTACATAAGATTACAAATTTCTTAAACGAAAACTAAATAGACGGTTCACCAAGCGGCGCCGTACTGCACAGCGCGAGATTTGTAAAATGAAATGTAATTTAGGACACTATCTTTTGAAAATAAAATGTATGTATATGTATTACATGTCACTCAAAGTAGACCGATTGTACCTACCGGAAGGCCATTTTTTTCCTGTATCTACGCAAAAGGATCAAATTTTTTTTCTTGTAATATCAAGTGACGGGACGAACAAGTCGTACACCTGAGGTTAAGCTACACGCCTGTCCATAACAGTTGCAGTGCCACTCAGAGCTTTAAATCACAAAGATCCGAGGGGCATTGCCACTGCGCCCGTCACCCTCCCTGAGACAAGTTGACAAGTCCCAAATGCCTGTAATTTCACCACACTCTGTCTCTAGCACAGAAATCTAATAAGAAGAAAATCGATTGTCAATGTGGTTTTGTATAAAAATGAGTTATAGCGTTTTGACAAAATCATTACAATATCTGCGTCGGAACCGAAACAATTTACATTATTATGGAGAGACGACATCATTTAACCCGAGAAGTTATGATGCGAGCCGTCGGAATGTTGGAAGCTGGTTCCAGGCAACGTGCTGTGGCTTTCACTCTTAACACTACACAGATCGTCATAAGTCGCCTCTGGACGCGCTATCGCATGACGGGTAGCGTGGCCGAGCGACATGGAGGACGATCTCGCAACACGACTCGCAGACAGGACCGGTATATCCAAAATACTGCTCGACGGAATCGTACCATGACCGCCATGATGTTGGTTACGAGACACAGCTCCTCAGGCTTGCTAATAAGCGATCAAACAATCCGAAATCGTTTACGTGAAGTGGGTCTGCGATCCCGAAGGCCGCTCAGAGTTCCACCTATTGCACCCTGCAATCGCAGGACCCGTTTATGATGTGCTCGCGAACACAGAAACTGGGAGGAAGAAGACTGGCGCTATGTGTGCTTTTCGGATGAATCCCGCTTCGGTATGAGACCGGATACAAGACGTACTCGAGTTTGGAGAACATCTGGACGTCATGAACGTTTGAGATATTGTCAGGAAGTTCATCCATATGGTGGGGGAACAATAATGATATGGGCCGGTATTTGGATCGGCGGAAGAACCGATCTCATTTGGATCAGGAGTAATCTCAATGCTCAAGTTTACGCAGAGAGGATTGTTTCAGATGTTATCATCCCTTTGCGAGGCCAGTTGGGTGATTCATTTCAACTAATGCATGACAACGCACGTCCACACACGGCTAGAGTCGTAACACGCATTCTTGCCGAAGCTCGTATCAACGTTCTGCCGTGGCCTGCTCAATCGCCAGACCTCAATCCAATTGAGCACGCATGAGATATGCTTCAAAGAAGAGCTGTGCCGAGTATGCATACCGTACATACTCTACAACAATATTTTGACTACAACAATATTTTGACTTGTTACAAAACACATGGGCGGCCATTCCTCAAAGTGATTTTGATGAACTCATCTTAAGAATGCCAAATCGCTGTAATTGTGTGATTCGTGTTAATGGTGGAAATACAGATTATTAATTTTCTTATCTTTACAATAAAAATGAGCAAAATCATCATTTTCGCCATTTTTTTGTCATTTAATTGACGCCGTTAATTTGAGTTTTTTCCCACAATTTGCAAAAACATCAATTTTAGTTTATTTTTATTAAATATAGGGGTAAGCGGTTAAATAAAACATAAGCATTAAAGTAAGAAGTCGTCTGATCCCTAGACACTTTTGATGTGTGTATTTCTTTAATTATATATTAACAAGCAGAGTAAAGCCGCGTAAAGTCCAATACGCTGAGTAGATTTAATATTCTGTCATAGCCACCTCACATAACCACTATGAACAATTTAATAATTGGTCAATACCACTCCGACAGGGAGTGATCGAAAGTGGTAAAATGTCTCAGCCATTCCGAATGAAATTTTATACGATTTAGTATTAACTAATACTTTAAATTACGTTTAACTTTTGTATTTCGGTGTTTGTCATAGATTTAGTATACTAAATCTATGGTTTTTGTTATATTTTTAAGCTAATAACCGTATAGCCAATGCGCAACAAATAAAGAAAAAAATATTGACATGATAATGACATCTGTTTGTTTTGACAGTTTCTGCGTACATAGGTACTTATTTGGTTTAGGATAGAAAATTGTGATTATTTCATCTAAATAGTAGGAAATATGTTGCGGAATTCATTGCGGGTGTTGAAGTCGCGAAACCAATGTGGACGGCTATGTGCTACGGTTGTGGTCAGGTAATGATGTCGACGAACCTTACGAAATAAACTCATTTCATATCGTGGCGAGAAATACAATAATTATGTCGAAATTTCAGATTCAACTATGCAAAAGATTTTAGTGCTCTCTCTACACCAGTATTAGAGCACAAAAATGCTGTTAACAACCAAGTTTTAACCAGTATTTGTCCCTGCCGGACAATGTTTATCCAAACTCAAGATACGCCAAATCCTAACAGTTTGAAATTTTTACCAGGAACAAAGGTCCTGGAGCCTGGACAGACGATGGACTTTCCTAATATTGGAGCTGCACAATGCAGTCCTTTAGGTATTACATTTATTTGCTCACTTTTATGATACCTGTTTGATGGCTTCCGCTTATTAATGTAGTTAAAATTTATAAAATAAAAAGTAAAGCGCCGTAAAATTGAAGCAATTTCTATTATCACTTTTCCCTCTTTATTTTCACATACTAAGTCATTAGCTTTGCATTGTACAGAAGATCACAGAGCACATCAAACTAGACATTGATGTCTCTTATTCTGTTGCACTGGAGGCAATATTCCAACAACAGAGTACAGCTTGTGTGGTGCTGACTGTACATATGTTGTGATGTGTTTGATGAATATTTATACATAGCATTAAAAAATGGCATAAAATATACTATATGTCATCGGCTTAGTGCAAGAAGTCATTAATTGCCTTATAATTCATATGGCAATTAATGACTTCTTGCAATAAGTCGACAATGTTATGTTGAGTT
>NW_020653853.1:10122925-10130321 GCF_003589595.1 Hyposmocoma kahamanoa
GCAATTAATGACTTCTTGCAATAAGTCGACAATGTTATGTTGAGTTTAATTTCCATTTCAGCAAAAATGCTTTTTCGTATAGAAGGTGTCAAAGGGGTATTTTTTGGCCCTGAATTCATTACAGTAACAAAAAATGATGATGATACAGAATGGAAGTTCTTGAAACCTGAGATCTTTGCTACTATTATGGATTTCTTTGCCAGCGGTCTGCCCATTGTCACTGACGCTAAGCCTTCTGGAGATACTCGTAAGAATATGAATTTGTATTACTGCTAGGCACTTTAGATAACCTAACATCAATTGAAGAGCATTGGAACAAAAACTGCTAAGTCACAGTTTGATTTTTTTAACGCTTAAGGGTTTTTGAATATTTCTATGTATTTAACCAAACCTGAATAGCAACTGCTAAATCCTCTTTAAAAATATGTCTTAAATGCACGGATCTGAACACAATACAACAAATCGATTCAATAAGACAAATTAAAATTAAAATTTAACAGTTTTTGTTCTGAAGCTCCTCAATTATAGTGAGTATGTTACTCAAAATCTGGTATATATTTCACTTAGCATACTGAAGGGGATGTCGGACAATGTCTATCGGAAATTGAACTCTGGGCCTCTTCGTCTAATGTCACAGTGTGCTAAATACTGAGTCGTCAAGGTCATAAAAAAAAGAACATTGGAATTATTACAGGCACACAAACACCCACATAGGTAATTGAACAGTTGTTTACTTAATTTTTTGTAAGTGTAGTCATATACACAAGATACCTGACCCCCCTAGCCGACTTTGTCGACATTTTGGTTCGAGCACAAAAATGTGGAGAAAATTGTTAAAAAAACTTAATCTTTAATCTGTGAGCTGTAAAATTTATTTTGGGATTCATCTCTAGTCGTCTCATTAGTGAATGACATCGTAAGAAAGTTTTTAAGCCTATTATACAGAATATAAATTTCAACCACCTTTAGTAAGGCTGTCGTGGCCTAGCTGTATAAGGATTGCTTTGCAATTTGAGACAAGCATGGTTCGAGTCACTTTTAAAATAAAATGTTATTTAGCTATGACTATATAATATTGTTTCTTTTTTAACCTCTGGATAGGTGTAAGGAATGTCTAAGTTGTTCCTACTGAACAATAATTTCTAATTTTAATAATTCTGTTAAGTGCGGCATATAAAAACAAGAAAGAATACTTTGATAGTCACTAAAACCTTGAAAGTATTAAAACTGAATAGATAAATGGGAACAAAACCTGGAACAATGCATAATCACAGATGACACGATCATATGCAAACTGCAGAGTGATTTCGTGATTTGTTAATCTATTCATACCACCCTACATACCTACCCACTTGTCAACGTTAACATCAAGAAGTGAAACAATGCTGTTAAAAATATAACAAAATAGATCGATCAATTCAAGAAGCCGCTCGACCAATTTACTTGAATGTTAAATGATGAGATTTAGTATTAGTTTAAAAATGTTTTGATCATCTTCAAATAATACTCCACTGTATTGCTTATGCGATAAAGTTCAAATTGCTTTAATTTTTTGTTTGATCAAAAGGTTTGGGCATGTTAGGGGGTCAGGTATCTCATGTATATGACTGTACAAGCACATAATGAAATATTTTAATTCAAGTGCCATTTTGATTTTACAGAAATAAACGAAGATGACGATGAAATTGTTCAAATGATAAAAGAGTTGCTTGATACTCGCATAAGACCCACAGTGCAGGAGGATGGTGGTGATGTACTATTTGTTGAATTCAAGGATGGAATTCTAAAGCTGAAGATGCAAGGCTCATGCTCTTCCTGCCCTAGTTCTATTGTCACTTTAAAGAATGGGGTAAGCAAGTTAAAGCTATGTTGTCATAATACTTGAACCACATATCGTCACCGGCTTTAACGATGATCCAAATAAAAAATGTGAAATGTGACAGTAAGGCTCAATTTATGTTGTAGTTGAACAGTGTGGAATCGTATTTTTGTTACAAAATTGTACTGTAATAAACTTTATGTTAATAGTGCAATGTACAAACTAGATATCAGCCAAAAAACAAGTCGCGTGTTTTCCGCAGAACCCTCGCGCGTCTTCTGGAGAAACCTCGCGCATTTTTTTTCTGTAAGGTCAAAATTGAGGGAGATGCGGTGTTGTTCCCCACATCATTACACCGTAGTTGAGCCACGCATTTTTAATATAATTTTTTAAACGACTTATTAAATTAATCACTATTGTTAAATTAATATTTTATAAAATAACTGGATACTGATACTTGGCATAAATTGACTTTTTTTACATTTTAGGTACAAAATATGATGCAGTTTTATATTCCGGAAGTAGTAGCAGTGGAACAAATAATTGGTGAAGACGAAAAAATAAGTGACAAAGTCTTTCAAGAATTTGAAAAACTCAAAGCTAAGGAGAACAAGAAGGAATAAATAAACAATCAATTTAATTGTGGACAAGAATTGTATAGCTGGTTTCTGATAATGTATATATAAATTATGTAATTACTTGTGTGCAATTTATTTCTAATTTAAACTTAAGTTATAACTTCAATTTTTAAGTAGTCTCGATTCTTCTTTTGTAGATTCTTGCTTTGTGTGCTGAAGGTTATAATAGAAAATTGAATCGATTTCAATATTTCAGCTAAAAGCAGGAATCATCAATCACATTCTATTGTAAGTATAACAAAAAATAACTTACAGACTAAAACATCAGCTGGTGAAGTAAAATCCTTCTCCATGAGTACATTTTTAGCAAATCAAGCCTGTGAAACTTATACTAAAATAAATAGTGGAATAAATTTTTGTTTTTAGATTAAAAATTACTTATATACCAACTGCACTAGCAAGTAGCTTCCTAAAATGATTAGAATAACAATGTTATGTAGGCCACAGAACAGGGAGAAACACTGGTACAAATATACCTACTCATCTTGTACTTCTCGGCTGCAACTCCACCTGCAGCTTAATTTTGATCGCCTCTCCCGATCGGAAACTGCGTCTCTTCCGAGTTGAGGTGCATAATTGCGATTCACAACTGGCCGATTGGAAACTTGACATTTCAAATCGGAACAATAGTTGATTTAACTCACAAATTAGAAAGCTACAGTAGGAATCAGCGTGCTGATTTTGATTCCAATCTGAATTGACCCTACCGGGTAGTCTCGAAATCAGATGGGTTTCTGAGCGAGAAGATGAAAATGATTCCTACTATAATCTTTCTAATTTGTGAATTAAATCAATTAGAAATATGAAAAGTTTCCGATCGGCCAGTTGTGAATCGCAATTAGGTATGGACGTCAGGATGTACAATGTGTTTTTTGTACCACTTTGTTCAGCATGAAGGGAGCAGATTTTCCAGAAGTATGTATTACCAATAATTGCTACCTTTACGAATGAAAGGTATGCGCTTCCTATCCACATTAGTTAAAAAAAATATAAACGATTGAAAAGTTTATGAGGAAGTACCAACGCCTGCTCTTTGTATTATGGCAATAAAGCACTAAAAAGTTTTGCTTTTTTTAAATTAATCAGGAACTTCTTCGTGAAATCTGCTCCCTTCATGAAAGTGGCGACCAGCCATCCTAACGTCAGTATAGTTGGTCAATTATTATTTTTATTTCTCACAATACATCAAAGATAGCAACTTAGAAAAGGTAGCAAATAGTAGCAATTCTTGAATATACACTCAGTGCCAGACGCGAAAGGCGACCGGCCATCCTGTTGGTTACTCTCAACTCCGAAAAGACGCAGTTTCCGATCGGAAGAGGCAATCAAAATCAAGCTGCAGTTTCATCTTCTCGCTCGCCTTTCACTATAATAACATGATGTCCTTTAGTTTCCATAGTCTAAGGATGGAAAAAAATAAAAGAAGTTTCCATAGTGTAAGGCCTAGGCTCTTAGAGGATGGAAACTTGGACCGTATTCCAGAACTCTACTCAATACTCAAGTCCGGACTTGAGTATTGCAATGAGCACTGAAAATCATACTCAAGTCCTTACGTTTAGAGTCGTATTTCCAGTGCTTGAAATCATACTCAAGTCTGCTCAAGTCCTGACTTGAGCATTGATTAGAGTTCTGGAATACTACCCTTAGACTAGGCTATTCTTTTATTTTTGTCCCTTCCTCTAGCTAGGAGATTTTCACAAAAGCCTTTGGTTTCCTAAAACTGAAAATTTATGGGTGGCTAAATAATATCTACCTATAAATATCTACCTCCAAAAATTATATCAACGCCAAATTCGACGTCAGCTATTTCATAGTAGCACCCTTCGCCTAATTTTATCCACATTTACTGACAGAACCGTTGTAAACTTGTAATATTGAGCCCAATTATATTGTCGCATGGTATTAACGGTTGGGAGCCGTCAATATACAACAACGTAATGTACGACACAAGAATGCTCAACACAGAAATGTCCGGCCCAGGAATTGGACACACAGGTCACGTGATATTATCATTTTTGATAGGCTTTGTTCACAGTGAGTGTGATGTCGGGTGGACATTCTCGTGTCGAGCATTACTGTGTCGTACATTACGTTGTTGGGCAATATAGGGACTCCTACGTTATTTTGCTTTGCATTGTAAAATCCATATTACCTACTGAGGCCACGGACTAATTTATTAAATATAACAATGAAATATAATAATATATTATATCCGTGATATTCCCGCTTATTTCCAAGGAATAAAATAGCAACACGCACGAATAATTAAAATTAAAAAAATATCGCTCTAGACCTTTTGGAGGGAAATGTCGTTTTTATTTTGACTTTCAATTATTTTGTGAAATCTAGTTTAAAGTGGAATAGGATAGTGCTATTGTGCCTTAATCGAAGATTAAAACGCGAAGTTTTACGAATCTTGAACTAAAATACCCGTAACGGCCCGTTTTAAGGAATCCCGAGTCAATCCAAGCACGCCGCCCGCCTCAAATTACCTATCCTCGTTGTGGCGGCCATATTTACAGAAAGATAATTAAACTTCATGTTTAGGCTGATGGCTTTGCCAAAGCCATAATAAATAAAAAAAAAAAAGAAAAAAAAAGAAAACATTTGCTTGTTTGGAGGTTTTTGGACTTTTTGGTTCGCAAGAGAGATTGTATTAGTAGTTTGTGCTATTTAGCACGATATAATAAGTCAACTGAGGCAAATCTTTTAGGTAATGTTGTTGAAATATTATTAACAATGTATATTATACTTTAGTACACGTATAAGCCAGTTATTGTTTCGTCATGTGCTGTTAGAACATAAAAATGACTTTCTTTTTAATTTGAAAATGTAACTTAAAAAGAGCGATATTGGCCCATTTCCAGTTATACCTGTTGTTTCCTACTATATATCTTTTACAAATGAATAAAATTATATAGTTTTTAAGTAAATTCTTAAGAACCCATTTTGTAATATGTCGGTAGATCGAAAACAAACCGTAAACAATGTTTTTTACGCTATCATTATGTTGTTTTTAGGAGGTAGACATGGATCCGGGAAAGGGTCGAGGCAGGGGCCTGGCCTTGCTTCAGGCCCTAAAGAAGAGTCAGAACATGGATTCTTCACCGTCATCGGATGAGGCTTCTCCGGAGTCCACTCCTAGTGCGAGTGCTACTCCAAGTGTTGTATGTGTGCCTATCTACTACTTAGTCAATAATAGCCTTTGTCAAATAATTAGTAAATACCCCAGTTGAAGCTACAACACTGAGCCGGAAAGATGGAATAGTGACACCACAAAGCTGTCTCTTGCCTCATGCAGGTTGCTTGCTGCTCTATTACTTTCGTCAGCTAAATATGAAAATGTCATAACTTGTTTTTGGACAAAATACCTTGTTTTACACTTAAGTGCAATTAAAACTTAAAATATAATATTATTCTAGTTACAAAACAAAGGTATTATAGATTTATAGATTGTTGTATAAAATTATTTCTAGTAATTCTGTTTTTGTGCTTACTCAAAACTTCACATTAATGGAGGTATGAGGTTCATAAATTTACCTTTGATAATTACAATGTAGTATTAAAATTTCTTTCCAGAAGCCATATTCTCGCTTTACTTTCTCAAACTCATATATTAAAGCACAAAGTTAATGAAATACAAAAAATGTATGTACAAATTTTGCAGGCAGATTTCACATAACATTTCCTTCACATTCACTCACTGGCTTTTACCTACTTTTAATAGTGATACATCCAAATTAGCAGCCTTGATAAGAAATTTAAAATAAATATAAAGTTTTACCATCTTCTGAATATTTACTCTTTATAAGATATAAGTTTGAGAAAGTAAGGCATCAAATGTCATTAGTGCTTTCATAATTAGTAAAATTTACTGTTCACTCCCACATCAACTAAAAATGATTGTTTTGAAAATGTACCACTAATGCATTGTTGCCACGTAACAAAATGTAGTATTAGATGTTAGATGTGTTTCAGCATTGATAGAATAATGTCCAATCATAATATTACCTAGGTGAGCTCAGCAACAACGGCTGCATCACTGGGAGGTCGAGGTCGTATGGCAGCTATGATGCTCTCCAAAGTGCAACAGAAGCCCGGAGGTTTGTCTTGTAATTATAACTACTTAATGAAGTAATTTGATGACTATTATTACCCACTTATAAAATGCTGGCTTATTCCACAATTTTACAGGATTATCTATAACACACTAACAACCTTGCAGGACTATATACTAAAAACACATAAACAACAACTTTTGTTCCATGACTTTACGAAATATAATTTTAAAAAAAAACGTAAATATATAATAAAAAACATAATAATAAAAAATAATACTAAAAATAAACTTAAGTTTTTGTTGTATCTAACATTTCTTAGATCTCTATTTGGTAGTAAGATAAATGTTCAAACATGCAAGCTTTCTCCCAATGACACCTTTCCGTGCTCCCATGTTTTACAGCGGACTGGTATTTAGTAATAATAATATGCTAGTGGTTTCTACTGTTACTGTACAAAGATGTCAGCATTTAGAGCAACCTATTTAAATATGTCTATCTTTGTACGAAAGTAAAAGTCATGAAATAAGTTATTGTTTATTGTGTTTTTGTAATATAGTCTTGCATGGTTTTTAGTATTTTGCAAATGACCCTGAATAATGTATTTGTATTTTTTTTTTGGAATAGGCTTTGTGAATTGCACTGTTGCACAAGGCTAAGTATGGTATTCAACTGTTTGTGATTATGTGTGTCCATAGAGGTGAAAAATTACACAATTAGCACTGCTAAATGATTTGATATATACACACACACGCACACACACACGCACACGCACACACACGCGCACACGCACACTCACGCGCACACGCGCACACGCGCACACGCGCACACGCGCACACGCTCACACACACACACACACACACACACACACACACACACAC
>NW_020653853.1:10130331-10219453 GCF_003589595.1 Hyposmocoma kahamanoa
CACACACACACACACACACACACACACACACACACACACACACACACAAAATATATATACATATATATATATAGTAGTTAGTAATATTTGATGACTCATAATTAGCAAAGTAAGCAAAATTGAGATATATGTATATGATAAGCAATACATTAGTGTCATACTTCCACATCTAAAGCAGTGAAAAAAATGCTTACAATGCGATTTCTTGCTTTAAAAGAAAAAAAAACAGTTTTGCTTACTTTTCTTTTTGTATGTTACAGAGAATGTTTGGGATGTATATTTCTTTGTATAATTATATCAATACTTATACAGAAAGTTGTTCAAATTCCTCACATTCATCAAGAAAGTTCAGTATTGTTTGTACTAGGACACTTTAACCACTGGATACACTGCAATGGCGAAATATATGAAATTTGTTTATAACCTAACCAACCACTTGTTGACATGTTCTTGTGGTTATATATATTGCGAAGTATGTGCAATATATTTTAAAAAGAACGTCACTTTTAGTGGTAAAATCATCCTAGTATTTGTAATAGAACATCCTTTGCAGTGAATCTGCAAAAGTGCTGTTTATATATCTATTAACTACATACTACCATTGCAAAAATCTAAGGATTTTTCATACATGTATGTTTGTATAACTGGTCAAGTAGCATTGCATTTAATAAATTAATGTTATTTAACTGTAAAATATTTAGACTCTGTTTCCACTAGGACAAATTCATTTTCTGCAATTTGTAGATTAAGTCTTAAGTATAACGGTAACACTGCTTCAGTATAGTTGGTAATGCGAACCAATCCATTTTTCAATTAAATACAATTTTGGTTATTATTATTAATATTATTATTATTAGGGTGGCTTCATTCAGAGCTTATGCAGCCCTTTATCATTGCGACTATTGTGATATATTGTGATCACCATTAATTACAGTTCGAGGCCAAGATTAAAGAACTGAAAAATATTCCTAGCTGCATCTGTCTTTACCTCCTCTGGTGGTGGCCTGTGCCTTCCTTCTTCTTGTGGCAGAAACTACACTTTATTTTCTTTCTGCCCAATATTTCACATGTGCTGTTCAAGCCATAAATGCCCTGTTAAGGCTCTAGTCATCACTCTGATGCCATTTCCCTAGTGACAGAGCTTCTCTGCAGTGTTTGTCACTGTTTTGGTTATGTATGCTCACAAGAAATATTATTTTATTAGGTTTGTTTGAAAAAACAAATATACGCGATTTAAATCCGGAAAAATAGTTTTATTTCCTATGTGTATCAATCGCGAAAACCTAACACCTCGATAAGAAATATATATGTTTATATTATTAATCATGGACTGTTCAAGTATTTAAAGATGACTTGGCTGTGAGTGGATGTAATGTTGTCTTAATTGTCAACATTAAATGATTAAAAATATCCTTTTCTTTCTCAAACTGTAAAATAAATTAACTATGTGAAGCCGTGTGATAAAAAAACAGATCCGGATGTTTTCGCCATCGAGTGCTAGAGCACATGAAGTTGACTTTATGTAATATTTTGTTTTGTAAATGTTGATGTTGCAAATGTAATATGTACTAGAGTCCTTGACTGCAAACTATCACTTTTCAATGCCATCTTTGTCTTGTTTCAATGCTTTTTTGGCCACTAACATATGTTAGCGTTCTGAAGAAGTCAAAGAATGGGAATTGTTTCATATAAATACTTCGCTATCGGCTTATAAAATCTAAATATGTTATTGTCTAAATATGTATTGTATATTGTATGATTTTGTCTAATTTTTGTTAATTTATTTATTAATACGTTACTGCGGTAGTGTCGTTGTAATTTTAGATTTTCTTATTTCACTTCAAGGGCCTGCTTTTACTCCTGCATCGGATGTGAGTCCTAGCCCTGCTGTTGGGCCAAGAGGTGCGGGTAGAGGAATCCAGCTTTTGCAAACATTGTAAGCACTGTTTTTTACCAAAAATGATGAAGCAAACGTAATGATTTTTAAACTGTATGTATATCGCACAGTTAATACAATAGCGTATTAACTCGAAAAGTGAACTTTCTCAGAATCGATGAAAAACGAATTACTCACTTCCCGCAAAAAATCATTAAAATATATGTATATGTTGAGTTTATTATAGACACTTAGACTACTTTGTGAAATATCTTTGACCAATAAGCTTTAATTTTATTTACAATCAACAGAAAAGCAACCTCAAAACCAAAGCCCGAAGAAGTTGGCCAAAGCGACATGCGAGAAGTCACTCATAAAATGGCAGAGAGTACTGTATCCGACTCGACCTCTGCAGCTGGTACCGTCGCCACAATGAGATCTTCCGTTGCGAAGAACAAGTATTTCGTAAGTAAATTTCATAACGTAAAAATTTCTGATGTAAAGTCGTTTTTTTTCGCTTATTTCTTGTATCGTATGTCTGTATGTATGTCACTAATGTTGTGGAATTCTATACAATCAGTTCCTAGTATATCCGCCGTGATAAATGTCTATCGGTGAGTCGTCTCGTGTATCAAATTCCATATCAGCGTTTTTTCGCCGTATGCTTTTATTTCTGTTCCATTTGCGACATATAATAATGTACGTTTCATGTTTTGCAATATTTTGGTTGTGCTTAGGTGTAACTGAAATATTAGTATCTATAATCACTGGAAAATGGGATCTGTTTAACTTTTGGAAAATGTTATTTTTTTAACCGATTTAAAAAAGGAGGAGGCTGAGGACCTCCTGATACGATAGTATATTTTTTGTATGTATGATACGCGGTAACTGTGAGTCGATTTTGATGATTCTTTTTTTGTTGGAAAGAGCATTCCTCAGTATTGGTCCCATTTAAATTGGAAGGAAACATTTCACTTCAATCAGAATGGCTTTATTATTATTATTATACTTATACCTTTATGTATTGTATACTTATTATTAGAAATGTTGGAATAGAATTTTATTGTTCTCTCGAACTTTTGATAAGTCGAAGCTTATTTGCTATAGTGGTTAATAAGCATGTGGCTACAAAATGAAAGTTGAAAGCGAATGCGATGAAACCGTATATTTGAGAATTATGTCCACAGCTTTTTTGATATTTTTTTTACATATACAAAATTTGTTTTGTCTTCTTATAGAGGGAAGTAAAAGACGCACCACCCTTAGTGCAAATGGGTCAATCTGGCACGCCATGTGAGGTCACTTCGAATTTCATTAAGCTAAACTTTGAAGAGAACACTGTTTTTGAATACGAAGTCCGCTTTGATCCCGACCAAGATCACAAGTCTGTACGCTTTAAGCTTCTTAATGGTAATGGATTTTTTTTCTTGTTGTCGTATCTATCTCTATTGAGTACCTAAAAGAATGACGTAACATTTGATAAAAGCTAATTTTTAGTTGAAATTAACTTAAACTTTAAACTGCCTCTGTGGCCGAACGGTTACGGATTGCCACGCAGAGGTCCCAGGTTCGATTCCCGGTCCGGGAGAAATATTTGTATGGCCGAAATTTATTTATCTCTGTAATTTGTGGATGTCTATGTGTGTGTCCATGGCACTCGCGACTCAGGGTTTCCTTAATGCTTACTTACTTTATTTTACTACCAAAAAAGATAGTAATACTTATGTTGACTGAGTGCGTTATTTAAAAAAAACTTGCTTTCTAGAACACTATTTACGGTCACAACATGCATTACTATCTTTTTTGGTAGCTTACCTTATATTTCTTACAATTCAATAGTTTAATCAGTAATGTATTGTGAACTCAGAAGGTCAGTGAATTATTTTTGGTATTTTTTTTTAAATTATCGTACTAGTTAATTATGAATCTGTCATTGTTGCAATTTTATACCTATATGCATTGACTTACAAATAAATGGACGACGGGTCTAATACAAAAACCTCGAAAAATGTCATGTCAAGGAATATGAAAAAGCTAAAACGTTGAATTTAAATGGTAATGTCATCGCAGTACTGTCTCATTTTGCTTGCTTCGCTGTCAGTCGAACAAACGAAGGCTAAAGCGTGAATGACGCTCTGTATACGATTTTAACGCCCTATAAGTTCGGACACTTTTTAGCGCGGACCCGACGTTCATATAATTGTAAGCCAATTCCTATATGTTTTATTTTCTTCGAATATTATTACCTGTTATTTGAGTTACCACCACCACTGGACTCAAATCAGTAGGACTATTATGTTTTTCAAGCTACGCCCTTCCCTGTCCATAGCAGTTGTAGTGCCACTCAGAGCTTTAAATCGCAAAGATCTGAGAGGCACTGCCGCGGCCATCACTCTGGTACAGTCATATACACAAGATACCTTACCCCCCCAAGCCGACTTTGCCAAACCTTTTGGTTCTGAGCACAAAAATGCGGAGAATATTGTTAAACAAACTTAATCATTAACCTGTGAGCCGTATAATTTATTTTAGTATGACTCCCTGGTCGTCTCATTTGTGAATGACATTGTAAGAAAGTTTTTAAGCCAATTTGATCTTTAAGGTATAGTTCTTACTTAAATACAGAAAACAAATTTCTACCAGCTTTAGTAAATTAGCATTTATAAATAAGCATTACAACTGCAATGGACAGGCGCGTCACTTACGACCAAACGCACGACTTGTGCGTCCCGTCACTAGGTAAAATAAAAAACTAAACCCTACGTGACTTATATTATCATTATTCATTACCCTGTGTCAAGTACTTGGATATAAGTTGATAGACAACAACATTGGACGGCACCTATTTCATGTGTTAGTAAAAGTGTGTAATTGTTTCTATTTGCAGAGCATCATCATTACTTTGAAGTGAAAACATTTGATGGCACAACTTTGTATGTGCCCCACAAATTGCCCGATGAGGCAATGAGTTTGGTGTCAACTAATCCGTTTGACAACAGCAAGGTCAACATTACGGTGAGTAAAAAAACATAATTATGTAGAACATAAATACAGGTTGTTCTTTATTTATTATTTGGAAGTAAGGATAAGGAAGGATTTACAGTAAATTTTTATGAATAAATATGTGTTACGTAAGTGCTAATTACACGTCTTCCCAAGTAGCACAAAAAATATTAAGGTTCTAGTAAACTGAAACTAAAAACATTATTATTCAAATACAACGTATTATTTTCGGTATTGAGAAATCATAGGTACACATGCCAATGCACGCACTATTATTATTATCACACAGGAAACGAAACAATGAGGGACAGGTAATTAAGTAAAAAATTGCTTAGTATACATACGTCGAATCGAACCTACATTTTGGTACTGAACAAATCTATCATCTATGATTGATTTATATCTATATTATATATTGATATTAAGATAGGGTTAAATTTTAAGGGTTAGTTACTAGAACGTTTCCGGAAGGATTCATATGTAATTCCCGATTTCTTTCTTCTCACTATAAAGTGCAAGTAGGAAAAGTTATACATAATAATAAATATAGGTTTTATCCAGTATCGCGGCATTATCCATGAAACCCAACACCTTTTTTTTAATTTTCACTGTATTAATTTTACAATAATAATGACAAAAGCCAGTGACAAAAGAAAATTAACAAAAATAATAACACATTAATTTTTTCACAAAACATAGCAAAAACAATACTTAAAAATTAATAGAAAAAATACAATTTAGTGATGTGGACAAAAAGGTGAAGGACTCAGCATTGCTGATTTTCAGTCTTCACATGTAGCTAGCTATGCGCTTGCAGCACCAATCTAATATGAGGACTGTACACCTAGTAATAACCTGCCTTAAGTAATAACTACAAATAAGTTTAAAGACCGTCCATGTAGTTATTTTTTATTTATTTAACTCAAAATTTAAAATTTTGTGCTGCTAGTTGTTTTAATTGGGGATCAATTGTTAATCGATTTCTGTACAGACAGGAGCTTTCCTTAGTTCATTTTTTATAAGTAAACCACGTTTTAGTATTTTCTGCTGGAGGCGATAGGTAATTCCAGCAGTTACTAATACAAGTTTCACAGTTCGTTGTTAAAATAACTATATCTGATTTGTACTATTTATCTTATAGAAAGTAGCCAATAATCTTTTCTGGTTGAATGTTATCTACTCAGTCGAAGTTTGGAATTGCAATAAATACAGATTGTGTATATAGAAACAGGTGTATTTATTTATATGAACATATCCAACATGCTTTATTTGAAATTTTTCAATCATCAGATCGTCTTTCGGCGGACTCGTCGTCTAAGTGAAATGGTACACATATACAATGTACTCTTCAAGCATATTATGAAAGACTTGGAACTCATTCGCTTTGGTCGACTCCACTTCAATGAGCATGCTGCCATTCAGATACCGCAGCATAAGCTGGAGGTTTGGCCGGGGTAAGTTTTTTACAAGAATTGTTTTGAGAATTAAACTGAATGGTTTTGTGATAAAATTATGACTAAACGAATGCCTTCAGGGTCAGAGTTTAAAATTAAAATTAATATAATAAACTGATATTGAATGGTGATCTATTATACTACATAATGTTTTGTATTACAATAGTAAAATAGATATTAATATTATTATCATTATTATGTAAATAATTTGCGGTGTTATTTTTCTTGTACTGTGTTCGAAATTCATTCGACTGGCGTCTCTGTTACATTCAATTACTTTCTACTTTACGCATAGACTCTGTGTATTACAGATACGTAACAGCAGTAGACGAATATGAAGGAGGTCTCATGCTGACTCTGGACTCGACCCACCGGGTGCTCCGGACGCAGTCTGTGCTGTCTCTCATAAAGGAGACCGTGCAACATCAAGGAGCTAATTGGAAGCGGGCCTTGACAGACAAACTCGTCGGTTGTTCTGTTATGACTACCTATAACAAGAAACTTCTTCGGTAAGTTATTTCTAAGCTTTCTTAGTACACTCGTGTGTAATGAAATGTAGACGTTTACACATTTTCCAATATATGTAAATATTATATATTGTGTTGTGTTTAAAACTATGTAATCATGACACTGTTTTAAAGAAAGGCATACTTTAATTTCAGAGAAAAGTAAACAAAGTACAATCAGTGATAAATGTACACTCCTGGTGTTTTATCTAAATAAGTATCCATACAATTTTCGTAAATATTTATATGCTGTGAATGGATTGAGATTTTACCATAATTATGTATGTAGGTATTTATATACTGTAATATTTCACGATATTGACGAACATGTAAAATTATAGTGTTTTGGAGTAGTGGAGAAATTACCTCCTTAAAGTCAGCTTGAAAGCTACCCTGCCATTCGTGAAATCTCAAATTATGTTGAATTTGATTTCGTGTGAATTTCTCAAATTGGACTTCTGAAATTGAGACAGCGGATGGGTTTCAAAACGTACACTTGACATTTCACTCTTAGGTCAGCCAGTCTTTCGAGTTTGACCGTACTGATGAGACTATGAGTCTCATTGGATATAAATTTACACAAAATCAACTAATGAAATAATATAAAGAAAAAAAATAGAAAAGTAATATATTTTTAAAAGCTGCTATTATTATTTTGTAACCAGAGTCGATAGTATAGACGACACAATGACACCGAGATCAACATTCGAGAAGAATGAGAAGGGGCAGCTGGTGAAAATCAGCTATATCGATTATTACAAGAAAAATTACGGTATTGACATCATGGACTGGGATCAACCTATGTTGATATCGAGGTATATTTTTATCTTATTAAGCAATATGTGTATTTTACAATATAAGTGCCAAGAAGCCTTCCAATGACGGCCGTCTTTAAATGCATATAAAATATAAATAAATAAAAATATTTTTCAAATCACTTCCTACGTGTGCGTAAGTAAAATCGCATAGACTATAGAGAAAAAAAGAAGTAAGAGCTACAGCGTTCAGTGTAGTGTTGAATGACGCTATGATAAAGATGTTATAGGGTTACTTCAAAATACCCGAAACCTCATAATACAAAATTTCTATCAACAATTTTACATTACAACATTTATTTCACTATTTACAATAATCAATGACTGCATAAAACTCAAAGCACCCCACTTGTAAATTAGTTATTTTTTTGCTCAAGTGTAAAAAAAAGCGGTATAATTATTCCCCCCCAATTGAGTGGTAAAACCATTGACCTACCAACAAATGGACACCGGGTCTAATACAAAAACACGAAAAAAAATGTCCGACCTTAACCTATATAAACGTAGTGACATGTAACGAAATATAAAATATTAAAACATTTAATTTAAATAATAATAACGTCATTGCAGTACTGCCTAATTTTGCTTGCAACAATTTAAGTGCCCAAAAATACCATATTCAGCGTCTACTGGAAACTTAACAAAATGCACCATATTTAGCTTCGACTGAAAATTACTTGAACACAAGAGTAATGGAGTATTTTAGAGTACTTTCTCCTAAATGTTAATTAATTTTCATATATATTATTATGTCGAATTTTGTACAAATTTACTTAAAGAAATAATAAAGAGTTGGGCTGATACATACATACAAATATTACTACAAATGTGAAAATTGTGAAAAAGTGTGAAAAAGCGTGTATTATAAAAAATGTACCGGTATTCCAACTAAACGTAAACTCAAATATTCGTAATTCCGAAAACCGATTTATAATAAAACCATTACGCTTTCAAGTAATTTTGATGCTTCTCACAAACCCAAAATTAGCTTTTGTTTTGTAATATTCCTAAAAAAATACATTTGACATTATGAAAATTCGAGCTAACGTTATTTCGGGCAAATGTATTTTCTGACTTCTGATAGCTAATCCCTAGCCGTAAAACGAATACGACAATGTTTTGTTAGTTATTGCTAAAGTTAAATAAAAAATCATTTTAAAAATAAGATCAACACGACTCTATAGTTTCTTTGTTCCAAATATTTCAATTGCTTATGGTTCGATCAATTGAAAATGACCAAGAAGTTTATACGCTTCTTGAAATTGACGTAATGGGTCTCTTTCCATCTTTTGCGCATGCAATGTGTAGAAAAAGGACAGTTAGCGATTTAATTATTTTGTTTGCTTTCGTAATTTTAATTTACGATTAATTTATATATAAATTAAATACTGTACAAATGTACAAAATAACACTTTTAAATGATAACTATGATAACACAATATATTTGTTTAGTGAAAATATGATACAAAATCCTGTTTATACACTTTACTGCAGTAATTTGTATAAGTTATTATTATATATAGTACTGCAGAATTGACAACCGCGCTGTCAGTCGAACAAACGAAGACTGTTGCGCGATTGGCGCACTGTATGCGATTTTAACGCCCTATAGGTGCGGACACTTTTTAGCGCGAACCCGACGTCCATTTGTTAATAGGTCAATGGGTAAAACAATAAATGTTATCGTATCGACGGCATACACTATATTATTGCGGCCCAGAACTTAGCGACTCATGCTACGCCACAAGTAGCCGCATTGCATGTACTGTGCATGATATCCTATGTTGCCATCGTGGTGAAAGGATTTGTCAGGGTGCGTCAGAGATGTTATGAATACGATTCGTTACACTTTTGGCGGGAGGCTCCTTTTGCACCCTACTATAACAATAATATAATAACGCACACACTCAACATAGCCCCGTACTAGGGAAATCCTGTGTCGCGGGTGCAGTGGACACATACATATACAACCACAACTTACACCCAATCTCACGAAAGAGAGAAAAGAGAGAAACGTAGGCCACTCAAATATTTCTCCCGGCCCGGGAATCAAACCTGGGACCTCGGCGTGGCAGTCCGGTATGGTAACCGTTCGACCACGGAGGCAGTTAGTTAATAAGTTGGCAACTATTACGACTATACGTTCAGGTCTCAGGTTTGACGAGCTCTGCACTTTCAATTAAGCCTTATAAGAATACTTGAACAACGAAAGACGCACACCTACTCAATCTTGCACACCCTTCTAAGACCCACAAACTACAATGGGAAAACCGCTAACCGCCCATTGTACATTAAATTGTACTAAGTATAATTACATGCTTTAGGCCAGGTGTTCCCAAACTTATTTTGTCTACTGCCCACTTTGAGAATAAATAATCTTTTAGCGCCCCCATTTGTTCACCTACTTATAAATCACTATAACTTCAAATGAGATTAATTATTGTGGGCTATATTAGCGGAGAAACATTCATTCTAAACAAGACTTTTACTATAACCCGCAAGAGATAACTTGAGACCTGAGCGCAGTAGGTACTACACAACAGCGCTCAGGTCTCAAGTTAACTCTTACGGGCTACACCTGCCAATGAGAATTATTATGGAAACGCAACTTTATAGTATTCAGACAGAGTATCTTTTATTCAAAATAAAACAAACATAATCGATTCTAATATAAAAACTAATGTGAAGGATGAATCTCATGCTCTTCAATAAGATTGTTGATATCAGGTTCCAATTTACTCAAGAACAGCCACAAGTCACCACATTCGGTAACATGCAAACAACTTCTCTTTTTAGTAAGCAGCGTTGTCACAGCACTAAAACCACGTTCACACAAATATGACGATGGGAAAGCTATCAAGAATCGTTGAACGATTGACCACAATCCAGGGTGCAATTTCGGGATCGGTTTTTGTAGCCAAAATTCTTGGTTGCCACTTTTGAACTTGATTTTTATTTCCTCATTCGTTGTCAATTCTATAAGTTCTTCCAGTCGAGGTGATATTGCTGTGTTGACATTTGAAAATGGATCCAACACCCAGTCTTCCAAGTTCAAAATGTCCTGGTATCGTTCGGTGAAGTCAATTTGGAGGTTTTCCAAATGTTGGCAGTAGGCAAACAAGTCGTCGTTACTGCAGGATACTGATAAATTCGGAAAATTGTGAAACTCACGTCTGCCCATATTCTTTTTGTGTAGAAGCAGTTTGGCTGCGAAAGCAGCAACGACATTTTTTGTTTTAATTAAATTTAGTTCATCGCCTTGGAGTTGGAGATTCATGTCGTTGAACAATTTATACAGGTATGTCATGTAAGCTATATCATTCTTTGATGTAATGAGCTTGTTGCGCAATTCTGTATCTTTAGTTTCCAAAAACTCTATCACAGAGTCACACAGGTTGTAAAATCGTGTCAGACAATTGCCTCTTGAATTTCAACTTCAGTATGAAACAACAAACGGTTTAAATCTTCGTCATTAGTAATACAAAGTTGATGAAATAATCTATCATTCAAAGAGCTGCTACGGATTTTATTGACTGCTTTGATGACTATAAATATATATAAATTTCTAGCAACCAAATGTTGTCTATGAATAACGCAATGTACAGCAAGGACATCTGGAATTTTATTTTTTAAGTATGCTATGAAGCCTTTATGGCACCCTGTCATAGCCGGAGCGTCATCCGTAGCAACTGATATAATATTTTTCAAAGGAATCTCAACAATAGTTCTTCACATAATTTCTCATCTTTAATAAACCTCACGTAAGACAGCAACAATGCTTCATTAGTTGGTAAAGTGGACTCATCGAGCTGAATTGAGAATTGACTAGTCTTCAGATGATTGCACAATGATTCTTCAATGTTTTCTGCCATTTCATCAATTTGTCTTTGCACAGAATTATTACTCAAAGGAATTTTTCGGATAATATCTGCGGCCGGTTTATGAAGCACAGTAGTTATAACTTCCTTTATTGCTGGCAAAATTAACTCTTCTCCGATGTTGTGTGGTTTGCTTTTTTGAGCAATTAACAAAGAGATATTGTACGAAGCTCGAAGTCCGTCATCATCTTGCTTAGCAGCCGCCGAAAGGAATTTTGCTACTCTTGGCTGAGTATTATGCTTCTTGTCTAGGTCTTGAAAATATGCTACATTCTTGTCTTTCTTATATGGATGCATTTTATTCAAATGATCTTGCAGTCTTGAAGGCTTAGAAGGCACAAAGGCGACGATGGGTTTGTGGGATTTTCAATGAATCCGAATTTAATATATTCCGCACAGTATTGCCGTCTCTTCTTTTTTACTTCCGTCATTGTTTTGTTTTGAGAAATACGTAAGTAAGTGTTGAACTTAAGTACTGCTTATCTATTACGCGCGAAACCGCAAATGAAAATAAATCAAATATTACGTTGTTTATATAGGATTGCATAAGCAGCACGCACCGATAGGAATAAGACAAACATAAATAAACCATGCATAAACTCGTTTATCTCATTCGACGCTCAATCGTACTCAACAAGTAAGAACAAGTATTCTATGAACCAGCCGATTGATACAGGAATGCACAAATCGGGTTATTTAACAAAAACTTGTTAAAACATGATTGCCCGCGGTCTATTATCTACGAAAATTACCTATCTAGGAATACTAATAACTATTAAAATGCGAAACTGCGTCTGTTGCCTTTTTATTTGTTTGTTTGTGTCTACTTTCATTTCGAAACGGAGCGACCGATTGACATGATTTTTATTTTATTCAATAAAGCAGGACAGATAACTACACGGAGAGAAATATCGAACCGAGTTAGTTTGAGCAATCTCTTAATTAATATTAGTTGATGTTCACAAGTTGTAGTCGACAGTCGTGAGCTCAGTCGGTGTCTGATGGTCGTATTCCAGAACTCTACTCAATGCTCAAGTCAGGACTTGAGTATGATTTAAAGCACTAGAAATTATACTCAAGTCCTGGCGTTTAGGGTCGTATTTCCAGTGCTTGAAATCATACTCAAATCCTGACTTGAGCAATGAGTAGAGTTCTGGAATACGACCCTAAGAGTCTTCCTAGATGAAATTACAAATCTCCCCCTAAGCCTGTACACAACGCCCCGATTTTTTTTCTCGGTCTCTTACCTCTTTAGGCCTACAGCGCCCACAAGGGGGCGTTATCGCCCACTTTGGAAAAGGTTAAAAAGCATGTCCTCAGTTTTGTATGAGAAACATATTTTCCTTTGCGATATTTGGAAAGAAGAACAAAAAATAAAAGTGTTTGGGTCTGACTCACTTCACCATATTATGTGCATTAGAAGGATACATCACCATGACAACGCGATCGCTTGCAACTCGTAACAATGTGAAACATTCACAGGGACACTAAGCGAATGCCGGGCTCAGAGAAAAAAGTAGAATTCATGATCTGCCTGGTGCCAGAGTTGTGTCAGTTAACCGGTTTGACCGACGACCAGCGAAGCAACTTCCGCCTCATGAAGGACGTAGCCACATATACGAGAATCACGCCTAACCAGCGGCATGCGGCTTTCAAAAAGGTAAACCATACCTTATTTCGTAAAGGTTAAGTTAAAGAATCGTGTAGGCTAGTAGAAAGACTTGCTGTATTGTTAATTATTGTAAAAAATAAACATCGGTTTCGTAAATTATGAGTAAACCTGAGTTCTACACTATCTTAACCAGAGTTTGTTATCAGTATCAAAAATACATGCATTGTACGGGTATTTTCCTTTATATCAGTATCAATGGAGGACAGATAAATTATTATTTACCTAAAGGTACCGGCACTCAATAGTGGTTTCCGCGACATTGCCAATTTGCTGCGTTCGCCTGCAGTCGACAGGTCATGTGATATCGCTGTGTAGTGAGCAGGATTATGAAAGTATTGATGTTCTACGAAACATATTTCTACGCAAGCGTTTTACTCAGCGATAGAATGCATTATATCTGCTGCTTCTTCGAAGAGTATTGAATGTCACCTAAAGTACATACATTTACAACTCATTTATTACTCTATTTTATCAGTACATCGAAAACGTCCTATCTTGTGAGACAGCACGTAAACGTCTAAAGGGCTGGGGCCTAAGCATCGCCCCTGATACAATAAACATAACCGCTCGCACGCTTCAACCGGAGACACTACTGTTCGGTAATAATGAAAGGGTGAATGGAAAGCCTAATGCTGACTGGAATATGGAAGTAACCAAGCAACATGTGATGCAGTCCGTCGATGTATTGCGTTGGACAATACTGTTTACCGATAGAGATAAACAGGTCACCGAAGTGAGTACAAAGCCTTATTTCCCTATCTATTCTAGTCTTAACAACGTTTAGTGTTGTAGATTTGATCAAATATATGTGTGCAATACACCGCGGTACGAAATGGAAGCGACGATAACTTGTATCAATTGAGTAACGTATAAACTACACACATCAAAACTGTCTAGGGATCAAGTGAATATTTTTGAAATAAAAATTATTTAAGCAATATTTACCAAATCCAGTCTTCCAGGACGAATTCTTACTTTAATGCTTATGTTTTATTTAACCGCTTACCCCTATATTTCATTAAAATAAACTAAAATTGATGTTTTTGCAAATTGTGGGAAAAAACTCAAATTAACGGCGTCAATTAAATGACAAAAAAATGGCGAAAATGATGATTTTGCTCATTTTTATTGTAAAGATAAGAAAATTGATAATCTGTATTTCCACCATTAACACGAATCACACAATTACAGCGATTTGGCATTCTTAAGATGAGTTCATCAAAATCACTTTGAGGAATGGCCGCCCATGTGTTTTGTAACAAGTCAAAATATTGTTGTAGTCAAAATATTGTTGTAGAGTATGTACGGTATGCATACTCGGCACAGCTCTTCTTTGAAGCATATCTCATGCGTGCTCAATTGGATTGAGGTCTGGCGATTGAGCAGGCCACGGCAGAACGTTGATACGAGCTTCGGCAAGAATGCGTGTTACGACTCTAGCCGTGTGTGGACGTGCGTTGTCATGCATTAGTTGAAATGAATCACCCAACTGGCCTCGCAAAGGGATGATAACATCTGAAACAATCCTCTCTGCGTAAACTTGAGCATTGAGATTACTCCTGATCCAAATGAGATCGGTTCTTCCGCCGATCCAAATACCGGCCCATATCATTATTGTTCCCCCACCATATGGATGAACTTCCTGACAATATCTCAAACGTTCATGACGTCCAGATGTTCTCCAAACTCGAGTACGTCTTGTATCCGGTCTCATACCGAAGCGGGATTCATCCGAAAAGCACACATAGCGCCAGTCTTCTTCCTCCCAGTTTCTGTGTTCGCGAGCCCATCGTAAACGGGTCCTGCGATTGCAGGGTGCAATAGGTGGAACTCTGAGCGGCCTTCGGGATCGCAGACCCACTTCACGTAAACGATTTCGGATTGTTTGATCGCTTATTAGCAAGCCTGAGGAGCTGTGGAGCCTCGTAACCAACATCATGGCGGTCATGGTACGATTCCGTCGAGCAGTATTTTGGATATACCGGTCCTGTCTGCGAGTCGTGTTGCGAGATCGTCCTCCATGTCGCTCGGCCACGCTACCCGTCATGCGATAGCGCGTCCAGAGGCGACTTATGACGCTCTGTGTAGTGTTAAGAGTGAAAGCCACAGCACGTTGCCTGGAACCAGCTTCCAACATTCCGACGGCTCGCATCATCACTTCTCGGGTTAAATGATGTCGTCTCTCCATAATAATGTAAATTGTTTCGGTTCCGATGCAGATATTGTAATGATTTTGTCAAAACGCTATAACTCATTTTTATTCAAAACCACATTGACAATCGATTTTCTTCTTATTATCGAATTTTAAACAATATTCCTTATTTAAATGTTAAAACTCACTAAAAAGTATCAATAGCGATACAAAAAAGTTAATATAATTAACCCTAATTGCAGCAATACTCTTAAACGTACTTGATCCCTAGACACTTTTGATGTGTGTAGATACGATACGTAGCCGCGCGAATTTCCGAGACTGCGCGAGAATTCTCCGTAAGACGCGCTACCTGTTTTTTGACTCGTATCTAGTTTGTACGTTAATTGATATAAAGTTAATTATGCTATGGTTACGTAAAGTGCATTTCACGTTATTTGTTTGTCTTGATAATTTATAACGAATGTAAATACAAAGCAAAGCTTGTAAAGTTTGGCGTTGTTATTCTACGAACGTCTGGGGCGTATTAATAAATAATTATGTGAAAAATAATTGCAGGATTTTATCCAAACCATAAAACGGTGCTCTCGTCCTATGGGTATCACCGTACAGGACCCAGACAAGATGCGGCTGCCCAATGATCGTACTGACTCTTTTATACAAGGTTTGAAAAAAGCGATCACGTCTGATTTGCAACTAGTGGTTTGCATTTGTCCTACTTCGAGGGATGACCGATATGCAGCTATTAAGAGAATTTGTTGTGCTGAGAATCCAGTGCCGTCTCAGGTAACTCTAATTATATTTTACATATAAGTGAAATATGAAACCGAAAGAATAATAATTACATAAATTTTAGAAGGTTATGTTTATATATATATATATATAATACTCAGTGCAAAATGTACACATTTAACGTCAGTTTGTTACTTTTGTAACATTGCTCATTAGATCCTTTGCCGCTATCATGAGTTTACTGTGATAGTTAGTATTATCGTTAGTATAGTATAAGATATTAGTATGGTAAATTATACAGCGCCCCTAGCGGTCCCAACAACACACAACTAGAAACGACATTTTGTATACAAAAACATTTTACGCGGTCGCTTGCGATAACTGTCATTGTAATCTTATGGTAGAGGCACTGTATAAAATTGTGCAGCTCAAAGCAAGTTACAGTAAAACGAGATTTGAAATAAATGGACAACAGCGAAAGATGAGAATTGTAGGTAAAAAATCTTTGTAATGACTGCATCTTTTTTGTTCAGTATCTATAAATTTGGATAAATATAATATAGGAAAAATGTTCAGAAAAATAACGACTTAAAGGTAAAAACACATGACATTTTCCACAAACATCTCCAAATTATGTACCACTTGTAAGAAATTCACCGTTATTGAGTTTCACCTGCAAATAGTGTTTTCTTACTATAGCTATACAAATTAAAGACTTTTTGTGGAAAATGTCACTTATGTGGTTTTACCTTTAAACAGACAATGTGACTTTTCCAAAATAGAAATTTTTCCATGACTCAACACTAACTATACCTATGGAATTTCAGGTAATAAACGCAAGAACCATAATGAACCAGCAAAAGATCCGATCTATCACCCAAAAGATCGCATTGCAGATCAACTGCAAACTGGGTGGCACGCTGTGGAACATTAGCATACCTTTCAAGACCGCCATGATCGTGGGCATTGACTCGTATCACGACGGTGGCCGGAAGAAGCGTAGCGTTTGCGGTAAGTATCTAAAACTTAAATAAGTAATATTTTATTGAAAATCATGTTTTTGTGAAATATCCACTAGTTTGTTGTTATTGTTAATACAAAAATCGAAAAAACTAAACGCTAAACCGGGGCTATCGCTTTCCCATACGGAACTAGTTGCCAGACCTTATTTAAATAAGTAAATCGACCGGGGCCATTGCAACTACGAGATAATCGAAACCAGTAAAAATTATTGAATAACTAATTGGTTTTACTATCTCAGGATAAACCAGAGCTGGATGAGAGGCCCATGCGTAATAGTTGGAGAATTGTGTAACGTGGTGGACAAAATGTGTAAAAAGAAACCTTTTGCTTATTAGTGGTGCTCTCTTTAAATTTCGCCAGTAACGAGTTTTCAGCTTAATAATTTTAGAGGTTTCTGCAGGTTCCGCTATTCAATGAGTATTGTGGGAGTACAGTTTGAGAAAGTATAAGATTTTGTATTCTATTTTGAATTTTGATGTTGCAAAAATGTTATCTAAAACGGACATATACTATTTATATAAAACAAGTGTTAGTAAGTTATGTGAGACGAACAAATTATCACCTTATTTCATCATATTATTACTAGTTACATAATTACAAAAGAACTGATAAAAAGGGGAATATGCAAGTCGCGCGGATGACAACTGTCTTTGAAACGTTGGTGACGGCACGCGCAGAGACAGTAGATTGCCACATACATATGTATATTACAATTGTGTTGTGATAATCTTACAGTGATTATTAATTATTTCTTTTTTTTTAAATTTCAGCTTTTGTGGCGTCGTACAACCAGACAATGACGCACTGGTATTCAAAGGCTGTGTTCACGTCGCAAGGCCAAGAGATAGCAGACGGCCTTAGGTCCTGCCTCGTGGATTCACTCACTCATTACTTGCGGGTCAATGGCAAATTGCCCGATAGAGTCATAATGTACAGGTAAATAATTTTTTAATAATAAACCTTCAATTTTCTACGAAATTAAGAACGACACCCTCTTAATTGCTATCTCGTATTTGTGTTGGTTATCATATTGTAAATATTTTCATCTCATATCATATTCCATATTTTGTTAAAAATATCTGTTTGTACTGTTTATTTATAAGCAATTCTAAGGTTTCTTAGGCGCAAATATCACAAAGCAATATGTGCTTTAAACATCACTAATTTTTCCTTTCCAACTTTTTCTTACAAAAGTAATTTTCAATGATTTATTGGACTCATTGCTATTTTTATTTTCGCATGGTAAATACCAGAATTGATCATACTACATTGTGCATAGGTAGGCCATATTTTTATGAAAACAGGTACGTGATATAGTACCATAGCTCACACTTTTTTACCTACATATATACAGTAATTTCATTGTAGGTCGTCGCGATTGCACATGGGAAATGAAACTATTAAGTTTTCCAATCTAAATCGCATATACCTATTTGTTTTTCCAAGTAAATAAGGTGTATATGTACAGAGTGGTTTGCATTAATATTAGACAACTGGTTGACGACTACCATCTCGGTCAACCGTGACCACAGGACCTGTAAAGGATCCAAAATGTTGATTTGTTTAAAAAAACAAATATATGCGGCTTAGAACCGAAAAAAAAAAAAATATTTCCAATTCATTATACCAAGCTGTTCAAGTAAGGTAAAAAACATGGCGTACGAGGTCTAGATCTCCCAGTCAAATTTTACTTTCTTTACTGACAGAATAAAAATGAAGAAGTTGCGTTGTTAGGGAGTTAAGCGATTACTAATTTGCCACGGTTCAGCTGCTAAAGGTGTTACTAGTATACCTGAATAAAATAATAATATAACGCATAGAAAATTGTCGTTACGTTTTCTTTCTTCACATAATGTGATCGGAAGCTACAAAAGTTATCCTGTGTACTAAGTAAAGAGAATTTGTCAGATTTCTTGCTCGAATAAAAGCATTAAAACAAAACTTAAATTTAAAATTTCACAGAGACGGAGTCGGCGATGGTCAGCTAAAGACTGTTAGAGATTACGAGATCCCGCAAATGCAAGTGTGCTTCAATTTGCTGGGTGAAACCTACAAGCCGTCGCTGACATATATCGTCGTCCAGAAACGGATCAACACGCGCATTTTCGCTAAGGTGAATGGTGGATTCGAAAACCCCCCACCTGGAACCATCTTGGACCACGCTGTCACTCGTCGAGATTGGTATGCATTCTTGGTTCTTCTTTTATGCGGATGTTAGTTGTCTATTACCACTAACAATGTCAGGTCTGAGTACTATTAGATTATATTTCCGAAAATTTTGAAAAATAGGTAAATATAATTTCGAAGGAATATTATGTTCTACATTTAGAAGTATCTTTTGAAGTTTTATTTAGCGTGGATTATAAAATAAATTTGTATAGCTAAAAGCCACTTAAACAAATACCAGATATAAAATGGTTTCACAACAGCGAAAAACAAACTTTTAATAGCTCTATCGTTTTCGTTCAGCAACTGAACTTTTGATACATGTAAAGTGAAATGTGAAAAAATATTGTAAAAACATCCGGAAAAATATTTATTTTTCTGAAAAATGTAATTTTTTCAAAATGGAAATTTTTCCATGACCCAACAGTAGGTCTGGGTTTTCGCAAACCAAACTATGAATTTTACAGAAAAAAACATACCTTTCAATCGAAAATTGCATCAAAATTATTTCGGGTACTTTTTGTTTAAAACGCCTTTTAATTTCAATTTATTATATATTTAGTTTGCAATAATCAGTAGGTAATCACTGTATTTGGAGCGGCTATCAAAACATACTATACGTAACGTTTGGTACTCTGCTCGTAAGTAATGAACCGTGAAACTACGTCGTCGTGTTATTGACTTCTTTTTCTTCTTCCAGGTACGATTTCTTAATCGCCTCTCAAAAAGTGAACCAAGGAACTGTGACGCCAACTCACTACGTGGTCGTCCACGACGACAGTGGTATGACGCCTGATCAATGTCAGCGTCTGACCTACAAAATGTGCCACCTGTATTACAACTGGCCTGGCACAGTGCGCGTACCGGCACCATGCCAATACGCTCACAAATTAGCCTTCCTCATTGGCCAAATACACGAAGAACCTTCAGAAAAATTGGCAGATAAGTTGTTCTTCTTGTAATGTAATTTAGAATTAAGAATATCTTCTTATTACCGATTAACGTTAACCGAATTAAGGATAACCGGTTTACAGATGCTGTAAAGAATAAGTTGTTTGTCAGAATACTTCAGTATTTCGCATATACTAGGGCTGAGATTTACAAAACGAATGACTTCGATTGTGCAAAGATGGCGAGCTAAGCTTTTCGTATTTACAAAACTTGAAAAAAAAAAAATGTTTATTTCATAATTTCTTTCTTATACTTAGGCAAAGTAAATTTTGATAGGAACAAAACGTCGCCGTCATGTCTTAGTCGATGTCAAAGTACGTTTTATAAATATCAGACTAAAGGGGTACATTAATTTCAATTGCTGCAAATTAATGTCATTATTATAGCTTAAAACATAAACAAAACTGACTATTGCATTGTTATGGTAAGTACAAAGTGTCCTACTCACTACTTGTAAGAGTCACTCGTTGATTTGAGGTATTAATTATGTAAGGTTGACTAGTTATCGACAAAGTTCTTTCTTTAACAGATTTTAAAATTTATTTGTGATATGTCATTCCCTATAGCACGAATGGATGTAACTCATATTTTTGATTGGAAAAAGTTTTTTATAGACCCAATTTGCGTTAAAGGTAAACGAACAGGTCTTTGATTCGACCATAGACAGTTTTGCGATAGCTGACTGAGTACAATTAACAATCGCAAAGTACTAAATAAAAAAAAAATATTTGTGATTGGTAGTAACCAAGGGTGACCTCTTGGTTTACTACCCGTCACTTCGTTTGATCACTCCTCAGATTTTGTGAAGCTCTGAGCGGCACTGCAACTGTTATGGACAGGGGTGTTGCTTATTACCAAGCTTCACGACTTGTTCGTTCTGTCGCTCAATATCATAAAAAAATATAAAAAAAATTATTGTATGATTAAATTTGTTTTATTGAAACAGTTGGGACAGTTCTTTTCGCGATTTTGTTGCTGATACTGAATAATGATATTCTGATACATAGGGTTAGAAAATTGTAGTCTGAACGGGTTGTAGTTAAGTCCGCACACTGACCGTTCTGAAAATAAACGGTAGACGGTTGGAGTACATAAAAAAGTTACAAAAATTATGAAAAGTTAAGTTTAATCATTTAAAAAAGTTAAGATTTTTGACCTTAACTTTAAATGATAAATGGATAGATAAATTCATTCATTCACTTCCATGACAAAAACATAACGGATACATGTACAGACAACTTAAACAGAACACCCTAACATTAAAATAGTTATTTCTCAAACATGCTCGGAAATGTTTACATTACTTTCAAAAAGCGAACACTGAAAGTTTGTCATTTATGGACCGTGCGACTTTTTCCCAGCCAAGGCCTCCAAAGAAAGTATTTACTATAATATTACTGGTCACTTCTTCAAACTTTTAAATCTACGTACACTAATAAACTGTCAAAAGAAAACTCATACAGCCAACTGCCCAGTGTTCATAGTTGCGAGAATTAAAAATATGTCCGTGTACCGCTTTCTTAAAAAAAACCTTATTAGTGTTTTGGTATTCTTTTGTTTTTTCGTCTTTTTTATATTTTGGTTGCGAAAATGAGTGCTAGTGAGAAGAGCGACAACGAAAATACAGTACACATTCAAACACATAATCAGAAGTTCAGCAGACTACTATAAATGTGCCTGGAAAAACAACATTTTCTTTTAGCAATCGTCCTAGGACGTCAAATATTACTTTTAATATTAATTAATATTTTTTACTTTTTTTATTATACATCTTCCTTTCTGTAGTCTTTTATTATTTCCTCACATTGTTTGAGAAAAATACTATACATGCCTCGGCGGGAATGGGGATTGCTTGACTCGTATCTCACTGGCACTCGTCCTTGTAACTCATACTTGTCCAGCAGTCCCTTACAACCTGGCCTCTGCAATAATGTACTATTGTTTGTTGTTACATGTTTAATTTATGATGTCACAATAGTCATACAGTCCAGTCCAAGTAGCCAAAAGTCGTCAGACGGGATAAACAAACTAAATCACTATGAAAACAAAAAAATGCAAATAAATAAAGCATTCGACCACATGAAAGAATTAGTGACGAATGATCGGTCAACATATAAATAAAATGGCGGACTGAGCATCGGACAGGGTTACCAATTTCAAAATAAAAGAATTCCAAAGTATGTGAGAAAGTCGTATATATAGTAAGTAGCTAAATTGGTTGCTAACAATTCAAAATTAGGATTAGTCGATTGACTTGCAAGTCCTGTGTTTGAGGCGCCTCTTTGTTTGAGTTTGCAGGGTATCAGCTGCGAGTATCATATACGTTATTTAAATTGAAACATTGTAAAAGAGTGTGTTAGCTTGCGAATAAACATTTATCTTACATGACTAATAAGTAAATCTAAAAGTTCCGAAATTCCGATTTTCAATCCTCCTTGAAAGCCTTATATTTAAGTACTTGTTTGTTTACGATGGCAATTTTCTATATACTATACGATTACTAAAACTTTAATTGAATGAACCGAGTGATTTTTGTTTCGTAAAGCGCTATGCAACCTTAAACTATCCAAATTTCTTCTACATTCGGCTTATAACTTAATTTTTAGATTAAGATTTTTCAAATACGAGTTTATGATGGTTTTTCATATGAGTACCGTTGAAGAAGGTGGTGATGATATCAAGTCGAAACCTTCAACCCTTATTAAGTTATGAGATTGTTAACCGATTTGTTTACCTTTTATGCAAAATGGATTGGAAGTGCTGCTACAATCTGTAAATGGCTGATTTTCGTAATAAGTTACTTCCATTAGTGTTTTGAGGGAGGATTTGTGTTCCCGTAGTGTTGTTAGCAGTTCATTTGACATTTGCCACGAGGCAGCGTTAGTTGTAGTTGGTGATGGTCAGTCTTTGCTTACCCCGGTGGGAAACGGGCATAATTGTATGTATGTAAATTTGTAACATAATTTTCTACATGTTGTAAGCCAGACTTGTAAACCAAAGTGTCGCCAATAGTAAAAATAAGCCAGTTCAACATGTTTATTAAAAAAACCATTATTTAATCAATAAGAAACGATTAAAAAAAAAATGCTATCAAGATTGGTTATAGAATCTTGATTGTTATTTACTCCTAAGGTTAGCTCAGGAGTTGCTTAATTGCAAGTAAAGCAATAATCTTCAAGGGTATGGTTTAGTGATTTTCCGGGCAAACTTAGTGTGAGTCGGATGTCTGTACAAATATTTTGTAGACGAATAGAATATAACCAGAGAGTTAACGCCGAGTTAAACTCATTAACATTGAAAATGAGAATGGAAAGTCATCAATCCATTTAAGGGTCCCACTGATGGGCACGGGTCTCCTCTCAGGCGAGGGCTTCGGCCGTAGTCCGCCACGCGGGTCCAATGCGGGATGGGGACTTCACACACTATCTGAGGGTTCTGAACCTTCGCCGTGCAGGTTTCATCACGATGTTTTCCTTCACCGAAAAGCTCATGGTAAGTTTGAAATTAAATTTCGCACATGAATTCCGAGAAACTCAGAGGTGCGAGCCCGAGTTCGAACCTACGGCCTATCCTTGAGAGGCGGTAAGTCAAACCATTAGGCTACCACGGCTTCGGTACGGGATGGAAAGAATTTACCACTAAATATTTGTTGTAAATAGAGTTTCGTCTATATATAAACATTAACAATTAATACAAAGGACAAGAATCCCATTTTTTTAGAATAGTTGCTATTCTAACGCTAATCTTGTAAGTGAGAGTCTACGGGATCGTGAGGTGGATATTGTCCTGGATTGCTTCTTTCTGGTCTAGAAAGTATTATTTACATCGAAATTTCAAATATTGAAATATATACAAAATTCAATATTATTTAACGAGTATAACGGTTTCCGTTCTAAATTGTGGGCAAAAATGAGTTAATACCGTGCGCTTTGCATATAAACAAGGTTAACATCATGACGGGTGGATTGTGTTTTGTTCCGCTACCAAACTCTAGGTGTAACTGCTACGTTTACCACTGCGGTTGTCCTCGTATACGTTTAGATTTTCATAGATTGTAAAAGAGAGAATTTGATTATAAATTTATAGTTACAACATTTTGCCCAACTGCAACCTGGAATATATAATACTAGGGAAGTAAGAGAATAACACTCACGTATACCACCATTCACCATTCATTCAGTAGTGTGGAGATTCCCGTGATAAACTGGGCAAAGTTAGGTTTTTCTGTATTTTGACTATATACTATGTGCAAAGTCGAAACTTCCCGGGCATAACTGGTTTACCCATACGCTGCTAACTTTATCTGAAAAGTTTAGGCTTTGCCCATAAGATAAATAGTCTTCAACTTTTTTCGTATGCATTTTTACTGTATTTGAACATTCAATTGCAACATTCAAACATTCAATTTGAGAATTCCCATGATGTAAGTTTTATACTTAGGCGTTCGATTTGACCTTACCAATTGTATTTTTTTACATAACAAATTAAATTTCTTTTCGATGTTTTTATTTGTTATTAATTTCGTTGATTATTTTAATATTTGGCCAATGGAATAAAATTATAATCTATATTTTTAGAATAAGAATAAGAATATAGAAACCGTTTTAGTATGTTTGGGTAATATCTGAATCAACTGGACTGGTTACAAAAAAAAAACCACTTATAGCGCTCGCTTTTGCGTAGTGGTTGACGTCTAAGTCCATTAGTGGTTATTATCAATTAGTAGTACTTACCAATTTTGACTAATTTAAAGTTTTAAAATCATTTTATAATTTCCAAATTTTTGTTAAGAATACAATATTTGACTTTACAACAAGCTCAGGCTTGTACAGAATTTGTATGTATACGCACGTATGCAAGGTGCAGATGATATTCCGTACAAAATAGATTATTTACGTAGTATTTGACAAATTGTAGTTCCATGTCACGTGTGGTCCACCCTTTACTCAACTCACAATACGCGTAGTATTGTGTCATAACAGTTTTGGCTCTGATTACGCAATTTCTTTGTGCCTTATAAAAATTAAATTGGGTAGTCTGTTATATTTTATAAATATTGATTATTCTATAAAATTAGTGTTGTTCTACAGGCATAATTTGCCTGTTTAGTATTTAGTTAAATAAGTAAATATTGATATACATTTAATTTACCCCGCAATTTATTATTATGGCATTACAATAGGTAAATAAAATAATTCCTGACCCTCCAGTATTGTAAACTAATACAAAAAATTATTACTTGTCATACAAAACGATGGAACACGATGTAGTTTTGTATGACAAATTGAAAAAAAATTGTTCGCTGTTTTTTCCCAAACAAAAATTCTTAACAGTATTTTTTTATTTTACTAATAGTTGTATGTACTCACCTTTAGTAAGAGAAAATTAGTCTTATTTTTTTTTTAATTAGACATCGTTAAGTTAATTATTGTTTATAAATGAAAGAAGCGCCAAATGTCTTGTCTATTCATTTCAATTATCAATGATCTATCGTCAGAAAAATCTTGTTGACATTATCCCGTGTGCAGCGCGACATAACTTGTTACGTAAACTGTCATTCCTCCCGCACCGCGCAGCTACCTCAGGAACCGACTCAGTTAAGCGGTAGGTCTGTTGTCATTGTAATTCCATTGAGACTATTTCTAGTATGAAGTTTCATTCGCATCATGTGTCTTTTTATTTGGTCGAATGTTAGTTATATGACAGTAATTGTTTCGGACTGATGTCGGACGGAGAACGGAAGTAGACATTCTAGTTTGTACGTTACACATTTGACATAAAGTTAATTATGCTATAATTTAAGTGACGTTACTTTTGGGAATGAGTTCACAGCTTGGGGTATACGTATCTTTTGTATTTGTGCACATGCTAGGAAATACTACTAAGCTACAATGATGATTCTAAAAAGAGATACTATCCCAAAATATGTAAAAAAAATCCGAAAGTGACTAGAGTTAACTTATGACACAACAATTGACACATTGTGATCCCCTTGGCAAACAGAATAAAATGGAAAGAAATTAATCTCATTTTTGTCCATCTCACAGGTTTGAAAATTGCCAAGAGCGTTTTTGTTTTATTCCATGAAAATTCCTTTCCAAGTTATGAAAGTTTTTTTTTTTCTCGACACTTCAAGTTTATTATGATCATTACATTAGATTTAAAGTGTCTTTTTTGTTTAATTTTTTGTTCTTCTTTTCTAGTTTTAAGTTGTTTATTATGTGTAATTTCATTCATATTCATTTATTCAATATAGGATATTGTTCTAATAATTTCAAACTTTTTTTTATTTAAAACATTTACTTGAAATCTCTGTTTAAAATTTATATATTATTATATATTATATAGCGTGAGATTAAAATAAGAATACCGCCTATTTCCTAAATAAAGAATAAGATATCTATCTTCATAATTCCAAATTTTTCAACATAAACTTATCATAAGTTACTTTAATGTAAATTCGGGAAAGGCTTTCGAAAAGAGCACATCGCCAGCACGCTTGGTACTAACCTCTATTCCGTTCTATGTTCAGTTGACTGAACTAATGACATTTTTTCTCCTTTGTTCAGTTGGAAATAAAACAAGCTTTTGCCCCTGGTTTAGTAGATATTTTTTATTTCCTCTATTCCCACTAGGTCAGTTGTCCATCCTCTCTCTACACTAGTTCTATTGTCCAGTCCAGTTAGTTGATTGAACTATAAAGAATTTATATCTTGTTGGCACAGTTGAAAATAAAAGAAGCTTGTTTTGCTGAACCCGGTCTCAATTACTTTTTATTTTTTTTTTCGGATTGACTAGGAATTTGGCTTACTTATGTTCGGTGACAATCCAATGGTACCATCGAGCTGGTCTGATAATGTAGACCGCAGGCGGCTATAAGAACTCCTAAACTACATGTGATATCAGTTCAACTGAACAAACGAGAAAAAAAATCTCATTAGTTCAGTCAACTGAACTGGACAACTGAACTAGTGGGTATAGACCGATACTAACGCGTGTTAATCTTAAGCTATTCTTTTTATTATTGTATCGATGGCATACACTGCAATGCTTGCCACCGTGGTGAAAGGATTTACTGCGCCAGACGTACAGGAAAGAAATAGTATGTCGTGCAGGGAGGCTCCTTTCGTGCTCTCCACTATAAGCTATGTAAAATACGCATTTAGTACCGATGTGATGTTGATGCGTGCATAAAAGTGGAGTGCTTACTCTATATGGGGACAAGGGGGTAAGCCATCAAGTATATAATCAGAAATAGAGACGAAATGTCATTTAATTTGTTTGAAAACTATTCTGCCAAATCATTATGGTGAAAATTGACGGGTGCCGTCAATTGCTTTACTTCAAATCATTGTTTCACTTTAAATCGACCAATTTAACTTGAGCTTTGGACGAAATGTGAAGTTACATGTTTAATTACCGATTAAATGTGATTCCGTATGTTTTGTAATTAGATGTTTTGCTGTTTTTCCCACACCACCGAATGGAACAGCCCCCAATAGTGGAGATTTATTATCTTTATTACAATAAATACAGAATATTTTTGAAATATACGGAGACGTACAAACAGGTCAGTTGTTGGCGTTGTACTATTTGAGCTTTCTAATTTGTGATTTCAGCGCAAACGAGGTTGATATTTAAAAGTGATATAAGGCCATTTGCCTGATGAGTTGCCAGGGATGGATGACCCTTATTTCGTATCTATTTCTGGTTATATACTAGATGGAGTAAGCATACATGAACCATCTGTTTCTTCAATCATTTTGGAGTACTTATGAAACTCTGATTCCTTTTCCATAAGTACATGAAATTTCAAATTACAATAACTAAAATAAAAAATAAACGTTTATGTTTATCACGTTGAAGATAGCAAAATAATTTCGACTTACGAAGTCAATTTGACTACAACATTCCTTTACATAGTTCTTACACGTGTTAATTATTATAAAAGTTAGAATTATACTAAACAATCTAATTTTCATTATTAAATAATATTCTTAAGAAATATTTTTATATGAAAACATACTACCTCCGTAACATAAGCGTCGTGTAACTTTGTCGATTTTGTAGGCTCAGGTCTGTAGTGCATACAGTATATAGTATATTTTGCTATCATATAATAGTTGACTAAATAAAGTTTACAGTTAAGAAGTATTAAATCGAATTTATGTATTTTTTTAAATAAAGCATTGAAAAATATATTTTACTGTTTTATTTTGCTTACATATTTACTTTAAGTGGGCATCCCTGCGAGCGTTACAAGCGTTCATAAGTACAAACATAGTTTGATCCTATTTTGAATATAGTTAATATCCAATCAAAATTCAACGACATTCAGTCGACACGATAGAAACTCATGAGTCGTACTCTTTCGTTAAATTATATATGACTTGATATTATACCTACAGGCACAAAAAGTAATCACTTTCGACCGAAGTGGGCCCTTAATACACATTTGTGAAGGCTATGTAACAGTTTCTGTAGATTTTGAAAAACCATTGACCTTAATAAAAAGAATATGATGCATGCACCTACTATGTACATGTGATATTATAAAAATATTTATTTTTCACATTCGTTTTTATTTTTGCTTCAATTTTTTAATTTTTTTTAGGTAAAAATAGAAGTTAGAAACGTTTTCTAATTCGTTGAATATGTTAAAGCAACAGTGATTGACACAGAAATAGCGGCAATTACATGTTTAAAAGCTGATCGGCGCAATCCACTTAATATGGTATAATCGTGGAGCACAGGGCTGTAACCAGGGCTTAGAACTTTATTATTTAAAAAATTTAAGAAACTAAAATACATAATTTAGGAAAAGTACTCGTATTGGTACCACAAATGACGAGTTCACAGCCATTAGCGGTCGCGTAAAATATTTGTATATAAAATTTAATTTGCTATTTAAAATGATCAAATATTTTACACATTCGCTTGCGACTATCAACATCGTGAACTCATGTTAGAGGTACATCTCGCGAAAATTAAAATAAAAATACGTACTTGAATACCTAATAGGGACAAAAAAGTCCCAGTAGTTCTTTAATAGAACTACTCAATAAAACGTGGGAACGGAGGTGAATTTTTTAAGTATCTTAGGTTAATATTTAAAGAAGAACAACTCAGCAGGAAGGAAAATCCAATTGCTAATACGAAAAAAAAGTAGACTGACTTTTCTACGACTGCCGATGCTACGTTTTGTAAAAATTGTTTATGTTTATAATAAGCTCGTGCTAATAAACAGTTTCACCTGATGAAACGTAATCTTAAAGATGTAAGCAGTTTCCTATGTAATTTCTTGATGGTAATGAGTCCGGCCCTGTCGATCCAAAATATTTGGACAACTTACCTTGCAGCGCTATTTGACAGGAGACAAGTATTGCACGAGCTCGAGACAGAAATGTATTAGAACTTAAAAGTGATGCTTAATTTTCCACCACTCTAATTAGGTACCGCTAAATTGGCTTTAGAATTATGCCATTTTGGGTTTTGATGTGTTATTAGGTTCTTTCCAGATCACGTATTATGTTACATTCCAAGTAGAAGGGTTCAGTATTTCTTATTCATTCCGCGCAATAAGATTTTATTAAATTGTCTGCGCTATCGAAAATGTTAAAAAGCAAAATGTTAACTTAGAACCAAAGCTTAATACGTACCCTGAAGGCATAGGTAAGCGCGATAATAAGGTGTTCATAAAACATTACCTTATCATTATTACAAACAAGAGCAATATTGTCCGACTATTGAACAGTGTTAACGTTTAAAAACAGAGCGAGCATGGTGCTACATCGATAACAAACTCCTAGCCTACTCTGAGCTGACGTAATCTTGGTCTCCGAACAATCTGAAATACCGACGGTGTGTGTGGGTGTACTTCGTTTAACGAAAGAGCGGCAGTCCATCAGGCGAGAAAGAGAAGCCGCTATACAGAGTGAGCAGGACAGAAGAATACGCAGCCCGTGGGAAATGCACAGTAGTGGTCAGATCAGACTGCGCGCGCGCCGGCCCAGTGCACGTATTATTGTATTGGAATCTTTGCAGTTAACAACGCCTTATGAGATTATACTCCCACTTCATTTCCTTCTTCATATTCTAAGGCATAAGATTGATTTTTATGAACGTTTTCGAACCTACATATGTTACCGGAGTTTAAAAGAAAGTTATATAGGTAGTTAGGCGTATAATACGATGGATTTTTTTAGCGATCGATTGAGGTTTGCGGCGGGCTTCGTTCGGGATGCAAATGTGGTGTTTACGAAGTCGGCACACGCCTAGCTAAAGGCTTTATGGTTTAATAAACACATTTCGTTGCTTTTAAGCGAGACTGTGGGGACTTTGAAGGTTTATCGATGGTATTGTTATAGTACATCTTCGTTACAGCTATCTTTCTTAGAGAAAAAATCAACTTTTCGAACTATTGCTGGCCTACCTAGGAAATATATGCAACTATAGTGTTACTTTCAGTTTTTTACATGTCATACAACCGTGGAAACTTTTTACTTTGCAAATAAAATATACTGAAAGTTGAAGGGCTGTTGAAGTTCATGTGGTCGAAAAATCATTGAAACATTCGCCCGCCCCATGCCAATAACAATGGCCTATAATTCGTATCGTCAACCCACGCAGGCCGGTATTCAATTAAAAGAAACTCCAAAAGAACAACATTTCGTGCTTTAGATTTAATTTAAAGTAACTTTGTACGACAAATTAGTTTTACAAAATTTCAAATTACAGTGCATGACCCAGGTAATCTAATTTGTCTGTCTTTTTCTAGTCTTTTAGTAAATTTTCTAGTTCAAGCTGATTGCGTTGTCTTTAATTTTATAAACATCATAAACATAGCTACGACTTGGAAGTGTTTGTTATAAAACTTTCATAGTCAATGAATGTTGAAAGAGTTCATTTTGCCTTAGCGATAATTTTACATCCATTCAATCCTTTTATGTAGGGACAATGGTGTTTGAAACAGAGGAGGGTTGGTCACATCGGATACATATCTTAATTAGGCCGCACATGGCGTTCGACGATTTCTTTTTTTATATATCCGCCCGCCTGTGCGTGACGAATATATGTGTAGACGCACCAAACAAACGTTTACGCTCCAAAATACTAATTCCACAAAATCTCTTTCAAAATAAAGCTAGTTTACATTTTCCGATACGCATAGTTAAGTTTGTATTTAAAAGAAGATGCGATAATTAGAAGAACCGTTGACAAGCTCGTTCTTTCACTGGAGTTAATTAATAGAGTGCGATCGGTTAAGTTGTAATGATAGTTGTGAATGAAAACTCGTTAGTAGAGCTGTAATTTCGATGATGAGTATCGAGGGAGGTCGGAGTGTTTTATCGTGTTACGAGGTGTGGATTTTCTCTTCTTTTGATAAGCTTTACATTATATTGAAGGTTTAAAAACACTGTTAGTCACGTAGATAAAATACCTTACTTATTAGTTACGTAGTTATATACTTGCCGTAATATGTTTTTTAGCGTTTTCTTTAAGTATTAGATAAAAATAGTAAAATGTAGTAAACACTGATGTTTAATTAAGTACTTACAACAAAATACGGTGTCAAAATATTATAGGTTTCATATTTGAGTACTTGAAGTTTTCATTCAAATTGTATTTTTTCTTTTGAAAATGTCATGTATAAATTTTTTTCTGTTCCTTTTATAATAATAAAGGTTCGTGAGGTACCCTGCCGAGTTCGCATAAATAAAATGCACCCGTGCATATCTGTTGGCTTTGGAGTTATGTTAGATCTTTCAGAGAATTGTTCTTGTGCTTTATTGTAGGTAGGATGTAAGAACAGATATGAAAAGTAAAGTAAGTGCTTATTGTATATATAATTATATATTCTAGAAGTTCTTGCCAAATGGAAACTGGCATAAAAATATATAGCTACAAGCATACATAGCAGTCATTTCGTTTGGTAAGTGTCCTTTTTCATTTTAACTAATTAGAAAGTTTCATTATACAGGTAATGGTACAAAATCGATACTTATAAACTTGAAATCGATATGGTGCCCAAAAGTCTTACTCATCGATTCTTCGGTGACCGTTTTCATTTGGACTATTCAGTGGAGAATTTTGCTTTCGCGGTCTTCAAAGATATAACTTTTTGATGAGAATTGAAACTGCTTCCGTTTTGAAGTTGTCGGCCGTTTCAATACTAATTAATATTTGCGCTTGGCATCCATATGTATTTACTTTTATTTTCGGCATCTATTATATATAAGTATTTCAGGTTGGTGGCAAAACACCCACGATTCATATCACAAGATTACCTATCACAATCCTTCGAGAGCGGTGCGCAGGCGCGAGCAGAGCGTTCCCACGGCGCATCGCCCGCGGCAGTGCGCGACTGAAGCGACGCGACGTGCGCCCGCGTCGCCGCCGCCGCCGCGTCGGGCTGCAGACGCCGCCGACGATTACTCCGAAACCAGGTCCGTCGATAGGGGAACAAAGATTTGACTTCACCATTCTCTCAAAAATTGCAAATTCATTTGCATCTCGTAACATCCGCAACTGTATGATAGATAGATATATAATAAATTTACGCACGGTTCAATGCAGGGTTGAAAACAAAAGAAATTAAAACAAAATTATGGATTTATAAAAAAGTTGTATATTGTATGAAAGATGTCAAGGTGAAATGAAAAGCGTTTAAAGTAATAATGTAATCTAAACAATTGGTCTTAACATTTCTGTCGCCGGACCTGCTTTTGAACCACCCGATTAAGGTACTGAGATGACAGTTCAAGATTACATCTCGAAGACTTCTTCTGGCAATTTCCCTGCATAGAGATATAGTGGATGCAAAGACTCCAGTTGGAAAATTATAAGGTAAGGAACTGTTGAGTCTCAAAGCTAATTTAAGCAGCATAAATTAGAAGTTGTTTGTGAAATCTTAATGTTCGTAAAATTCTTTACAAATTGAAACTTTATAGCGGGTGAAGCTGTTTACTTTTAAAGGCTTTTTGAGTTGATAGTCGTCTAAATGTTTCTGGCTGAATAGTTCTAACAAGCTCTTCTTTAATTTATACCTACCACTTAGCGGGACGTTCAGTTTATAGGCGGCGCTCTTCCAGAATTAACCTCTATTAGCGACAACTAAGCAGGGCTATAGTTATAAGGTGAATTGTCGGTAACAAGACGCCATAAAGAAAGCTAGTAAAGTTTCACTTAACCAGCGATTTGGGCCTTTAAAAACAGTCGGCGAATCTATGTTCAAAGTGTAGGAATTATTACTATTGTGAGGGCATTACTCTCCATTCTTTAGCTCATCGGCATGGCGAGATGAATGGTCGGAGTGTGTACATGTTCGGGTCTGTTCTCTGTTACAATGGCTGGCCTGTCCTCCTATTATTAGTGGCGGCGTGCCTTTATGCGCGGACGTCACACGATAAAGGGGGGTATAAATAAGCGAGAGCACACGTCATGTTCGTTGGGGGACGGCGACGTCAATGGGGGCCGTTATAGCCCTATATTATAGGCGCGACGTAATTTATTCGCGTGAAACGTAAAGCATTTTAGGCAGGCTCGTGGGCTTCATCCTGTTTGGCTTGTAATATGAGCTTTCGGTTCCGAGTTAGGTATCTGGTACGTAATTTTCATTTCGGTGTCTGTTAGCTGGGCAATTGTAGTAACGAATGTCGTGTATGATATGGAATCTAACAAATAGTTCACTACAGAATGAAAATCATATCGGAGAGTGGGTAAGGGCAAGGCTATGTTCAGAAACCGTACGTTTTGCACTTCAAGTGTCAATGGTGTCATCCCGTAAAAGCGGCATTTTAAAGACCACCCTTTGCAACAAAATGTTAATTGAATTCGAAGCGAAATAGGAAAGTTTTAAATAAAACGAGGCCCGCCCATCGCGGTTGCGCCTGCGCGTCAAAGCGGCCGCGTCGCGGGCGCACGACGGGTTCGCAACATTATTTGCGACGTGTCACCACCAACGTCGAGCAACAATAACATTTAACAAGTCACGAAAACACTTACAATTTTGCATTTTAAAACCTTAACATCCATTAACACGAATAACATAAGAATCAAACTCGTATAACAGTGTATTTCGAATGTGAAAATGTTACGTGGTTTTCCTTTAGTCGAAGGCTGTAAATGCACCCTATCGGTTTTCCGCGGTGTTCCGAGAACGAGTATTGATTGTGTTTTGGCGACGTCTGTTTGCTCGGTGGAAACATTGTCGGTGACAAATAAAGACTTCCTGTGGGGTAAAGTAGGCAAATAACGCGCTACATCCGCTTGGTCCGTGCGGCGGCGGCGCTTGGAAAAGTTTCGGTATATACAGATCCAATCATGTTTTGAAGTACCTGTTAAGTTATGGTATATCACATAAGAGTTGGGACTGGGATGTAATTGTAAATATAAGTATGGAAATTGTAAATAAAGAAATGGAAATGTAAATATAAAAACTCGTACACTGAAATCTTTTGATTTAAAAATTGTTAATTTTGTTTTTATGACAATTTTATGGGTGTGAATTTATACGTTATTTGTGTTTTTAACTACAGTCAGATACGCTTTTGTACTAATAATAGCAAACGCATGTATCTGGTATGTGCTTGCCCACGAAAAAAAAATGTGACTTAAATTTAAGAGTTAGTTTGTCATAAAACTAGAAAGTGAACAAAATGCCAAATCTAAACAAACACAATACAAATGTCTTCAATATTCCGTTACTTTTTGTAAATATGCGAAGAATAAACAGTAAATATGTATGTTTTATTTTGTTTACGCCATCATTGATGATAAAAATTGTGAAGAAAGTAATTATGCAAAATGCTCAAATGAAAAATGTTCACCAAAATTTTACTTTTTGGTGAGTCACTGTAAGTTAGTTTACGACAATGTTTTATACATAAATTCTGTACATGTTATTAATTTTGTGATTTTTAAATTATCTTCCATATTTATTATAGGTGTACCTATACTATAAAACGCTTTAAACATTATTTTACTGAAAAATATTTAAGACTTACAAATAATTTGGATTTACAAATGAAACAGAGCGGAGTGGGGAAAAACTGTGTTTTATTTATGATACTGAGCGACGGAACGAACAACTCGTGCGCCTGGTGGTAAGCGACACACCTACCTATAACAGTTGCAGTGCTACTTAGATCTTTAAACCGCAAAGACCTGAGAAGCACTTCCAATGCGCTCGTCACCCTGATACATAAGTTGACAAGTCCTATCTGCCTGTTCAATTATGCAATTATCCAATGTGCAATTTCACCAGCACCCTTCAAAACTGGAACGAAGTAATGTGCATTACTGTTTAGCGGCAGAAATAGGTAAGGTGGCAGTACTTCCATAGATGAACTCTTTCATAAGGAGCTCTATAGCTACTAAAAACTATGTACCAGCAACCAATAGTATTATATCTTTATTTTGACATCTTCTCGCTATTTAATTATTTAAATTTTGTCTTCCTTGTTTTAATTTTAAACCCAATGAACCTCAATTTTTACTATTTGTGTTAATAAAACACGTCGATGCTTGTATGTTTAGCAAAAAACGTGGCCTTGTCCTCCCCGGTCTCAATGTTATGACTTAAATGTCTCGCCTTTGCAGATTTATCGATATTCGCATATAATCGACTAAATCTACATAATGTGAATGGTTTTTTTTGCATCTTTATCCGGTCTAGGTAAAAATATCTATATTAATGTATCGAAGATAGAGTTTTAATGTATACCTGGTGAGAGTCACAACCTAGGGTTGTATTAATTGTCAAAATACTTAATTTGCTCCTTACATCATGTACAGCCAGGAAGCTTGGCTTCTTGTCCAAGGTGAGGTATAATTTCACACCGAGACAAATGCTTCAGCTGTATCAAACACAAATCCAGTCGTGTATGGAGTACTGCTGCCAGCTGCCACCTATGGGATGGTTCTGTTACATATCAACTGGCTACTTGGTGATTTGGAATTAGAAGAGATGAAGTTGCAAAGCCTTAAATATCGCCGTAAAGTTGGCTGTTTATCGGTATTCTAAAGGATGTGTCACGGAAAGTGTGCGAAAGAATTACACGATTTGATTCCGTCTTCCCCTTTCCGTCATCGGGGGACTAAACGTAGGCTGGGGTTCCACTCCTATATTGTGTATATATCAAAGGTTTGCATGAAGTATTTCGCTTCCACATTTATATGGCTAATGGCTATGGAGGGGAATTCCCTGCCTGCATAGCATAGCGTTAAAATATGCAGTTTAAAGAAGTGACTGTTTGTGCAGCGTGATATGTTTTCAACGACGCGACGTACAAACGTTCTTTGTGATATACAAACTAAGTCTAAATATGCAAAAACAAGTATATCCGTACGTTACGTTCGTAGTCAGGTTTGTACAAATACTTGGTATTTTTCAAATCAATAAAAAATGTTAAAATTTGGTTAGGTGTAGGTTATGTAAATAATTTTCAGCGGTTTTTTATATATATATATTAAAAAGTTCGCCCAAAGAAGTATTGCCACCTTATCTATTTCTGCCGCCAAGCAGTAATGTCAGCATTACTGTATTACGGTTTTGAAGGGTAAGGGTGCTGGTGAAATCGCAGGCACATGGGACTTGTCAACTTATATCTCAGGGCGACAGGTGCATTGGCATTGCGCGACAGATCTTTGCAATTTAAAGAGCTGAGTGGCGCTGCCACTGTTATAGACAGGCGTGTAGCTTACCATCAGGCGCACGATTTCTTCCTCCAGTCATTTCATATAATAAAAAAAAACAAACAAAAATATGGAATCTACATTACGACAATGATCAGTATAATGTAGTGATTATACAGTAGTCTGTATCTTATTGAGTTTTTTTAAATACAGTTAATTAAACTACAAAATAATATTCATGAATAAAAATCATAGAACTAATTTATTTTTTGAGAACAACGAGATTTTGTACAGTGTACCAAATTGATTAATAATTCCCTATCGTAGTTAATTTGATTATTCCAAAAATATTAAACATAGTAAATTTCTGTACAGGAATTGATTTTTTTTCGGATCTAAATCGCGTACTATATCGAGTATACCTATAATCAGAAATAGAGAAGAAATAAGGGCCATCCATCCCTGGCAACTAATCAGGCAAATGAGCCTTATTATTTAAGTTCTAACTCTCGTTTGCACTGAAATAAAAAATTAGAAAGCTGAAATAGCACAGCGCCAACAACTGACCTGTGCGTACGTCTCCGTATATTCCAAAAATATTCTGTATTTATTGTAATAAACATAATATCTCTAACTATGTGGGGCTGTTCCATTCGGTGGTGTGGTAAAAACAGCAAAACTTCTAATTACAAAACAAACGGAAACACATTTCATCGGTAATTAAATATTAAAAATGTATTTTTTTTTAATTTTCGTCCATTATACCAAAGCGCAAGTTAAACTGATAGATTTGAAGTGAAACAATTGACGACACCCGTCAATTGTTTCGAATTGGGGCTGGCCAATCGGAGCGCAGTTGTCTCCGTAATGATATGGCAGAATACTGTTCAAACAAATTAAATGACATTTCGTCTCTATTTCTGGTTTACTCGATGCGCGTATATATCTTTTTAAATAAACCAGCGTTTCCGGCCTTTTACACGTCTCATGGTCATGGCTGATTGAGATGGTAAAGTCATCAACCAGTCATGTTTAATATTAGAGAAATGGCATTTATCGTATATCCACAGATTTTCGAATTTCCAAATTGAATTTCAAATAAAAGAAAACGGCACATCATCATTTAGAATATACATTTCCCAGTTACCTTTAATGCGACCTCAAGATTGTGACTGAATCATTCCGCCACGTGATTTTACTGGTTATATATATAACCTAATTCCAATTGACATTTAAAAATGATTTCTGTACTATGAAAATTTTAGGTAATTTGGATGTATAGAGGTGATTTGACGTCGATTAAGATGGAGAAAAAAGTTAGTTTACATATAAATGTAGTTTATTTTTTGGAGTCCATTTGTTTTTGGCAGAAACACCTGGCACTAATCGAAAAAGGAAGGATATAAGATATTCAATAAATCATTCAAAGTTTTATATGACATCATTCTCGAAATGATGTTCTTTTGTTTATTTTTCTAAAGTTGTAGTTTTTATATATTTTGGTCGAGTTTTAATATTGAACAGCCGAAATCTTTTTCAGCAATTTTTAGGATTCCCATAGTCAAAGTTAGTAATATATAATATTAAATATTTTTAATTTTTTTTAATTATTTTTTTATTTGTTAAGTGTAATAATTATGTGTGTTAGGTATATACGTATTCTGTTGCTTCCTCAATAAATTATTAGCTTATAGTTTTTCCTGTTACCCGAAAGTTGGAGGGTAGATATTGCTATAAAGCCGCCTATTGTACCTATTTATTTTTCATTTTTTATATTATTATGCATTTGACTCAGTATGCAATAAAGAATATTTATATTGTATTGTTATTTGTATTGATTTGTAGAACCAGTATACCTCCTTGCCTGTTTTTACCACGTAAAATCTACTCTAAACTCTTTAACCAAAAAATGTCCATTTGTATGTAAAACTTAATCCTATCGTAAATAATAATTAACTTATTACCTAACAAAAACACAATCTTTCAAATTTAATAACTAAATTAGTATGCTTCACATTTTACGAAACAAATGATTATTTTTACAGAAAACATTTATTAAGGGTCTCCAATCAAATTGTATACCTACTTTAAAAAAAGAAACTTCGACACATGTCATTTTGCCGCCGAATAATTGTATTTTACAATCGGTCCTAATAATAAATAATTCAATTTTGCAGTCTAAAGGATTAAATTACTGCCTTTGTCCATTCCGATATGCATGCGACGATAAAAATGTAAATTTGCTCCAACGACAATATAATTTACAATCTTATTGCTTTTATTTAGTGACATAGTTGAGACAATCAGTGACTGTGTGTTTTATTATATTATTTTTGCTACTTCATTATCGTTACCTAGTAGGAGGTAAAGGCTACCTTTTTTAATGGCATTTTTATATCCAAATTAATGAGTTGGCTCGTTAAAACGCGTTGTTATGAGCACTTTCCATTTCGTCGTATTTATTTGCAAGGCTTATAGGCTGCATGTATAAATGGACTGTAAACCACAAAATTCTGAATTAAAACCAGTTTTCAAGTGCGTTTTGCCCTTCGATTTTTTTTATTCTTTTATAATACCAAGTGATGGGATGAAGATGTCGTTCGCCTGGTGGTAAGCGACACTCCTGTCTTTGTCAGAGCTTTAAATCGCAAAGATCTTAGGAGCACTGCCACTGCGCCCGTCACCCTGAGACATAAGTTGACAAGTCCCATGTGCCAGTAATTTCACCAGTGCCCTTACCCTCCCAAATGGGAACGCAGTACATAGTGCTCACATTATTGTTTGGCGGCAATAGGTAACGTGGCAGTACATTCCTGGACGAACTGTTTCACAAGGAGCTCTATTGCCACTATAAAAAACATAAACTGTAGTGTCCCCTTGGGACTTTAGAATGCTGCAAGTATTCCTTTTCCAGTGAGACGTTTCTCCAATCGTTCGTTTTTACTTCATCATCAACTTATATAAGTCTTACTACAGGGCGCGGGTCTCTTTCAGTAGAGAATCATGAAAAAAAAATGTAATAAAACCATGCTAACTTTTTAAAATGTAATGTATACCTGCTCTTCGACGTTATCTGATTATCACGACCAAGCTGTCGCCAGTGCCATGTGGTCTAATAAGATCATATATTATATCGCAATTGTTGTAGTATTCAATGATGACTAATATAATAACCTTCTTCCCTGTTTATCTGTTATCTTAATGTGGATTTTCAAATATCCGCTTGGACATTAAAAAAGCATTTGAAATGATTTAATGTTGGCTCTTAAACTACCTGTGTAGTTAGGAATTCTTTGGAGGAATTCGGTGGCAGATTTGAGATTAGCTGCATTAATCATTGTAAATATTTTTGCATCGAAATTCTTGGCGTTTTTAAATGATCGCCCATTGATAAAGACTTCTTGAAATTCATTCAAGGTAACGATGTTAATGGAAATCAGAAGGTCATATTATGTTAACTTATATAGAATGAAACAATAATTGTACAAAAAAGACAATTGTGTGACAGACATTATTTTTAACCGACTATAAAAAAGGAGGTTATCAATTCGACTTTTATGTGTAGGTATGTCACGCGATTGCTCCGATAATTACATTCTCGCATATTTACACACTAAATAATAATAATAATATAATAGCGCACATACTCAACATAGCCCCGCTCTGGGAAACCCTGTGTCGCAGGTGCGATGGACACACACATAGACAACCACAAATTACACCCAAACTCACGAGAGAAATAAATGTAGGCCAAATATTTCTCCCGGCCTGGGAATCGAACCTGGGACCCCTGCTGGCAGTCCGGCATGGTAACCGTTCGGCCACAGAGGCAATTAAATGCTCACAATACGAAATAATTACCTACAAAAACTGCCATGTCATAATTACGCAAAATACCACATTGTAAATAAGAACGTAAAGTTTTAAATCGATTGTGTACAATATAGTTGAGAATTATAGGTAAGTGTAATTGCTTATTCGAGAAATACTTGCTATGTATATTGATATTTGCTTGCTTAAATTATGCACAATAATAAGATAAATATCGCACTGCTATTACATTAGTGTTGTAACTCAAAATATGTGAAATTCAAGATTCTATCATGACTGAACGTAAAATTTGATTCTCCACACGTCAATAAAACCGTCGTTAGAATTTTGTAAAAGACAAACAAAAGATCAAATCAAAAAGATCAATTTATGTGAGCCATTACTGGCCGAAACAATCCTTATTCAAAAATATTAAATTATGTTTTCCCTTTTATATTTAAGTGTATTTGCGCAAGTGCGACATTTTCTAGATTATGTGTAATAAACCTTAACCTATACATCAATTTTAATGATCTCTTACGGGAAGTGAATAATTCGTTTTTAATCGATTCCGAGAAAATACACTTTTTGAGTTAATACACTGTTGTATCAACAGTGCGATATTATTATTTTTACTTTTAACCGACTTCAATTCGAAGAAAATATTCCATCAGTAAGGGTGGCCAATTAGGGGATGAATCCAGTTTATTGAATTTCACCCCCTATCCGTTAATCTATTTCAATAAAACTTGGCACATAGATGTAATTCCAATGAAAGTAAAATGTAATGGCAACCTAGAGCTGATTTGATGATGGAAATGGCAGACAGATGGTTGAGGAACTGCTCAACAGTGTACAGCAGCTACCTTATGTTTAGGCTCATATTACCTATCCATTTTGAGGAGGACGTCCATATTATGCATTTCAGTTACCGTTGAAGTAACCACGGTATCGAACACAGCGAATGCGGAGCTAACTTTCGGAGTCGTTTTTTTAAATAAAAAGGTTACTATACGAATAAAATTCTTGTCAAGCCATTTGCATTTGTCATATGAGCATGTCTAAATCTTTGTTCGAAAAAATATATTTAGATATACTCGGGTAGGCAGAATCTATGGATCTCCACCTGCTACGGTCTTGACAAACTTCCTTCTCTTCGTCCAAAAATATATTTATAGAAAGTAAAAAAAATATTATAAATAATTTTAAAAAATCTGCAAATGTATTAATTGCCCGAAATCGGATTACACCTTTTATTTTCATATTAATTTGTTACATTCTGTATTCTGTTTATTTAATGTTGGGTCATACATAAATTCAATTCTCTTGAAAAAATGTATTAAAAAATTTTTTTTTTTCGTAGTATTTAAAATTCCAATATTTTTCAGAAAAACATCAGAGTTTCTGGAAATGATCTTTTTTGAAAACTTTCGGACGATTACCTAACATGTTAACTGAATTGAATCTTAAATTTATTCCCATATAAAAATTAAAAATTAAAAAATTAAAGAGAATGAGATAGATTAGATTTATTTAGATTTTGCTTTCTATTGAGTTTATTTAGATACTATTTTATTTTTTTCTGTTATTTAGATTTTATTCCTTATTTTTTATTATATTTTTAATTTTACGATAATCGGAGTGTTGACAGCGATTTCCAATTTAATCGACTTCCAATATTATTTACATAATATTCAACGATTCCTTTCAACTAATAATTAAGGCTTGATGTGGCTGCAAAATAGCCGATTAACTTCAATAAAGCATTGACTCTATTTAACCTGTCACGTCGTACTTACTAAGAAATCCGATAACATCTTGCTTCCATCGATCTGCATGACCGTACTTACTGTAAGTACAGTGCCTCTCAAAAGACACGACTTTAGTTTTAATTTTTAAAGTTACTTGTAACAAAAGATTATGTATGAATAGACTTAAGAATCTAAGCCTCGACTGTACTCTTGAAAGTTCTCACAGCATCATGAGAATGCTTTTTACAATCGATATTCAAAAAAGAACATCGATGTCTCTGTTGTCAACGAACAATTCTTTCTGAGATCAACCGCACCGACTTACATTTGAACTTCAACTGTATTATGAATTCATTAGAGTTGAAAATGATTTGTTTGAGTTGAGAATTTTATTGTTCCGTTTGGGTATGAATTGCGTCACCGACGAAAAAGACAAAGCACGATCGATCGAGCCGTATTGTCGAGCTAATGATGAGCCAAAACATTATTTTTAGAAGGTATACGGCTAGCTTGCTTTATATGGGGTACAGACGATCGGGTCCGAGATACAATTCGCTTTTATGGTGCCGGTAGCGCTGTAAACATGTTCAAAGTTTTCCAATACAGAGTTACTGCTTCTAAATCGATCGACAGCTTGTTTCGAATGCAATCAATTGTTTTCAATCTTCGTTGGACCATTTATATTCCTTTCGCGGGACCGCGTTTAACCGAGTAAAATCACTGTTGTAGGCAGAAAATAACCCCTAACGTGTCAGAAAATTATACAGTTCGCCTCAATTATACTTAAAGCATCGCGGGTAACGGTTATTATTATATTATGCACTATACACATTTTAATGTTAATGAAAAATTTTTGTCTCTGTGTTGGTTTCGTTGATGTCTTTTGTATGCATGTATTGTATTGTAGGCAGTGCCTTGCCTACAGTGTAGAGGAATTTCTTTTAAAGAAATTGTAATTATTATTTTTAATTTTGGACATTTGTATTTTGAAAATATTTAAATTTTTATTTGTATTTTTGTAGTTCGTATTTCTCTTTTAATTATTTTATTTTATATTAACATTAAAATTATTATTTAGCTTAATGACGATCATGTTATCCCTTGACATTATATTTCGAATTGTGATATGATGAAATAAATGATTCTATTCTACTATATTCTACATTCAAAAGTATGCTTACAAAATTTTATAGTATCGCCAATTTCAAAACTATGTAAAATGGATTAGGTTCATTTTCAATGGAAAGTTTTGACAAGTTGTATACTGATACTTACAAGAGAATGTAAAGCTCCCATATTTAGAATTTTTTTCAAACAATGTACCTAACTAATATCGATGAATAATATTTTGCGGTACAGAAAAGGAGGACTGCAAATATCCATGCAATGCAATTCCACATTCAAATTTCCAATCGTTCGTTCGACAGGTTTCAAAATTAGAAAATTAGCAACGCATGTCAACCCGGTGTGGTCGGAGTCCATTCATTCGGCCACAAAAGAGGACACTATCGAGTGTAATATTTTTTGTGTAGCCATAAAAGTTGCCGTTTGTTTCTCGATATTGTGAGCAAACATTTGGTTTTGGAGATATTGTTTTGTGACACTTTTCAGTCTATAATGTAGGACAATGACTCTATGCGCTCCCCGTAGTTTAGTACAATGAGGTCCAATTTCGTAGACAATAAATCGTCTAATATGTTTTGATGTTTTCGGTTGTGTCGCTGATTGGGGGTTTACGAGCGTGACGATGTTGTATGGAATGCAAGTTTTGTCAGCCTTTTGAGCATTGTGTCATTGTAGCGTTTGTTCTCTGAAGAAAAAGAGTATTTAACGGTCGCGTGTCAAGCTAGGGCCCGTTACGTTTACAATTTGAAATCTTTTGATCGCTGATTTGCCGTGGAACGCTATTATAATATTTCAGTCAACTGTGCTTACTTATTTTTGAAATGATTTTCTTTAAAGTACTGAATGACAATAAACATTTTTAGATATTAAAAGTATCTGAAAAATAATTTGTTTTAGGAATGTTTATTGCAGATATCTGCGTAAATTATATTCCTGTGAAAAGCGTCAATATATTTATAAAAATTATTTTAAAAAGCTTTGACTCATAATAAGACGATGCAATAATCAGTATACATAATGCAGTGAATGATGTGTGGGTGTGTACTTAAAGTGAAAACAAAACATTGGAGGCGGCGCGTAGCCCGGTAGCCGCGGGCGTACATAAATAACCGGCTTCACCGCAAACAGGCCGTATTTACGGCAATATAATATTTTATACATGCAGTACACGGAGGCTCTAATACGAGCCAACCTACACAATAACGAGAACGCGCGGAAGGCGTAACCCGGTGGCAATCTCTCGTCTCGCTCGACGACGCCCCAGGCGCGCGCCTAAGCGAGACGAACAACCACAAATTTATTGAAACGAAAAAAAAATCAACTGCTACTGCACTCCGCGTCGCCTCCACAGAACTAGACACATTTTTCCACGTCTCCGTGTGCGAGCGCAATGCATACCGCGGGTCGTGAGAGTGAGCGAGACGGGCAGTGGTCGGCGAGTAGCGCGCGCAGCTAAACGGTTGGTCATGTGGGCGCTGCCGGTGTTGCGCACGCGCAGCTACTTCGACGCGGCTGTGTTCCACGCTCACGCTGCGTCGTCCGACTCGCTTAGCCCGTGTGACCTTTACTTGGTGAACTTAGGAAGCGTCGTGAAACGTCCATTAGGCCCCTTCGTCCCGCGCAACAATGAGCATCCAGCACAACAGCGGCAGCACTGGAGTGAAAGGGACGACAGGCGATCGCCGATGCCGTAGCTAAAGGTATTCGTAGAATGCGTGATCTGTATCGGGCGGGCGGGAGGCGGCGCGGGGCGCGGGGCGCTTTCGGAAGCGGTGGCAGCTCCCATCGACTCCTGGGGTTATTCTTCCTCAGGCCACTGCTGCTCGAGCTACGTACCAAGCGAGCCAGTTTTTTCTGTCCACCGCAGCGCACGCCACACACTCGTTAAGCCCGTGCCAACACGAGAAGTCGCCACTAATAAATTACTGTTTTTTACTCCACACGAACAGTCTCCGCCGCGCTGCCGAGTAATTTATACGTAAAAATAAACATTAATCAGCAATAATCGCAGCTGGTAGCGCCAGAGCACTTACTGTGAGTACTATGACGTCTCTTATTATTTTTCATAATGAAATCGAGCTCTCTTAATTTCGGTTTGCAACATAGCTGGATGTGTGCTTGAGTTATTCGAAGCAGAGCCTTTATCTCACATCGAGATTCATAAATAAAACCCGGCTGTTCGATTAAGAGAGAAACGATTGGATCTATTTGTGTTTTGTTTCCAAATATGTGTGAATATTTGTTGAATACACTACGGTGTCTTGATTTAGATACTTATTTCATATTATCTTTGAGTACAAAACAATTTCAAATGTTTTGCCATGATTGACACGTATTTGCAAACAGTATTATGTTTTTATTTTGTGTAAATTTATGTTTTGTTTTGTGTGTAGAGTTGGTTTCCATTATTGCCATTTAATACTGTTTCTTATTAGAGCAATTATTATTCAAGTTCTAATGAAAAGTGATTTTTTCTACGATATTTTGTCCTATATATTTTTTTATTCATAGTTTTATTTTTGTACAACTAGACATAGACGAATATAATTTATGAAGGATTCCGAAAACCGATTAAAAAAGTTCCCATCCTTTGGTCCATAAAGAGAATTATTTGAATAATCGAGGTCTATTATCATGTAAATTGACCTTAGCGCCTCTCGGCGCTATGCTTCAAAAGGACATCGAGAAATATTGTCCACGTTATGAACATTTTTTTTGGGGATCCATTGGCGGTTTACAGATTTTTACCAATAAATCATAAGAAACAATATTGCTACTACCTCGATTTATCACTTTAAGTCAAACTTGTCGATTTGTGAGTTTCAAAAGCCGTAATTTAAAACCGAAAACTTATAGAATAAAGCTAAATAATAATATTCTTATATATCATACAGTGCTGATTTATGTATATTAAAGGTTAATGATTAAGTATTCAATTGACACGTACGTACTTTTATAAATTAAAATCTAGAGTTGTGAAAATATTCTTTTAAGTTCCAATCATATTCTGCAGAACCTTCGAAAATCAAACTTGAATCAAACAAAACTGAATTTAATCTAAATTTCTTTTGTGACAAAACACATGCACTCGAAGTTAAACCATTCACAGTCCGATTCTGTGACCATTTTGTTACGATTTATGGTTTATTGAACAATAAAAGAAGAACGGTTGAAGCAAAAACTTCGAATTTGAGATATTTTCGAGAGTATTAACGCCTTTTGTCCACATTCAAAGACCGCCGCGTGCATCATTATGTGCAATTTTTGACACTTTCGCTTCCCACGGGTTAATAACGTTTTCAAGGTATCTATAACTGTTAAAATATCTAATATCATGCCATAAAACATCATCAGTCGGAGATTTGTTTCTTTGCAGACCTTAACCACTAAACGTTACATTTTTTCCATACGTAATATGCTTTAAAACCTCTCTCTATCTTAAATATAAATCTTAATTATTTAACAACATAAGGAAAACAGTTAAATATATATAAAACACAATACTGCCCTTTCAAAATAAATTTATGAACGCGGAAATGCAAACTTAACCATTCGACGCCTTACGATTAAAATTACTTTAATATCGCTATAATCGTTACAAAAATGAATAACAAGTAGTGTTCAGGCACTTAGTAATTAAGGCTTTGTTTAAGTACGAATAAAAAGTGACTTATAAATATAAGCTGGAGTCAAGTAAAGGACAATGCGTTATAACGTATAGCTTACCGTTGTGTTTGAATTATTTCTTGATTTACGTTAGTGTACCATCTTAGAGGTGCCTTTAAAGAGTAACATAGTTAGTGTAAGATGGTAGCACATTGTTTCTTTACTATCTGTTGTTCTGGCCTGTTATAATTTTTTACCTGCAGATTTTTTCTATGTGTAAAAAATATTTTACTTAAAAAATTTGCTAAATAAAACTGAGTTCAACTGTTCAGTTGACCAGTTTCAACTTTTAATTTACGAACTATTTTTTGTTTTGTAAAAAATATATACATTTTACCTTATAGATATTAAAATTAATAATTAACAATTCACTGAAACAAACAAAAACCGATAAAAAAATACATTCAACTAAGCCCAAAATAAAAAAAAAACTTAATATCCTACTAAAATCCTCATTACAAATAATATGTTTGTCACCCTATATGTGTCAAAAACCGTAGAAACTAAAAGTATTTAGCGCCATAAAAACAACTGGTCGTAACAACTTGCCCTTTATAAACCTATAATTATGTTAACCCGTACTTGTTAATTAACTAAAACGGTCAATTTGGACTTTCGGAATAAATGTTGTATAAACCTACAGATTACAGAAGTGTGAAACTTACATTATTTAATATTACGTGTACTTGAATATTGAATAAATAATATAATAATACGTGCTAGACAATCTCACCAATTCCTAGGTCTCAAACTAGGGAATACCCTGTACTATGAGTACCAGTGTTCCCAGAACACCCAGACCAGAGACAGACCAGTTAGTAGAAGTAGAGCTCTTTGTGAAAGAGTTCATTCAGGGATGTACCTTACCTATTTCTGCCACCAAGCGGTAATGCCAGCATTGCTGTGTTCCTGTTTTGAAGGGTAAGAGTGCTGGTGAAATTACAGGTACATGGAACTTGTCTACTTATGTCTCTGGGTGACGGGCGCAGAGGCAGTGCCCCTCAGATCTTTGCGATTTAAAGCTCTTGACTGGCACTGTAACTGTTAGTAACAGGTTATATGCTACACAGCTTACCATCAGGCCCACGATTAGTTCGTCCCTTCACTTGATATTATAAAAGAAGACCAGAACCAATTTAGAAAAGTTGATTTCCAAATTGGTCCTACCGGAAAGCAAAACCTCCGCATCCAGCCCCTACAATGTGTATCTTTACGCCACCGAGGTAGTCAGTACTTCAGCATATAATCACCATGATATACTTGAATATCTAGGAATTAAACTTGGCACGAAAAAATCAGCAATCACTATTATCGTTGTTCAGAATTTGTTCCGTTGGTAGTTATTCCTTATTATGATTAAAAGGCGCGGATATGTTAAAATGACGAAATCGTCGGGGATAGTGCAATTACACGTAACTAGCATTGGATTCCACTTCGGTAATTTTGTGGCTGAATAAAATCCGCGTAAATGTCGTGGCAACCAAATTAGCGTGATTTACGGGAATCTATTATTATTAGTCCGTAGACAACATACGTAAAGTAATACTTACTGTACAATAGTGAAAGTCGTAGCCAATGAAATCACAAAGTAATAACTTTAAATCCCTCTCCTGTAAAATTTGGTTTAGTGCAGATGCGCGCCTTTTACCAATGCTACATACGCGGGTTTGAGCTATCCCCGACGAAATATTACTTAATTAAACAGAGTCCTTCTCCGCTCCATTTTAAGGAGACCGATATAGAGCGCGACATACTACTATACCTGTATAGAGAATAACAATATCTCGATAGGGCTAGGCATACGTTTTTAAAACATTTACGAGTAGGTTTTAGTAGTACCTGACATAATATGCGTAAAAAAAATCGCCCATATCTAAAGACTAAGTTACTTATTTTTTATTAGCCACAACGGACTTTAATGTTTTCTATTTAAGGTTTCCTTTCTTATTCCACAAGCCCTCAATTCAATCGAATTGTATCGAAATTTGTCTAGTCATTAAGCATTATCACACATGAATCGAATATATAATACTTCTCTTTTGCCGTCGGGTTAAAATATCTGATTGGCAATGTAAACCATTAAAGTTAAGTTTATGTGTGTAGCGAGCTAATTCCTTAATTTGAACGCCTGAGGCGCTTAATTTACATCACGTAATTGCTGACATTCTGTTCAATAGTCCAAGAGGCGATATTGATCTGTAGGACTATTTAGTTGAATAGGTTTGGTTGCTTTTTAAAAAGAGCTTTCTAAGCACCATATTATGATGAAAACGCTAGATAAAAGCACCAAAAAGATTTAACATAAACTGTTCTGCAATGGTAATTGTCTTTTTAAAAAAAGGTTTAGACCTTAATTACTTAATTATTATTATTTAATATTTCAAATTTTTAACTTAATAAGAATAGTAAGGAAACTTTTTATTGGCCTGGAAACTTTTGAAAACGAACATTTTGACGATATTTGTAAGCGTACAGTTTTTAAAATACGGGCTCCTGGACTATGCGTAACGCAGTGGCAATAACACGCGCCGCCTGCGCAATCTTCCAATTTGGGGTTTGACGATTTAAAACCAATAGCTATGAAGTTTTTTCTACTTACCTTATTTCTGGTTTACTAAGTCCAGCTACAAAGACGGACTTTAAGGCGAGTTTGTATATATATGCGTGTGTGGCTATTTAAGGGAAAAAGGTATCAATTTGTACGTTGTTTGTTAGTTACATGGTATCTGCAAGTCTACTCTAGGAAAAGCCCATCTACATGAAATGTAGAAAATGTCTTAGCCACGGTTAACGTGCCCGCTATACTCGAGCCAAGCGGCATGTCGCAGACAGACGGCAAACGCCCATGCGGAATGACTCTCATCCCTTGGAGTATGGGCCGGGCACTGGTGTGGGACGCCACATGTGCCGACAAACTTGCCCCGTCCCATCTCCAGCACACTAATAAGACAGCTGGCGGAAAGAATTAAAAGTAATAAGTACCAGAGTCTCGGCTCCGACTACGCATTTACAGTCTTTGGAGTCGAAACCCTTGGCCCGTGGGTTCCCAGTGACCTTCATCTGTATAAAATTTTATCCAAAAAATTAATAGACTGGCTGGGAAACCCAAGAGCCGGCAGCTACTTTGCCCAACGCATTAGCATAGCCTTACAAAGAGGGAAATGCCGCTGCCTGCCAGCATCTTGGCCACCTTGCCGCAGGGACCCAATTTTATTCATATAATTTAAAAATCCTAGTTTTACTTTCTTTTAGTATTTAAGCTTTTATTATACCTGTATATTGTCAAAATAAAAAGTAATAGTAATGCAGATGGTGAAATAGTCTTTTTATTCTTATACAGAATAATCATACCCATGATCACTAAATATATTATATAATAAACTACATATTGACAATTATAAATTTTTGTATGAAAAAAGGACCTCAAAAGATTGTGGAATTATATGTATTTGCTAAGTTTGAACTTGGTTACCGGAAAGTCGGTGGAACCCATTATACCGGATTCATCCCTTAATTTGCCAGTCTTAAGGATGGGATATTTTCTTCAAATTTGAACGAGATCATTACTGAGGTACTTCATTTCCAACAAAAAAAGAATTATCGGAATCGGTTTACAAATGTCAGAGTAATCGCGTAACATACACACAAAAATGCTATTTTTTCTCAGATATAAATCTCGTATATCGATTTCTTAGATTTTTTTATTTTTACACATATGAAATAAAAAAATTTTTTTTTAAAAAAAAAGGCGCTTAATCTTGCATATTTTTTTTTTTTTTTCAAACAAACTAACGCACTGGTCACAGATTCAATATGTAGCAATCGAGCAAACCTAACAACTCGATTATAACTACATTTTTATAACATTTACTCTGCTCTCTTTGCTCTACTGTAACATTTGTTGCAGTAGAGCTTTATCTCACACAATTACAACGGAAACATTACCATTATAGTAGTAAATGTTAATGTGTTTCCAAACTTTCGCAAAAACATTATTCAGTTGCTAAATTTAGTAAGAAATAAGGAATTTAGGTAATTACAGAGACATATATTGTATACTTAATTTCCTGTCACACTATGCTGAATAAAGAAGACATTTATAAGAGTGAAAGTATCCCTAAATTGCCTTTAAAGGTGCGTTCGAATTTTCAAATTCCATGACGGTTTTTTTTTGAGATCGGCGAGGACACTCCACGGGGAGCCTCTCTGCATGCCACTTTCTTTCAACGTCACCGAACTCCTTTAAAAAAAAATAAAATAAAAGTACCGTACATATATACGTGCCTCTCCATTCTTCTCCAAAAATGATTATTAATTGAAATATAAGGAAATTTCTTTCAATATTTTTTCCCTACATTTATTTTCTCAAAATTATACATGAATATAAATTTTCCACGCAGCCTTGCTTTCAACTTTATTTATTTATCGCAGGAGACATAACATTTTAACACGATTTTCTAAGCATAAGTGTGTAACTATGATATACATAGATATACACACATCAAAAAAAGTTTGCGATCACTTTTAAAACTTGAAATATTTTTTAATTTCTAAAAATATTTCAAAAACCTCTTTAGTGATACTATTATTTGTTTTTAATTTTAATTATTTATTTAATGTTGTACTTTTAACAAAAAAACTATTTATTACATATTTCTTAATAATATTTCCACATATTAAAAATATGTTAAGTTTTCAAACTGATCGCAAACTTTTTTTGATGTGTGTATGTACAATATAAATTCACCAAGGGATAAATGTGCACTTTTATTTTATTCAATACCATGAATGTTTGTACTACCATGACATTCATATATTTGTGAAAATACTCCACTAGTTTAGTAGATTCGAACCAGTACTTGTTTGCCTGATCGGGGCGAACCGCTCTGCCAACTGATGGAACCGTTCTTTGCAGAACCGAGGATGCCGATCTTTGTTTTTGGTTTATTAGTTTGATAGTGTCATTTATGAGAAATCTATGAAAGTTATAGTGATAAATGTGTATAAATTACACATAAAGTTCGAGAGAAAAGCATTGATGCGTGTTGATATGGAGAAAGATGTGTGTCAGGACCGTAGTAAGTGGGAGGCTATGTTAGTCTTTGGTTACGCCGATAGGAAAAGGGCGTAAAGTACTCGTACAGTATCATCGAGAGCAAAGCCCAAATTCAAATTATTCGATTCTTTACTTAAGTAAATTACTCTAGAAATCGTCAAATTGATATAATACTACAAACAACTTAGTAGGTACTTTAATAACTATAAATCCGAAATAACCGTAACATTAATAAACATTTACATGTAAAATTTTTGCATTTACGTAATGTTTTCTGATATTTTTGAAGATATGAACAAAATCACTCATATGCGTCGAGTATTTACACATTAACCCATGTTTACGAACCACAGGGTGGAATAATATTCGAAGACAATGATTATTTATTATCAGAACCGCTTTTGTCAATACACCGCCGCGGCCGAACCAGCGCTGTATCCATTAATAACATCTTTTGATACTTAAATATTGATCGAGGACATACAATTGATTATTGGGAGTTGGGATAGGAATATTAATTTGTGATTCTGTTAACTAAGTGTTTGAAAACATTAAAATTCCAGGCGTTCCTCGCGTTCCTATTTTTCATTCTTGTAGGCGCCCGCGGTGAATAGTTTTGGTCATTCTCTTGTCGGTTTCTTTGGAACAAATTCTTTAGTTTTGTTAGGTCGACGTTTAATATATAGAATCCTTTTTTTGTCCGCCAGATTTGCTTTCCAACCATTCTTTCTTTTACATTTTTTTATAGTATTTTAGTTGTGTAAAGTTGACTTGTTTCTGTGTGTCAACAATATTTTTTGTGACGACATAAGAGGCATCTTTTCTATTTCTTCACCGGTGTTTCCTATCCAAATGTATTTACCTATACCAAAAATGGACTCCCAGCATTATAGACGACAAACCAACAAAAGTCAATACCCGATACCCTATTTGTACATAACAAACGTCCCTTTAACACATAATTTGTCACTAGAATATGACAGGAAACTTTTGTTTGACCAAGATAAAAGACAAAGGTTGAAACCCGGTCGAGTTTCGAAGCTTATCTGGTAATCTTGGAGACCAGATAAACGAATTCCTTTCTTGGATGTGTTAAATATCAACAATCAACAAATGTAGCGCCTAAATACAGCCGAGGCTCTCCCTTCAAGGGTGGGTAAACATGGGTTTATATTCTTTGCATCTGAGTGTTAATTCCTTTTGTATTTCTTGGTAGCGATTAGGAATGTACATTTTGTATCATTATTTTATTTAATTTTCTTTGAATCTTTCCATATAACATCGTATCCTGGAAATTATGTATATTTTAAATTTTATATCTCATTTAAAGCATAAAATAGTTATGGACTCATTTGGTTCGTATAACGACTGCCTTGAAAAGTTTTCATTTTGAAAATATGGCCTTATTACACCCAGGTTGCGACATAGATTAAAATCTCTATAATTGTGCATAGATTCGAATGTTCTCTGTTTTTTGTCTTTAGTTTCGCAGTATATACAAAAATGAGTATTTATTGGTAGGTCAATGGTATCATTCGTTGAAACCAATACCGTCACTAAAAATCTCGAATTATCAAATTGAAACTTATTTTCAAAAACTTTAGTGACCATTTCTCGAAAGCTGATTTTTTTTTATTTTGAGCAATATTTTGTTTGTGTTTATTTATCTACGCAGGTTTGTTTTGAATACTTACTAAGAATTATTTTGTTTTCCTTTAAATCAACTTTTTTGTCTTACTTGACTAATAAACATATTTTTCCTTCCCTTTCGAAAATCCGTGGCATTAAAACGTTTCTACACTACCCTACTTCCAAACACCTATTCTTAAATTGTTTTTTGTTGTATCTTTACCTCAATAGGTCAGTAAGTGTTACTTTGAACTTGTAAACTATAGGTTCAAGAAACGCGTTAAGATTGTTTCTTATAACAATAGAATGTTTATTTTAGCAAGGAAATCCACCTTTATATACAACTAAATGGAGATTTCTGATTTCTAGGTAGTCAGGGCCGGAGTAATGAATAGGCGAATAGGTAAAGTAGGCGCCGGCCCTCAATTCTATTGGATTCTTGCGAACCATTTTTAGTTTTTAACTGACTTCAAAAAAGAGGAGGTTCTCAATTCAATTTCAATGTTTTTTGTATGTGTGTTATGCGATTACTCCGGCTTTTCCGGGATTTGTGAACGGATTTTGATATTCTTTTCTTGTTCGAAAGAGGGTAGCTTAGTATTGGTCCCATTTAAATTTGTAAAAAGTATTCCACCTCTAAGGGTGGCAAACTAGGGGATGAATCCGGTTACTTACTGTAATTTACTGGTACTTTCTGAAATTGATTTACAACAAAACTACTACTGATTTACAATAAAACTAGGCAAATAGATAGATGTAGGTAATTCCACGAACGAAAGTCGGGTTTTTTTTTTTATAAATAAGCTCTGTATAAAAGGCCTGTATAAGAAATTCCAAACAGTAGGTACTACTTGTAAATAGGTTACAGTTGCAAGGCAAAGTATCGATAGCTTATCGCTTTGTTTGCGCACGCGCACCGTGCTAAGTTTTCTTTGACCACTTCGATAACATTATTCCACGACAAATGTTACGATGAATAATAAACAGACTTCAAAACCCAATTTTTGGTAACCTATCACAAACTCGAATTTTTTTTCCGAAATAACGTATGTTCGAATTTTCATTACACAGGAAACAGAATTATAGCGAAACCGTTGTTCTTTCAGGATATGTTGGATGTTTATCGCAAAGACACGATTAGGTTCGGTTAGGTTAAGTTAGGTTTAAAAGAAAAAACATTTTCCTCTCAAAATTACTTTCGAGGTTATGAAAATTCGAGCAAACGTTATTTCTGGAAAATGTCATTTCGGACTACTACCTACTACTAATCTGATATGGACGTAAAAAGAAATATTACTGGTCATTTCAAATAGTGTAAGTTTTGAAAGTAACTTAATGTTAGCTATATATATCTCAATTTAAGTCATGAATAAAAGATATCGTTGGTGTTTTGTAGCGAGAGCGAAACTGAAAATTTTTCAGGGTAGCATGTCTTAGGTTTTCACGACTGTTTAAAACAAAAAAAGTCATGTTTGACTCTTTATAAACCATGTTTAACTGTTCAAAACAAAAAATGTTGTGAAACACTAAAATATTCGTTTAAAATTTTTCGAAACGGCGCTTTCGCTCTTTCTACAAAACACTGACGTATGTGGCTTTTCCGTCACATGTAACATTAAAAAAAAAACCGCATACGCCTTCACACCTATGGTCTATAATAGGCACTTAGCATGAATCCCATTCACAACAATTTTGACGTCAGCCCCATTGAGTTGGTAATGTTTATTTTGTCCAATTCGCACCGTTTGAAATTATTTGTCTAAGATTTGGTCAACCTTATATTTGCCGGGAAGCGCCACAGGTGATGGCCCTACCTGCCTTTTTGACGTGTGTGCTTAGGAAGTTAGCTCTACTTAGACCTTTATTTGCGGTCAACTTTTGAGTGTTTTAATAGCTGTTTTGTCCGACGCTTTTTACGTATCTTGCGTCGAAGTTTAATTCAACTTCAGTTATATCTTACTACTTGTAAGTTTTTGAGGCGCTATGTTAACTATTGTGCTAACCATTGTGTGTAAACTTTCCGTCAATTTTTATATAATTTATAAATCCGGTCATCTTTATAGCGGTGACCCCTGTAGCATGTCAATCTTGTCGATCGTATTTAAGCGGTATTTTATTGGACGCGTCAGTATACATGACTGCCCACTACAATTCTTTGTGGCTCCTTACTTAAGTAGATGGAAACTATTTGGTACATCCACCTTTGCTTGCATCCCACGAGAAAATCGCCGCGGGCGATAGAAAGTCCCACCCACGCGGCTCACGCGCACTCGGCGGTAAAAAAAAGAAGTGAATATTCGTTTTTTGAATGCTCTTCAGCAATTCGCCGCCGTGTTACGCGCTCCGCCCTCGCGTTCTGATTGGTGCACGGTAGTCAGATTAATGTTTTTGTCAATGCGCTAGGGCATATCATCTGTATGGAATATGTTTACATTTCAGGTTTTAGAACAATGAAAAGTGGAAATAATTGCTTTAGATTAGCTAATTGCTGTAATACTTAAATTATTCGGCTATTGTATTGTTTTCATAGTGCAGTATATCTCTTATCGTAACATCGTTCAGTGGCAATAAAATGTATATTTTATAGTTATGCATTATGTATAAAATATAAAAGTAAACGGTCAGTGGATAACATCATAATTCAGGGTCCAGCAGCCCAAGGCATTGGCTGATCGATTATGTATGATCACGGACCGCTTTTATCTAAATAAGTCAATAAAACTCTTGTTACTTGAAATGTTACTGAGAATGTACACTAAGCAATAAGCATTTTGTTAGTTAAGAAGTTTAAAATAAGAAAAAACCATTTTTTTAAAATATTGTTGAGAATATTAAATTTAATTAAAACCCGTCTGTGATAAGGTAATCTCTTTTACAAACATAGATCAAAAATCTTGTATAATTTCATACATATCTACAAAAGTCAATTCGAGACAGCTTTTGATTGGACGAGAGCGTAAACCAGTAGCCGGCTCCCGTGCACACATAATATTATGTGTGTGTATAATACATGTGTATCAGTACACAGCTACCGTACACGCCCTCCCCTGAGGGAGATTTCGGTGGGATAAATAAATAACGAGAAAAGAGTGGGAGAGAGGATTTTGAAAAAAGGTCTTTTAATTTAGTGACACACTTCTTTACTTTGATAAATTAAGCATTTGGTTTGTCACTTCAGTAAATGGGTTTGAAAGTATTAGCTTTGCTGTTTCATTTTATTTTGAGCGATTAATACTCCTATTTCTTTATAAATTAAGTTCAACTATGACGTTTCCGTGTTTATTGCATTTTTTAGTTACTAGCAAAATAAGAAAGACAGAAGACTCCAATTTTAAAAGCTGTAAAAAGAATTAGTAAAACAGTAAAGCCGCAAGACACTTAGAGAATGCTCCACGGATATAACGTAGAGAATGTAAAACGTTTGCAAAATCCAGACTGTGGTAATGCGGTAACAATTTAAATTCAAGTTGGCTAAGCCGGCTCCAAATTATAATATACAAATGAGCGAGTGAGCAGAAATAACGAAACAGTTTATGTCTCGCGCGTTCCCACAGGAACGGTATGCGCTTGCGCAGGACAAGATGATATATGGAGTCGACGTTAGCTGTTAAAAGTTTAACTAGAGTATTATTAACAATGAGGATTGGCGTTGCTTTTTAAGTCTTAATATTATTGTTATTGCCTTTCTTCTAATAATTACAGTTACTAGAGTGTAATTTCGGTTTTATTCTTTCTTGTTATTTAGTTTATATCTTTTATGACTATGCTATGTCGGTGCTATACTGATTCTATAGTTGCTAAACTGTAGAATTGAAAATTTTACTTTTCAACTAAAAATATACAACCAACACCATTCTACAATATTATTCGTTCCTCTCTCAGCGAAGTATCTGTGAGTGCCGTCTGATATATAGAGGGCTTCGTCCGAATAGCCCCCGGCGACGATGCGCCCGCGCCATCCTCGCCGATACGGCTCTGATTACCGCTCACCCACCACCTAGCTTAAATTGTTTAGGTACTTTAGTTTCTTTTTGTGTTAACGTTGTTTAATAAAGATATTTAGAAGGAAGATAATGTGGACCCAAAGAACATGAGTTAATTGTGGGTTACAATTTATTAAAATTATTAATAGAAAGTAGTGATGGGCCGAATCGAGATATGTCGAACGAATACGAATAGTCGGCCGAATATTCGGTAAAAAGATTACCGAACCGAATATTCGGCTGAATAATTCGGTAGGGTTTGCCGCGCTTTGTCCTGAAGTCGGTGCATGTTGAGCGCGCGACTCTTCTGTTCGCTTACCCCACCCCCACATCAGCAATAAATCTAGCCTTCACTTAATTCGTTGAATATTTCTAACTTCTAAATCGTGTCACCAACTGTGCAATCCTTTTTATGTTAAATAACTATACATACTGTTACTTAATTTATGATTAAAATATATGTACATTAAGGACTTGAATCACATTAAAATAAATAAACGAATTAGGTTATATCTATCACTTTTAGTCCATTTCTCACTTTGTCTTGACAGATGTGTAAAGAAGAATCTAGGTACTGAACTAGGTAAACTAGGTACTAGGTAGGAAAAATTTAGCTACCTAAACGATTTAATTTACCGCAAAGTTCGGCATTTTTACCGAATACGAATGTTCGGTTGTTGTGCCGAACATACCGAATACCGAACATAAGGAGAATATTCGGCCCACCTCTAATAGAAAAATCGAATAAGTACAAAGAAAAATTCTTTCAATCCGGCTGAACTCAAACCAGCGACCTCGCCATGACGTGGCTGATGCTCTCTCACCAGTAGATCTTACGATTTCTCTATACGCTCGTTGCAGATCTTTGTTTTTGGTTTTAACGATTTTTTTGCCGTAGCGCCATCTGCGAGAAATCTGTTTTATATCTATTTTGTTAAAATTATTGATGGTTTTTGTTTGGAATTGCTTTACAGTTACACCTTCCGAAACATCTATTTTATTATAGATCTGTGTCAGATATCTTTAGTCGGTCTTTGGACGTGTGTTTTCTCTATAATATTTCCCACAAGATAAGATATCTTCATCCAATGGACATAAGTTTAATTTATGTGAAGTGTAAAGGTAGGTACTTAACTAAGCAGTGATGATAACTCAACAAGATGATGTGTCTATTTTTTTTTACTGGTTCAAAAACTGGATAATATTGTCGTTAATCGTGATATGAGAAAATATTAGATGTGAACAAGTTCTAATTTAAAAAAAAATGCATAAACGCTAATTGATTAAGTGGTAAGTGTCAGCAACTATGAATACGGAATCCAACACGTCAAGAAAATAAATAATAAAATAAATGTATCCTGTACTTAGTAAGTGTTCGTCCTGGGAAGCATCGTCACCTTACCTATTTCTGCCGCCAAGCAGTATAATGTGAGCATTACTGTATTCCGGTTTCGAAAGATAAGGATGCTGTTGAAATTACAGGCACATGGGACTTATCAGGGCAATGCCTCTCATTATATGTGCGATTTAAAGCTCTGAGTGGCACTGCAACCGTTATGGACATGCGTGTCGTTTACCACCAGGCGCACAAATTGTTCCACCCGTCACTTGGTATAATAAAAAAAAATCCTGTAGTTCTAATTGAGTCTCTAGCTGAGACCATAGAATTTGAACATGGCAAAATCAAATCAAATATTTTATTGTAGTAATATATAATATTGTGCTGTGTGAATTTATTTTAGTTCTTTTTATGAACATAAAAATTGGTAATAAATTTTGTTAATATTTCACGAAACCTTTATGAATATTCATACTATGATTATATGAAAGTAGAGATAAATTGTTTTACGAATTTGCAGTTCAATTTCTTCTTTCTGTATTAAACCCTCGGTACATCGAATGTTGTTGGTTCTATACTTCTTTTAGTAATCATACTCCCGCGACTGAAATAATTATATGCAACGGTTGTGTTTTGGCGATTGCAGAGGCTCCCCAAGTTGTTTGTAATAAGAAGAATCACCTTTAGGTGCATCGCAATTAAGTTACCACCCTGTATAATGTCACTATAGTTGTATACTTATTACATTACAGAGACAACATTGAACATGTTATAGGCTGCAACAACAAGTCAACACGTTGTACTCTTATTTAAGGGGAGTATCATCCCTCATCAATAAACATATTTATATTCATACACCATTATAATTATAACGACATGATTCAGCTCATGCCGCGCATTCTAAAGCTAAAGGACAAGCCAACAATTACATTCCATCTCTTTCACTATTATTAAGATAAATATCAGTGGAAGCGAGAGGGATATATGTCATTGTTCGTAAAAATGTCAAATAGAATGATAAACATAAAATTTCGTGTTGAAATAAACGGGGATGCGCACGAGTTGAACAATGCGAAGTAATCATTTTATTCAAATGTGGTTGATCAGTGTGGCTTTTTTTGGTTGGCGGGTGTATTTGTGATTTATGTGTAGATAAAGGGTGCTTTTAAATTATTAACACATATATTAATTTTTTAAGTAAATGAATACATGGTTCAATAACTAAAGTACTTAATTTTATTCAATTGTGAATTTCAGATATAACAGAAGGAAAAAAAAAGTTTTTTTTTAGTCTCGAGAATGTCGAGACTATTGAGAATTAAGTCACTTAATTGAACAGTGTTATTAAAAATTTACTAAAAAACAGTCATTGTTTATTCTGTTTACATGGATATGGCAACTGCAGTGTGGAGCTTAGTATGAAATCAGTACAGAGTACCGAAAAACCGACCTCAAAAGTCATTCATCCCCTTTGAGATGGAATGATTTTCTTCAAGTTTAAATGGGACCACTTCTGAGGTATCCTCTTTCCAACAAAAAAGTATCAACTAAATTGGTTCATTAATGGAGCCGGAGTTGTCGCGTAACATACTTGCAAAAAAACATAGTCGAATTTAGATTTTATTTGGATTTTTGAAGTCGGTTAAAAATCAGGTCCTACCTATTTGAAATATAAATATAAATATAACGCTCTTTGTTTCTTACGTGCCCACTATAAGAATGAAAAAACATTCATAAACAATTTTTAAATAACGAACTTCATTAAAATATCATGTTTTGACTGCTTAAATGCCTTGCCTATAAGTGTGGAAACCTACTTTTACAATAGTCTCGAAAGTCTCGTTTTTACTGATAGTTTCGAGATTTTTCCGAGTCCGAAAGCCCTAGTAAAAAATAAGAAAAATATATTGTTATCGAACTCCATATACATAATATGTGGGTACTTAATTTGTGTACAGGACGACACAGGGCGATGCCACACACAGAGGAAGTACCTTAAATACTGTGGATAGAATATTTTACTGAAAGAAGACTTTATTTAAAAACAATTCGAACTGCATTAAAAGATTTTTAAATAACCGCCTGTCCATTTTACTGAATAAATAAAAAATTTCAAATTAAATGCTAAATTTCTTGGTATTCCTTTTATTTCAGATGCTATGTTATTTAGAAGAAAATAATCCTTGTGATTGAGGCTTTCGATCAGTTAATAAAATTACAGGTGTTTATTCGTTCACATTTACCGTGTTCGATTCCCGGCTCAGCCAGGTGATTACTTAAAAAATCTTTGAACGCAGTTCAGTTCAAAGATATGTATGGTATTTAAAGTACTTTCCCTCCATGTGGCATAGCCGTGAGACTCCCTGTATGCGATAATAAAACAATACCAGTTGACTATTTCGAACATTTATTTAGATAATAATAAACCAACCTAATAACACCAATACCGAATTCTGATATAGCAAAAAGCTAAAGATCGGCCACATGCTGACTCGGCAATAGCTCTGATTGAAAAGATCACAGACTGAATAGACTACAATAGACCGTATAGATGGTATGCAGACCGCCACAATACATTGATAAATATTGGAGTTCCACTTATTAACATTGATATTTGATCATCTGTGATAGTTGTTCTAAAATTTGAACAAGCTAAAGAGACATAATGTATATACACACACACACACACACACACACACACATATATATATGATACATCCGTAGATGTATATATCACGTTCGTGGTAATGTAAATTGAGCCTTAGAGTAGAATGGAAAAGAAAAATAAATATAACTTAAATTTTTATTGAATTGATGTTTAACTATTTTTTTGTCAAATGATCGAACACTCAGAAAAAAATCCTTCGATCCGGCCGGATTCGAACCGACGTCTTCTAGCATACCGTGCCAGACGCCATACTAACTAAGCCACGGAACGAACCAGCGGACCTCACGAATTTTTCTATGTGCTTGCGTCGTATCTTTGTATTTGGTTTTTCAACAACTTTTTAGCCGTAGCGCCATCTATGAGAAATCTATGTTATTTCGTATATATCTATAATTATAACTTTTTCATGAAAAAAAAACTAATTCAAAAATTTGTAGAATTTTACACCTATTTGCGAAGTTTTATTAAAATCGGTTAATGGAAAGTGGGAGAAATTCAATAAACTGGATTCATCTTCTAATTTGCCACCCTTACAGGTGGAATATTTTTCTCAAATTTGAATATGACCACTACTAAGGTATCCCCTTTCAACCAAAAAAGAATAATCGAAATCGCTTCACAAATGTCGGATAACATACACACAAAAAATGTTAAAAACGTACAGTCGAATTGAGAACTCCTTCTTTAAAGTCGGCTAAAAATGAAAACAATTGTATTTATCTTTTTAGTATGCATAATTTAAGCAAGCAAATATGCATAAATGCATAGCGAGTATTACTCGAATAAGCAAATACACTTTTTTGTAACTCTCAACTATGTTGTACACAATCGATTTAAAACTTTACGTTCTTATTTGCAATGTGGAATTTTGCGTAATTAAGACATGTCAGTTTTTGTACATAATTATTTCGTATTGTGAGCATTTATTGTGTAAATGTGCGAGATTCCTTACAATGTTAATAATAAAATTTTGTTGCAATTAAATTGTAATATTTATTGTCTAAAGGCTCACACTTTCTTACTATTTCTATGGAAATTAAGGGACAATAGAAATGAAACAACAGTTTATATAATTTGTAGGCAGTTACATAGTAGCTTTGTGTAATCGACCAACCTTAATTTTATTTTAGAGCTATTAATAACTTTATGAGTTAACTCTGATCATCAATTGTTTAACTGCAACTTTAAATTCATAATTTATAGTTTAATATAATTTTTATTGTCCATCTTTATGGGACAATAAGTAAATTTTTTGACATATAGACCGAAAAGTGTTAACGTCAGAGTTTTTAATAGAAAAATACAAAGGCAAAAAATTTCTTCATTTCATTAGGACACATAATTTTAGATTTTTTAAATCTGGGGTCTAGACGTAGGCTGGGGTTCCACCCTTATCCTGTGGATATTCCAAGGATTCGCAAGAAGCGTTATGCTTCCGTATTTATATGGCGAACAACTATGGAGCGGAATTCCCTGCTTACAAAGTTATTTCCTAAACGTTATAACTTGGACCTTTTCAAGGTGAGAATGAATGAATGAATAGGCACTACTCGTATTTAAGTATATATATTCCATCGTCGACCTCATCGTCACTTTCCATCAAATGAGACGCAGGTCATATTCTTGTAAAGCTAAAAATAAGAATTGTTTTTTAAAAATGTAAAGAAAAAAATTTAAGTTGAAAAAAACTTACACGAGACAAAAAAGCGATTTGAGTACCTCTATCTTCTCATATTCTATCATAGTTATGTATCTTCAAATTTGTATTTTTTATATTGGTATTCTTACACATCAAATACAAACAACCTCCTTTCTAAATCAGTAGAAAACACAGTAGCCAGCAAAAGGTGTCACCGACATTCTTCACATCTCATTCACAAAATTAATTACCATCAAACGAGCTTACTTGACTCATAAACTGGAAAACAAAAACCTCAAAACCGCAAGCTGTTTCGCACTTTTAATATGACGCACTTTAAGCGTCACCTTATCATACTTTTATTATAATACCGTAACCATTTTAATAATTCATAATTGCGCGGAAATATTAAAATGTATATTACCGTTTAACGATTAAGAATACCAGCACGTTGAAACCTTCGTATATGAAAAACATTCAAGGTCATCAATGGCTAGTATTCAAGTAATATATTACGGAGAGTGTGCAATGGAATTGCACGATTTAATTCCGCCTTCTTCTATCAATCACCTGGGGGATTTTTTTTATAATATCAAGTGACGGGACGAACAAGTCATGCGCCTTGTGGTAAGCGACACGCCTATCTGTAACAGTTGCAGTGCCACACTTAGCTTTAAATCGTAAAGATCTTAGGGCATTGCCACTGCGCCCGTCACCCTGAGAATTAAGTTGACAAGGCCCATGTGCCTCTAATTTAACATACCGAAAATAAAAGCCGAAATAAGGTAAGGTGGCAGTACTTCCCTGGACGAACTCTTTCACAAGGAGCTCTCTTACTACTAATGAATTGGACATAGGCTGAGGTTCCACCCCTAAGCATCCACATTTATATGGCGAATGTTTATGGAGTGCAATTCCCTGCCTGCAGACTTATTCCCTGAACGTATAATTTAAGACGAGAGTGCATGCTCCATCGTCGACATTGTCGTCATTTTCCACCAGGTGAGATGGAAGTCAAATGCGAACTTATTATTTATAAAAAAAAAATACAGTCTAAATCCTCTCCGTGGAAAAGACACTTAAGGATTTGAAGCAAGTCTTATGTTTGCAAACTCTTAATGGAATGAATCACAACACGGTTAAATTAATTACGTAAAATTGTTGCTGCTATCATAGTACTTGATAGGCCCATATGAAAATAAGTTACAGTTTCACCTTAAACATCATGTTGTTTATTCTTATTGTTAACAATATCGACCGTGAGTGTATGCGTAGGTCGACTTATATTTTATGTTCTTTATTATGATGCAAATAATTCATTATCGACAAAATTGTAATTCTAAGACGCGTTCATCATTAGCATTGTACTGGAGGATGTGGGTTAATAATGATGATATGTTTCAAGAAGTTAAAAGACGAGTGTGGTTAAGTATTCGAAGTAGATGATAAAGTGTGCTCTTTATGGATATAAGTAAAAATATTGTTTCATGCTAGATATGACAGGGGCGCACATAGCATGGCGCACATATGCCTACCGTTCGGGCGATATTTTGTTTAGACAATAATTGCTTATACAATAATCACTAGGCCCTGCACGACCGTGCGCAACTTTCGCGAGAGCGATATAAAACGCGAGATATTTACTATTCTCTATGCGAGAATAGCAGTTTGTCGCGCTTTATGTCGCTCTCGCGCTTATAGCGTCCTGTCGTGCTTTGACAGTTCCAGAGAATGCTTTAAATATTCTGTTTTGTTGCATAATTAAAGTAATTAAAAAAAAAAAAATCCAAAACAGAGTCTGTATTTAAAAAATGACGGGCTTTTGCACTTACAGTTTCTTCTACATGAATTAATTTACAGTTAAAGTATTGAATTTCTTAATAATTTATTACCTTTATAAGTTGATGGTTCTTTGGCCAATGCTCAAAAATTAAATAATAATAAATTAAGTAAATTTTGACTAGAGGTTAAATGTTTTGGCTTCCACTGTCAGCTTATATAGTGACTAATTAAGTAAATAAGCGATTATAAACACCGCGTAGTTTACGCCGACTACGATTATTAAAATGTATATAAAAATATTTTAATGAACCAACATTGGCATTTCATGTTTTTACTGCAGGTGCATTTATGCGCTAACATAGTTTCATAATTTTCATTTTATTATATTATATCTTTACTTGACTTTGCTCACCTCTAATTTAATGTACCATAAAATCACCATAAATATATGTAATAAAGTTTGAACTCTTGCCACCGGGTTTTTACCACAGACTATATAGGTTAAATTATTAGCAAATAACAAGAACTTTATTCCAAGTATTGCAACTACAAGAACTCATAATGATTCGTTTTTGTCTAAATGTATTTATGACAATATTTTTGTACTAATTATAAATATGCAACGACCTTGTTTTTTTAGTAGCAGTAGAACTCCTTGTGAAAGAGTTCTTTCAGGGAAGTACTATTGCCACCTTATCTATTTCTGCCGCCAACCAGTGATGTAGCATTACTGTGTTCCAGTTTTGAAGGGTAAGAGTGCTGGTGAAATTACAGGCACATATGACTCGTCAACTTATGTCTCAGGGTGACAGGCGCCGTGGCAGTTCCTCTTTCTTTTAAGATGTCTGCGATTTATAAGGCTCTGAGGGGCACTGCAACTGTTATGGACAGGCGCGTAGCTTACCATCAGGCGCACGACTTATTCGTCCCGTCCCTCGATATTATAAAAAAAACTGTAATGAAATAAAACAAAAGTAACGTTTGGGTAATCTTTTCGTTCTAAGAGAAATTATCCAGTACATATTAATAGATAATATATTTAGGCCATCCTACTTCGTATTATCGTTTGCCGTATAAGATCAACGTGGAGATTTATGACATTTTCTTCTAAAATGACACGTAATCAGCAGTCCAATAGTTACTTTGACTAAACGACGTCAAACCTCTGTTAATATTTGTAGTATATAATGTTTAATTAATGTACTTTGTATATAATTGTATACACAATATGGAATAAAAAACATGATGATTCATTACAGAATTACGAAATATTATAAGATGTTGAATTCCACACGTGAGTCACGAAGATCCGCTTGGTCTAATAAAAGTATTTAATAGACGGAGATGATAGGATGAGATATTTTGTGGTTGAAGAAAGACAGTCATACCTTGCAAAGGTAAGCCCTGGAACCTGAACCAATGAACTAAAAACAATGTGGCCTTAAGAGGACAGTCCTACTAGGCTTCGCAGCCACGTTAGCCATGTCATAGTTTAATTAAGTTTCTTAGTAGATACATATCGTACGTGAAACCAAATACTGTCATAACTCGAAAATGGTGGAAATGAGCAAACACGTTTTGTAAATTAAAAAGTACTTACTGGATTTTATTGCCAATAATGGGATTATTTTTATTTATAAACAATATTTAGTTATCCACTTATAAACGAGAATATAAATTTATTGGTTGCATTCACGGCTGACTGTGACCATGGGAACTTGTAACAGGCCCGAAACGTTGGTTTGTTTGAAAAAAACAAGTATACGCGATTTAGATCCGAAAAAATAGTTTTTATCCATTCAGTATTTTTTCGAAATTTCAAATAGTGTTTTCTAAATTCCACAGTTTTTGAATGACAGCAGTATTTAGTTTCCTGTGCGAATATTTGTTTTAGTATACAGAATTAATTCAAAATCTCTAGAACACAAATTCTATTTTCTTGAAATATTTCAATTTATAATTATTAATTAAAAAATCGAACACTCAGAAAAAAATTGTAGGAGCTTTAAGGTAACCTGACTAACTGAGTGACGAAATACTTTCATAGATTTCTAATAGATGGCGTTACGGTTAAAGAGTTGTTGAAAAACCAAATACAAAGATCTGACAACAAGCACATAGAAGGATTCGTGAGGTCCGCTGGTTCGTTCCGTGACTTAGTTGGCATAGCGTCTGGCATGGTTTGCTAGAAGACGTCGGTTCGAATCCAGCGGGATCGAATGAATTTTTTCTGAGTATTCGATCTTTGTATTAAAAATGATAACAAACTAGTTGAATAATTTCACAAAAAATAATTGAATATCAATTCAACCTACAAATTTCTTTCAATTAAGTTTAAATATCAACCGAGCCAGATAACCACACATACCAATTAGTTGGTTTCAAGGGAATTCTCTGTTCCAATATAATTAATCCCGGGGCTGTACTTAGAACACCCAGACAAGAACCAACTTAGAAAAATTCACATCCCAAATTGATCCTGTCGGAAATAGACCCGGAACTCTTTGTCACAAGTTCGTTGTATTTTGACAATATTTCGTACTCTTGGTATAATAAAGTCACATGATCAAAAGTAATTTTATCACATGAAAGTCACAAAAATAACACTAGACACGTGGAAACAATTGTGTATAATGTGATAGGTCTCCTATTTAAGCATAAAAGTTATCTTCTAGTTTCGTTTGTAGAATCTTTAAACCTCGCTCCTGAAATTTCATATTCTAAATCTTTGTCTATTTCTTATCGTATCGATGGCATGCACTATAATGTTTGCTATTATGGTAAAAGGATTTGCCAATTGGCGTGAGATACTCGCCGATTGTTGCCAAGAGTACGTCAAAGGGAATGGTAATGCGGGGTGGCTCCTTTCGTGCACTCTTTGTAAATGTGGTCTTATTACAAGGGTGTGATTTTATCAATTATTTAGTTGTCGCGTATGGTTTTATATTAACTATTGGAGCGGTTATATATGACGACTCTTTTAGCAACGATGCAAATGCGATGCAGTAGCGATGCAGTTGCTAATCGTCTATCTTTACACACGCGCGTGATTTTAAACAGCGGTGCAAACGCGTTGTTAGCGCGCAACTGCATCGATATAAACGCGCGTGTAAGGTCTCTTATTGTTTACATTAAGGTCGATCATCTCGTGACATTATATTTTAAATTGTAGTATTATGACATAAATTATATATTATAAATTAATTAATTATTAATTATTTATTATATTATGAAATAAATTATTATATTATTTTCTATAATATTTTCTACATAAAACCTTGGTTTAATAAAGGTATGAATACGTATTTTAAACAGGAGTTAGGTTGATGTGTCCGACAAACGTTATTTACTTACTGATTGTAATCAAACATAATTCGTGTTCTCTTTACTTCCATATAAGTATATTTCTTTGACAAAGTATGAAGTAAAAAATTGCTTTTATTAAATGCCGCTTTGATATATCTTTTTTTATCAAGTGTTCTTTTTTAAGAAGGTAGGTTTAAAGCATTCTTGTTTTTTTAGGTTTCTTTTTATACATCTTAAATATGATTTGCAGTGTTGCCAGAGCACTGGAGTCGAAAATTACATTTCGTTACCAAAAAAATTGTATTTATTTTTGCTGCAAAAGTTACATGTTTTATAAGTTCGATTTTTGTACTAAAAATTGTAACTGTAAAAGAATTTAAACTCCTAAAAATAAAAAGTAAGTACTCTCAAAAAATATCAATCTTTAACCAGTAATTGGTTGTTTTGGTTTGCACTAAGTTTGAGTTATTTTTTGTCTAATTTTAATGCGTTCGTAAACTATGTAGTTAGGATTTATAATAATGTACAATATAGTTGAATTTAAAAAACTCCGCGTACTTGAAAGTTTTTTTTTTATAACATCAAGTGACGGGACGAACAACAAGTCGTGCGCGTGATGGTAAGCTACACGCCTGTTCATAACAGTTACAGTGCCACTCAGAGCTTTAAATCGCAATGATTCGAGAGGCCCTCCCACTGCGCCCGTCACCCTGACATATAAGTTGACAAGTCCCATGTGCCTGTAATTTCACCAGCACCCTTACCCTTCAAAACCGGAACACAGTAATGCTGACATTACTGCTTGGCGGCAGAAATAGGTAAGGTGGCAGTACTGCCCTGGACGAACTCTTTCACAAGGAGCTCTACTGCTTCTGTTAAGTTACGAAAATTCGCAAAAAAAACAAAAGACATTTAACGACATTTCAAGCGAAAGGTCAAAAGTTACGAAAAATTTAAGAATTGTACAAGCATCGACATCATAACCTAATAGACGCCTAATGTCTTTATTTCTTCAAACAAACAAATGTGTCAAAGAGCTGAGGTGCGCGGGCGCGGGGAGCGGTAGGGCCTGCAAACTGATTGGCTTTTTCAAGGTCGCGTTATGTCATAAATCACGAATAGGGATGGGAATGGTCTTTACTTGTAATAAATATGGGAACTTGCACTAAAAGATACGACAAAAGAAAACACCGAGTATTTCTATCAAAATTACGTTGTAATAGAAAAATGTACGAAGCTTAATTTCTAATTCTTTTTAAAATGAATTAACTTTGTATAAATTCTTCGAACTGTTGGTTTCAGATTTGAAGATATTTCAAGGAATGCCAATCTTGTTGATATATAATAGGGGTTAAAGTATGAAATTGCCGATTTGTACTGAAAATCTAAATTGTTTATTTTTTAAATTTTTAACAAATTTATTTAATCAAAATAGTTGCCATTATTATCTATATATTGCTGCCATCTAATGGGAAGGTTATTAATGCCTTTGCGATAGAACTCCGACGATCTAGACTGCACAAACTGTGTGAAAGCATTTTGTACTGCCTCCTGGGAAGAAAACTTCTTGTCACGTAGATAATTGTCCAAATCACGAAAAAAATGGTAGTCCGTTGGAGCAAGGTCTGGTGAATACGGAGGATGACGAATGGTTTCTAACTGCAGTTTCTGAAGGGTCAAAATGGTTTCTCGTGCTGTGTGAGGTCTCGCGTTGTCGTGGAGCAATAATGGTGAAGATCGATTCATGAGTCGGGGCTGTTTTACTGCTAGTTTTGTCAACGTGGTTCGGAGTTCGGCACAATAGACATCTGCCGTTATTGCTTGACCAGATCGGAGAAAACTATAGTGAATAACACCATGCTGAGACCACCAAACAGTTACCATTACCTTTTTATTGGTAAGTTTTGCTTTAGGACACTGTTGTGGCATTTGACCTGGGGTCAGCCATTGCATTTTTCTTTTCCGGTTATCATAAAGAATCCACTTTTCATCACATGTTACAATTCGATCCAATATTCCTTCATTTCTGTACCGGTTCAACAAGGCAACACAAGTTTCAACACGCGTTTCTTTCTGCAGATCAGTCAAATCATGAGGCACCCATTTTTCGTATTTTTTTATTTTATTGATTTGACGCAAGTGAGTCAATATTGTGGGTAAGGTAACGTTAAACCATGCCGCTAATTCCTGGGTAGTTTGACTAGGATCGGCTTCCACTATCTCTCTTAATTCATCGTTATTCACCTGTGTGGGCGGTCTTCATCGTGGGTCGTTCTTTAAGTCGAAATTTCCATCACGAAAGCGTTTAAACCAAAATCGCACGGTGCGTTCATTAGTAGACCCCTCTCCAAACGCAGCATTGATATTGCGGGCTGTTTCTGCCGCGTTAGTTCCGCGTCGGAACTCGTATTCAAAAATCACACGAATTTTCGCAGTATCCATCTTTCTTGTCTAAATTGAATAACAAAAACAATTGAAAGTCGATATTCAAATGTTTCCAATTAAAAAAAAAAAACACAGAAACCATTTGAAAAAAGTTTCATTCGAAAACCTCAAACCATGAAGATTCTATGAAAATTCAAAGAACCTATTGCAATAAAACGGCAATTTCATACTTTAACCCCTAATATTTATGCATCACACTAATCAAATAAATCAACAAAATGATTGGTTTCTTCGCAATGAAATTGGTGATAACTTATTTCTGGAAACAGTTGTTCACCAATAAAACTGCTTAACGATTTATTGACCAGAAAATCGGTTTTGCGTGATTGAATTTTGTTCGGATTTTTGAAATATGATTTTATGCACATTTCACAGCAACGACAAATTTTTATAACTGTACGTGATGGATAGATTAAACCACCTTTGTCTTTGTACGCTATCAAAGTAATTTTATCTTCATTTGAAGTAATTAAAGCACCTATGCAGATTTTACACTTTAGATGCTTTATTAATGAGCTGACTACGTAACCAGCTATGTACTCAATAGCACTTTCAGCAAACCGAGATAAGCAAATCGATGCTATCTCTAAATGATGTTGACTGTCGGTACCGATCTGAGACTCTTCCTTATCTTCTGCCGTTGTAGTTAGGTTGATTCTTTGCAACTCAGATGAACAGTTTAAAATCGATATTTTCTCTAAAGGAACACAGTTACCAGTTGATACTTCGATCAACTTAGTATGTACCAATATTTTTTTGTAAATGGACTCGAATAAACGTGGTGTCGGATTGTCATTGCTCCCTCCGTGAGATCTAATACTGGCAAAAAACAACTCTATGTGGTCTTGTGAGATCTTGGGTATATACTTGATATAGGAACTCCCATTTACAATTAAATCACTATACATTCCTTTCACACTTTCTATTGCTACACAAAATCCGAGGAATCCCGTGTTTCGAGGCGATTTTATTAATTTTATATTGCAGGTTTGATTTTTTTCGGTACTCACGGTTAGAAGAAAATCTTTGCACTGTTCTAATTTCTCGAAAATAATGGGTGCGTTACCGTGATTAAGTGCCAGTTTAAAGCCATAGTTATGAACTTTTGAATCCAGTATGTCAAACAAGTCATTGATAATAAGTAGCATATCAGCTGTTGCGTCTACGTCTTGGAAAGCAGGTAGTTTAAGTTCATTCTTGTAAAATAGCAATGCTGTTGCTACGCTGCGTCTAAATAGTTGGGCTAAAACTGGCTAGTCTAAACTAGCCAGTTTTACCTTCATAACGTTTTGCTTAAATTAAATGTGTGTAATGCGTAATTTGTTTGCTAAATGAAATTGTTCTTTTTCCTGCAATTCTTGTAATTTTTTTATGTATTCAATTATGCGTCTCTTGCTGTCGTTCAATATTTTGTAGTGCTCAAATGCATTTCTAACGAGTTTCAGCATATGCACTGGATCTAAGAAAATAAAAATGTGAGCGTTAGTGATCGGGTGCTTAAAGCACGTTTTAAGGTTTTCCGGGTCTAGCACGCTTCCCAGCATTTTAGCCATTGATATGTTTGTCGGGCATTCGTCAAAGGTCAAAACTTTAATAATCACGTTACTTTTGTGACATAATTGAATCGCTCGTGTACAAGCAACACTAGTGCTTGGTTCCATTGTCTTCAGTCGCCTGTTACATTCTCTCTACATCGTCTCTATTTGTAAAAGATTCAGAGCATTCGCTCCTTGTGAAAGAGTTCGTCTAGGGCAGAGGTTCCCAGACTTTTTTCTCATAGACCATTTTCAAAATTTAGCTGGTTCCGGTGGACCCCCTGCAGCTACATTTCTGCCATATTCCATATCCATATTATTTTTTGTCAACGCCAACGTAGACCCCCGTCGAGTCTCCCGTGGACTCGACGCCTTACTGTACTGTCACCATACCTATTTCTGCAACCAAGCAGTAATGTGAGCATTACTGCGTTCCGATATAGAAGGGGGTGCTGGCGAAATTAAAGGTACATGGGATTTGTCAACTTATGTCTCAGGGTGACGGGCGCAGTGGTAGTACCCCTCAGATCTTTGCAAGTTAAAGCTCATAGTGGCACTGCAACTGTCATGGATCGACGTGTCATTTACGACCAGGCGCACGAATTGTTCCTCTCGTCATTTGGTTTCGTATAAAAAAATTAAAACAAAAATTTACAAATTATTTTATAGTAAGCAACACCTTCCTTACTAAGTTGCATGCTATCTGAAATTTAACATAATTAAAGTTTCTCTTTAGTATTTCTTACGAATCTCCGCCGTATATAATTATCAAAATCTTTACAATTGAGACGCTCATAACAAATCACCTGGCTCATAGTCTAAGCTATAGAATTACCATTTGAATTAAGGCTCGTTGCATACCTAATACCATACATACGATCGTGAAGATAACTCGAAGTGTTTTGGCTCGTAAAACGCATTATAAGTGCGGCTTCACGCGTTCTCGGAATTTACCTTTATTACCCCTTTTGCTCTTTGAGTTTGTCAGGACTTGAATGAACTTACGTATGTTTCGAGATGGAGTGTCACTTCGACGTTGTCGTAAGTTACGTTGGAATGGTACGAGTATATTTATTGTTTTATATTTTGGACAGAAAAGTTTAAAAGAAAAAACAAAAAGAAAAATGAAAGAAAAATATTGTCCGAGTTTGTCTAAGTGTAGTTATATTCTGCATAAAGATATATAATTATTATTATTATATTAACGACCTCCATGGTCGACTGGCTTGCACACTGGTTTTCATGATGTCGCCATCTTTGAGATCCCGGGTTCGATCCTCGGCAGGGTAAATGTAGAAACTAACTTTTCTATATTGTGTTGGATCTGAGTATTTGTGGTATCGTCGTTGTTTACGATTTCCATAATGCAAGTGCTTTAGTTACTTACTTTTGGGATCCGAGTAACGTATGTGATTCTGTGTAATATGTATTTCTTAGAAGTACCCTTTCTTACAATAATCATTGGGTTTTAAGAAGATTTTTAAGAACTAATATATATACAGCATTTAGAATCCTACTTGGCATCTCTTTCTTATTATCCAAAAGTTATTTCACATCGTTTCCGTCTTTTCTAAAATCCTGTAGCGCCAGATATTGTGCTCGTAAATAATGGTCTTTATTCTATAATATTGTCTTTACACGATGTGGTAGGTCTTTCAAAAATGGGGTGCATTTACACATATTACTTAAATTGTTTTACAAATCACGACCTACTTACTTACTTTTAAGCAAAGAGATATAAATAAAAAATGTGACAATGACATTAAAATGAACGCGTTTAAAAATAATAATTTTTTGAATTCCGAACAACATCCGAGTTCAAAGTTTCACCGATAACATGTCCATTATAAGAGGAACACGTGGGAACAGAAAGCACACGGTAGCTCGCGGCGCTACCGTGGTTTTCACTCACGCACGACCCTTGCTTGTTTCGGCACCGCTACGCTAAATTGGTGATGATTTCGGCTTCTGACACTACCGCGCCCTCCGGACTATAATTAGAAAGGGTTCAAGTGGCAATGATTTTTTTTTACAAACTGAAGTACTGACTCATAACCGTCTAAGGACAGTTTTATGAAATACGACCCGAGTTTGATTTCAGTCTGAAATAGTTTGTTCCTTTCTAGAGATATTCATTAAATTCTATCGTATTATTATTGTCTAAGTTAATACATCGTATATATTTAACTATTGTGACAGTTTATGATCTAGCATAGACTTATGAGTAGATTTGAGACTCTGTATATCTCTGTGTAATAAGTAATATCAGTGAGGGATAAGTATGGTTGGACTAGAATGTACTATAATGCTAATGCAATTTCAATATAATAGATTTTTATTACATCAGAAAGTACTTAATATTCAAACATTACGTGCACTCTCAAAACTTTATAAACGCACGACACATATAAATCAATATGTTAGCTGTAAAAACATTAAATCCGCCTACGATTGTCAGCTGCATTTTCCCAGCGGCGCTACCTGTTCATTCAGTGCGAACGTGCCTATGGTGGGGGTAGCGTCTTCCGCGTAACGTTATCAGTAGTTTCCGCACCCTCACTGCGACTTAAGCGCAGTTGGCAATCGCAACCGCTCCCGGTCGCACGTATTGACACTTCTAGTCTTCTTTAGCTCTTTGAAAATCGATCGTATTTTGTTTCGTGTGTTAGGGCCGCAGTGAAAGTGTTGTTTATAAAGTTGTTCCTTGTGGTAGACGTTGTGTTTCAAGGTGTGTATTATAAGATCTTAATAGACTTTACTGATGTAGCGTTTCTATTTGTAATACAAATAGTTTTGTGTATCTACCTATAGCTGTATTAATAGCGTTTGTAACATAGGTAAGCACCTATAATTATAGAGGTTAGATCTTTTGAGAGCTTCATAGTGTTAGACTTTAGTCGCTACAGGCTTTGCATTGAATAGAGTTCTTTAATTGTTTTATGTACTTTTAAGACATTGAAAAACATACCAATAGTCATATCTCCCGATATTTATGTACCTACTCTTTGTCATAAACATAGTCACGCTGATATGGTGAAACCAACTCTACGTATTTAGATGTAAGGTACCAATTAACATGATGGCAGGTGTTTGATAAGTTATCATTCGCAGGCTAGCCCCGCCCGTCGCAAGCATCATAGACCTGACAAAATGTTCGCCGTGATGCAAATCGACGAAGATCACACCAGGGACTTTAGGCGCAAACTCCGCCAAAAATGCGAGTTTGTGTGCAAGTTCTGCCAACGTCGGTTCACTAAGTCCTATAATCTGATGATACATGAACGCACCCATAAGAGCCCTGAGCTGTCTTTCAGCTGTGAAGTCTGCGGGAGGAGTTTCAAGCGGCAGGATAACTTACGTCAGCACAGGTAAGTCGTGTTTTGTGTTTTGAAACTAACTTTTTTTGTCTATTCTTTTTTTGACATCTCATTTTGGAACTATTTTTTTTTAGGTTTTGATTTTGCGGTGTTTGAACGGTTTTAACTAATAATTAACCTGTAAAATAAAAGGAAAATCAATTGAGAAACAAAAAAATTACAAAAATGAAAAACGCCGCGAAACCTTTTAAATATACTTACACAAATTCAGAATAAAAAAATGCAATTAACTGGGAGATATTATTATATAAGATATTCTGTAGTTTAAAAACAGGCCGTGTTAGGAACAAAAATCAATTATCTAATTTAAATATTTAATTAAATTTCGATTTAAGAACTGTACCGTAATTGGAACTAGTAGAGCTCCTTTTAAAAGAGTTCTTCTAGAGAAATATTGTCACCTTACCTATTTCTGTCACCAAGCAGGAATGTGAGCATTATTGCCTTTTGGTTTTGAAGGGTAACATGGGACTTGTTAACTTATGTCTCAGGGTGACTTGCATATCTTTGTGATTTAAAGCTCTGTGTGGCACTGCCCTTCACTTGGTATCATAAAAAAATCTATCGATATACTTATAGTTAATAACATTTATTTGTCAAACAAAATATAATTAACTAAGTAATTAGTGAATCATATTTTGTTAAATTAAACTTTTTGTAAAATTAAACTACCTCTGTTGCCGAACGGTTACCATGCCGAACTGCCACGCGGAGGTCCCAGGTTCGATTCCCGGGTCGGGAGAAATATTTGTATGGCCTACATTTATTTCTCTCGTGAGTTTGGGTGTAATTTGTGGTTGTCTACGTGTGTGTCCATGGCACTCGCAACACAGGGTTTCCCTAGTGCGGGGCTATGTTGAGTGTGTGCGTTATTATTATTATATGTTTGTCTGTAAAGACAGACAATGTGTTCCAAATTTAATATAGAGTGTAATAAGGTGGATAAACATTCAATTCTTAAATGAACTAATACAATACAAAACAAATTTTCTTCATTGCATGTTGGGACAAATAAATACATAATAACACAAAAAAAGACCGATACAACAGGCGGTCTCATTGCTGATTAGCAATTTTTTGTAGCAGTAGAGCTCCTTGTGAAAGAGTTCGTTAGGGCACTACTGCCAACTTACCTATTTCTGCCGCCAAGCAGTGATGATCGCATTACTGTGTTCCGGTTTTGAAGGGTAAGGGTGCTGGTGAAATTATAGACACATGAGACATGTCAACTTACGTCTCAGGGTGATGGGCGCAGTGGCATTGCCCCTCAGATCTTTACGATTTAAAGCTCTGAGTGGCACTGCAACTGTTATGGATAGGCGTGTAGTTTACCATCAGGCGCACGACTTGTTCGTCCCGTCATGTGATTCGGATTATAGGGAAAACTATAAGATAATTATTAATTGGAGATGCAACAGAATACGTATTTAGCAAACAAATAAGAAAAAAAAAACAATAAAAATACTTAAATAAATTAAAAGTAGGATTACATAGAACATAACACTAATAACAACACATAAAATTAAAAACCTAATACATGTAGTAATATATACAAAAGTTATACTAAAAGTAGATTCCAGCGGTATCTTTTACCAACGTTGTAACAGTAGTAGTTCGAGATGTACAGTCGACTGGACGTGTGACCGGCCAGACCCTAATTCAAACCGACACGCCAGGCACGACCTTGCGTCCACACCTGACTGACGCGCAACCGCGAGATATGTAGGTCGAACTAGAAGGAACTATGGGAAGGAGATTATTTAAATAATTTTAGATAGGTCTTTATTCCCACGCTATCATCGAAAGATCTTAAAAAGATGTCGCACCCTTTTTTTTCTATATCTATAGTAGCTCTCTTGGTATAATAATGCCCCATCAGCTTTTCTTTAAATTACACTTTTCAGGAGAGAGTTTTAAAGATTCTACGAACGAAATTTGGCGATAAATTTCACCATCATCATTGTGGCCGTTTTGTTATCTTCTTCCATTCTTGGCGATCTTGTGCCCGACTCATCCAGTCCCGACCTCCGTGTCGTCGGATGTCGTCCATCCAGCGCTGCGTTGGTCTTCTGCGCCTTCAGATGTCCGCTCAAGTACTCGCCTTGTTCAGCGCCTCTCGTCCATTCTCGCTATATGCCATGCCCACCTCTTCTTTACCACGACAGCCATGACATCTTTAACCTTAGCCCTATTTCGGATCTAAGCGTTGCTATTTCGGCCTTGCAGGGTAACTCCGAGCATTGCTCTCTCCATGCCCCTCTGTGCGGCTCGGAACCTCTCGGCGAACTGCTTTCTTAGAGTCATGGTACGGAAACCATATCGATACCTTTGTTGCGTTTAAATAAGACAGTTCTACAATTTCAATATTAATAATTTGTTTCATGACATTCGCAATATTTTTATGGCTTTCGTGTAATTAAAGCACATTTGATATTTTTTAAAATTATCAAGTGACGGGATGAACAAGTTGCAGTGCCACTCAATCGCAAAGATCTTAGGGATACTGCTACTGCGCCCATCACCCTGAGACATAAGATGACAAGTCCTATGTGCATGTAATTTCACTAGCACCCCTACCCTTGAAAACCGGAAGATAGTAACGCTGATATTACTACTTGGCGGCAAAAATGGGTAAGGAGGCAGTACTTCCCAGGACGAACTCTTTCACAAGGAGCTCTACTGCTACTTTCTTATCCTAATAAATAACGTATTCTTATCGTGTCGGTCATCATGTCATTCGCATTATTTTTATGGCTGTCATGTAATAAAAGCACTTTTGACGTGCATAGTGGTATGACGTATCGGTGGCATATACAATAATGCTTGCCATCGTGGTGAAAGGATATGCCAATCGATGTAAGATACTCGCCGATTGTCAGACGTGCAAGAGAGGAATGGCACGTTGTACGGGGACATCCTTTCGTGCACCCCATTTTTTTTTTCTTTTTTAATAATAACGCACACACTCAACATAGCCCCGCACTAGGGAAACCCTGTGTTGCGAGTGCCATGGACAGACACATAGACAACAACAAATTACACCCAAACTCACGAGAGAAATAAATGTAGGCCATACAAATATCTCTCCCGGCCCGGGAATCGAATCTGGGACCTCTGCGTGGCTGTCCGGCGTGGTAACCGTTCGGCCACAGAGGCAGTTAATGATTACATATCGCTTTATTATACCAAGGTTATGATCAAATCAAAATCAAAAAGTCAAAGTCAAGTAATCATTCAGTTCAAAGGAAAAATTTTTACACTTGAAAACGTCATTTTTTAAGCTAATGCTCATTAGCTACGTTGACCTCCCTAAGAAGAACGAGCAAGAAACTTAAATGGACTGCTCTTGTCAAACAAATTTAAATGCTATGAAATACACGTTGAATCATAATTGTGTGGAATCTAGACTCATATTGTCTTTCCATACATCTTTATCTGACACATACCCTTCAATTTTATAATGTGACTTTTCAATTAATATATTTTTGATGTAAGTTTTAACCTTAGGAAATGATAGTCTTAATATGAATGTTGGTAAATACGTAAATAAATTAATATTGTTTACACATAACTAGGTGTAGCAACGAAATAAAGTTTGAACATTTTATATCCCGATTAAAATTAACCAGAAGCTTTATATTGTTATATGTTGGTTTCTTTGGGATATTTCAATCCATTTCAATTCCAGGCTTTTAAAGAATTTAAGAATATCCAAAATCAACACGAATTAACACAGTGAGGCTGTGAAGAAAACAATACTCACATCAAATTCATCTGGCATTGAAAGATTGAGCTATAAACGTGAATGATACGCGCAGTTAACACCGAGGCTCGTTTGTACTGGCGCTCTTATCTTATTATTGTAAAACGCTTAGATCACAACTTTATTGTCTGCAAACACAACCTTAATTACCGTCTTTTAAAAAACATAAAGAACTCAAAAGATTAAGGCGACTGTCAATATCATGTCAATTGGCAAGTTCATTAAACTTCTTAATTCATGAAGGTGCGTACGCATGTCATCTGCGTGTCAAACGAAGCGGATTGTGGCGGCATTCCTCCGGCGGCTGTCATTGTCATTAACATACAATGTGCTGGTAGCGACAAGTTGTTCTGGGGTCGCGACCCTAAATAATGCAAATCTCGACAATGTTGCCACTTTCTACTCTTCTTAGAATAAAATAGGCGACAAAGCGCGACAGACCGGCGAAACACATCATGGACGCGTCGTGAACATAAATTGTACCATATTCGGATATCCTTAATGTTTTTGTTTGTAAATTCGCTTAACGGTTGGAAACACAAAGTAGAATGTTAGGATTCATACCTTAATGCTGCGGATTACGCCACACAATTGGAATTTGCAAGACAGCGGTTTGCTGATAAGGTCTGACATTAGTCTCGCTAGATCTCCCAAAAAACGGGTTCAGATTGCCTAAACGCGCCGTACACGCATTACATGTTTTAAGAGAGTACTCCGTGTGAAACCTTAACAGTGGAGTCCGCATCCGGGCTACCGAGATCGTCGATAGATCGCTCACGCCGCATGAGAGTCGTGATCTCGTGACGTGCCCGTGTGTTAACGGTGCTTAATGGGCCCTAATGCTTCCGAAACTGTGCGAACGCGGACGGTAGCCCGCAAGAGCCAGCCACACGTGACTGCCATGGTATAATTTGCAGCTTATGCTCCGCCCGTACAAGGAACAACAATGTACCACGCTTTACCGTACTGCGATGAAATTACGGTAATTTGTAGGTGTACGAGGTACCGATACTCATATTTGGTTGCTCTAAGCTGTGTAAAGTTGTAAGAGATCGTCTTAGTATTGCTTACGGTTTCACATACGGTTTGACTTTTATATCCTGTAACAGATGTCGCCTTGTTTTGTTTTGTTATATACAGATACCGAAGCAAAATTTTTGAATGTCATTGCTTGCATAGCTTCAGTTTTCACTTCGTGTACGTCCATCAGGTTTCCTTGACAATAACACATTGCGTGCGGATCGTGCGTCTCCTTCGCCGTGAGCGCCCTTGGCTGATGTACCGCTACTGATTGTTTTACTAAATCACTATGCGGCTTTCTGTTGCGTTTGACCTCTTCATAAATCCATCTTCTCAATTGAAAATACTGGACACCTTCTGGACTATTCCCTTAGAAATATGACTTTTTACAAACGAATAAGTTGTAGAGAGAGTCACTTTTACAGTTTTGAAGTATTAACATAACATCGCCAATTACCCATTATTCAATGTTCTTAATCAATTGTCATAGTTGTGAATAGATATCAATTTGGCAATCGAAAACACTTTGATCTCGATTCGCAACTCCAAAGGGCGCGAGGTGACGGAGTTCGACATTTACTGGTATAGGTGAACACTTCCGCGCGATACAAACGCTGGGTTAGTTCGTGAGCCAGCACCCTGTTGCTGTGTGGGAACCGCTCTTTGTTTTAAACTACAGGACGCGAGGAAATTGAATTAAATAAATTGGAACATACGACGATAGAGCTGATATAGTCTCATCGATCCTCATGACGATAAATAGCACTAAAATATTGCATTTCCCAAACGTATTTAAATCATGTTACAGTGTAGAGATATAGACTAAAGTATTTAGTCGTTGAATAGTCACGTGTAAAAGTAACGACGTCACATAAATAACGGTTGTAGGTAAATTTACAAATATAAACTTATATATCTTTTGTAGATTTAAAAATGGATAATAAAATAATATTTTTCGCGATTGTTACACATTGGAAATGAAACTATTTTTCGGAACTTAATTTCGAATTTTTTTTTTTTTAAACAAACCCTTAGCGGGGTGCGACTTAAATCCATTAAAGTAGTTTAAATATTATTGTTAAACAAAATTCCGTTCATCAAATGACACAAATTGTACTCTCCTATGGGTTTATAACTTTTTTGGATTACTCTACATTACTGCCACTTCTACAGACCCTGTATAGTGTACAAGATTTCCCATCGTGCTCCTAATTAACCGCATTTGCCACCTCGGGCGTCGCAATTGTGTATCTCTTGGCCGCGTTACGTACGTCCACATGCTTTATAAGGAAATCGTTTAACTATGTGTTAGGAATCTCGATTATATCAACTACATTCTATAATATTGTGCGTAAGCGCATTTATTTTTCATTGAACATTTTCATAGATGTTTCAAAGCTGCTTATTAGTAATATTTAACAACTTTAGTGTTTTTTTTATAATGCCAAGTGACGGAACGAACAACTCATGCGCCTGGTGGTAAGCGACATGTCTCTCTATGGGTCATATTCTAGAACTCTACTCAATGCTCAAGTCAGGATTGCAATTGAAACACAAGCACTGGAAATACGACCCTAATGGCAGGGACTTGAGTATGATTTCGAGTGCTTTAAACCATACTCAAATCCTGACTTGAGCATTGATTAGAGTTCTAGAATACGACCCTAAACAGTTGCAGTGCCGCTCAGAGTTTTAAATCGCAAAGATCTTAGTGGTAGCACTGCGGCAGCGCCCGTCCCCCTGAGACATAAGTTGACAAGTCCCATGTGCCTGCAGTTTCACCAGAACCCTTACCCTTGCAAACCGGAACGAAGTAATGCTCACATTACTACTTGGCGGCAGAAAAAGGTAAGGTGACAGTACTTACCTGGACAAAGTCTTTCACAAGGAGCTCTTCTACTACTAAAATTAGTTATCTGAATGTTATGAATCTCTGAAACTAAATTCCATTTTTATTAATAGGATATCTGGCTATGTTTTAAGTGCTTTTGCATTCTAATTAATCAAGTTCCAAGAAATCGATAACACTGTCAAGTCGATGCGCACAAGTCGATTCACGCGACCTATCCAACGATGTCGCGATAAGCGCGAGCGCAGTTGACCCACTGCGCTAACTAAATAGGACATCAGTCGTTGTTATTTTCAATAGCAATTAAAAGGGATGGTGTTAACGTTTTGCTTTCTATATGGTAGGATATAAAATATAGTAAAATTAATTTGTTAGTTCATTAATTTGTAACTTACATCGTGGTGGCGCCTTTATCGAATTTATTATTCTCTTCACATTTTCTAACATTATAAACAACTCAAAAAATATATAATTATTTAACAAGTCTAAAAATTATTTAAAAAACCAAAACTCCACTGCAAAAATATTTTGCTGGAAAAACAAAAAAAAAATATTCCCCCTCTGACTAGTTTGATTAATTTTTATAGTCAATGACACTCCCACAATCAAGAGGAATCTAACGACATCTCATATGTCAAAATCCATCAAGCCAAAAAAGGTAAAAGAGGTCCGGGGGCGGACCTGCGGGAAGAGAAAGCGTGGCGGGGTATACCACACAGTAGTCCCGCGCATAGTTCGCGGCGGGACAGCGGCGCGTAGGCGGTCGGTGTGACACCACCATTCTTCATTTTCAACCTTTTTTTTCCATCCTCTAAGTTTTCAATACAGTCTAGAAAGCACTATGCCACTGTCGGATAGTGATGAAGAATAGATACAGATACATACTGCTATTTGCTATCCAGGTTTTCTTTTTTTTACGATACCAAATGACGGGATGAACAAGTCATTGGCCTAATGGTAGGTAAAAAAAAAAAAAAAAAAAAAAAAAAAAAAGGTACAGCAAGGTAAAAAATAGTATACTCACGACTTTGGTTTGGCTTCTTGAAAATCTTTTCCCAAATCATTTCCTTCTTTAAATTGTTTTTATAGTCTCTATCACACAGACCAAATAAATTACTTACTTCCGTGTTATACCATTTGTATTAAATAAACTGGGGTATGATTGCACCAATGATATAAGCTTTTCGATCGAATTAATTTTGAAACTATTAAAACACACTCCATAGTGTTGTAAAAAATACAACGTCCAAGCCCGCTGAAGCCCCGTTAATGTCCCGCTCCCGGATCACGCCCCGCCACTGTTGTTCTGTGTGGACGGTTGCATAAAACGCTATGTATTACAACACCCGCGCCCGCAACCGCCCTGCGGCCAATGCGCGTTTCAGTGTGACAGGGTTCATATGAACACGTACATTACAAAAATTCCCGCGCCCGGAACGCTTCCACCGCCGCCTCGGTGTGGTCAGAGCATTAGGTTGTACAGCGTGAAAAAGAAATGGACATACATACACTTGAAAAGCACAACCATCCCGCAGTCGGTTAAAAAATTAATGCACTTTCTTGACTTAAGTGCTTTGGTCAGCCGACCCTAGATTTGATTTTGATTTCATTTTTTGGATCCCATTAGATACGACCTAGAATGTAAAATCTAGAGCCATGCCTGGCCAAGTTCTTATTAAATACAACAGTTTAAATATTTCATGGTCTTAAGTATTCGTAATTTTCGACCAAAAACTCAACTTTTACACAACAAGACTAAAATATTTTGCATAGATTAAAAGCACTGATGATACCACCAAAATAATGATCTCCTTATATTGGTAGTATTACACCTTTATTTACGGCAATAGAAGGAATAGAAATAGAAGGAATAAGAGGCCGAGGAAGACCGAGACATTATTATTGAGGTCTGATAAACGATAAGTTTATATCGAGTTCTTAGGTTTTCGCGATTGTTACACATAGGAAATGAAACTATTTTTCCGGATTTAAATCGCGTATATTTGTTTTTTCAAACAAACCGACGTTTCGGGCCCTTTACAGGTCCCATGGTCACGGTTGAAACGTCGGTTTGTTTGAAAAACAAATATACGCGACTTAAATTCGGAAAAATAGTTTCATTTCCTACGATAAGTTTATGTCGTACCTTAACAAGAAGTAAGTTTTAGTAGCAATAGAGCTCTTCCTGCAAGAGTTCGTCAAGGGAAGTAAAACTAACAAACAAATTTAATAACAAAACTTCAAACAAATTTAAAACAAAGAATACTGTAGCACAAAATCGTGATGAAATTAGAAACATGAGTCACCACACATAGGGTCGTTTTAACAAAAAAAATATGTGACTCTCAAGACATGCTCTTGCGAAAGGCAGGTTGAAGAGATTAAGCTGTAACTCCGGGTTCATGGCCGTTGTTAATAACTTCATCACGATCCCGAATAATTAACTCGTTGATATGACAATCAATGCACATACTAAATTGTTGAAACCCTTAGGTATAAAAGCTTCACAGTCGTCTTTAGTTAGTAAATTTGGTGTGTCATTTAAAATAAATTTGGTAATTGTTTAAATCAACAAAGAGAAAAAAGAAAGGGGTAAGGAAATATTTTAATAATATTTCTTAAATACTTATGGAAAATTATTTATTATTATTAATACAAAGATCGAACAAAGACAAAGACTCCTTCAATGATGATGATGACACTAAGTGACGGGACGAAAAAGTCTTACGCCTGGTGATCCATAGCAGTTGCAGTGACACTCAGAGCTTTAACCCGCAAATATCTGAGGGGCACTGTCACTGCGCCCATCACCCTGAAGCACAAGTTGACAAGTCCCTTGCGCCTTTATTTCCCTAGCAACCTTATTCTTTAAAACTAGAACGCCGTAATGCTCACGTTGCCGCTTAGCGGCAGAAATAGGTAAGGTGGCAGTATTTCTCTGGACGAACTCTTTCACAAGGAGCTCTACTGCTACTAACTGCGACTGGACTTGCACCAGCGATTGTTTGCCAAGCCGAAGCTGCCGGTCTTCCAACTGAGCTGCGGAACGGCTCAGTAGACATTACGAATTTCTATGTGCTCGTTGAAGATCATCATTTTTGGGATTAAACCATAGTTTAAACGGCTTTATTTTGCCGTAACGCCACCTGTGAGAAATATATGAAAGTTTGTCTTCATGTAATGTATTATTGAAAAAATATCATCGCTGTTAACTTTTGTTATGATAAATTATAATGTAGTGTTGCGGATTTTAACGGCCCTGTCTCAAAGGATCTGTCTCAAAGGAATAATCCTAATCCCAGATCTTGTAAAGAATTAGTTGTCCGCGGTTGACATTAATCTGTTTAAACTTCCCATTGTTGCCACTTCGAAGGCAAAAAATCCCAAAAACAGATAATTGTAATCGTATTTTAGGTCTAACGGCGTTTTTTCTAAGAAAAGTATCATAATAACATTATTTTGTTGCGGTATTTTTAAAAACTCCTAGTTGTTTGTATTTTTGGTAACGGTAATTTTTAAGACGATTAAAACTGTAAAACTAACATTTTTTTTTATTGCACATTTCCGTTTTCCCTTGCACTGAATTAATTATTAACTTTTCGGCATGGTTGATTTTCGAAGAAATTTTAACAAATTATTCTGAAATTTTAACTTTTGAGGAATAAAAAAGAAGTTAAACGTTATTGTTATAACATTTTAACTGTTATGTTATATTGATAACCTGTTTTTCTCAATTGTTGTAGATGTAGTCAATGCTTGTGGCGGTGAAGGTGATGGAGAAAGCACGATCCTACCACAGCGGTCTCTTTTACATATAGAGTAAGAATCACATTTCATTAATATCTTCAAGCTCTACGTTCACCATCTTTAATCATTTGCACTTTTAAAGAAGAGGACCGCACAAACAAAACAAAAACACATCAGTTTATTTTTCGATCGTGCTCTACAAATGCCCTGCAAGCATTTTATTAACAAACTGTGGTCTTGTGTCCTTTTCACTCGCGTTCTTCGGTATTTTCTCAAATGTTTCATTTAGGTACTAATAGATTAACTTTCATAATTTGTTGCAGAGAAATGCACTACAATTCAAGCAAGGAGACTATGTACTTACGGTGGTGATTGAAACAACCTGAGACGTCATCACTTTTAAAATATTGGGAGAACTACATTACTTTTACATAACAGTATTCGTGCTTCATCATTAACACTGCCAGAATGGGTCATTGCAATTTGAGTTTTTAATTTTAATTTTTATTTCCCGAACGCATCTGAAATTTGAAATTCGAAATAAATATTCGATTTCAAATTTTCAAAACTTTGTGATATTCTCATTTCATTATGATTTTTTTTTGATAACCGTTCCATTTCATTTATGCTATTAAAAGACAAACCTCAGAAGAAACCACGTTGTTGGCTATATAAAAAAACATTCTGGTGATTTGTAAATAGTATTTATTAGAATAAGTGATGGTAGCATTTAAATGGCTTAACTGCTTAGCTATATTTTGATGTAAAATAATATTTATATTATATTTAAAAATATTGTTATTACTGTTAGCTTCTAATACGTAGAACGTACAGTGGCAAAAAAACAGACCAGTGAAATTTGAAAACCTCTAGTATTTAAAAACCTGTTCTGAAAACGAATTATAATTGGAACATTTTTTATTTATTAAATGAATTAGTTGTAAAACATTTCATTTGTTTACAATAATGTATATTTTGGGGGTTGTTCCTAATACGTAGAAGTATGGGTAAAGTAGGCTTTACAAGGAGACAGATGGTACTTTTTGCGATTTTCAGGAAAGTGACTTTCCCTTCATTGTCAATAAAATTAAAATTTACTGATATTTGCATCGTCGAGGAATAATCCAATTTGCATTGATTTAATTCGTAATATCACTGTCTGGTTTTCATATAATAGTTTTTTTACGTCGTTGTGTCCAAACGTTATTTCTACCATTATTGGGAAAGATAATAAAAACAAAATCATTTCATCACTGAAGTGTTGATATTTTATGACCAAACGTAGTATTTTATTTGCGAAAAAATAAAATAAAATTTATTTTGTGAGTAAAATTTGGAAAAAAAAGGATATCGATTAACATTTTGCATTTGTGTATTTGAACAAATAAAATACTAGGGTTGACCGTGTCATATTAGTGCTTTATTGAAAAACAGTAACATTTGGACAAATTTATGGGACATCTTTTGTATGAAGACATATCGGATACGTGGGCATTCCAGTGGCATAGATGTCGCTGTAAAATACCCATAGACATGAAATAAAAATCACTATTTTAATAAGTTTCTGAAAAACGCAAAGATAAAAAAAAAATAGAAAATGTGTAAGAAATAATTGGTTGTTTTTAATACCTGCACGTTGAATAGATAATTGAATAATTATTATACATAGTTTTTAATACGTTGGATTGTTTCACTTTATATGTCTCAAAGTAATAAAAAATAATTGAGAGATATAAATAGAAAGAGAATCAGCAATTGGCTTCCAAAACTTTACCATTATTTCGACGTTAAAGCGAAATATTTAAGGTAAGGTTTCCAGATTTGTTAACAAATGACTTGTCTATAAATATACACGATATATAAATGTTATATATGACCTGTCGTATAAGACACTACGCTGCTTAAATGCTTTAAAACTTTATTAAGAAATGATTATTGTAAATAGATGTTTCCTCAACATTTTTTGCACTTTGCACATTACAATTTTGTTCTGTGAGATTGCTTAGTTTTTCATTTAGTTGAGTATACTGTACTTAAAAAATACTGAACACTCTTGATTCAAGTCTGGAAGTTTACGTGAAAAAAAGAAATACAAAATGTTCGGCACTATTTAGTGCGTTTTTAGACAAATAACGACGTGATAGTCACAGATAAAATTCGGAGTTAAAATTCAACTCGGATATATCTATATATGTCTACGACACACGAAAATGGAATCTCATGATTTTTTTACGAAACGACTTCCGTGTTAAAGTCTTATCGTAAGTTTAAGGAAGCACTAGATGATTCAATTTAATTACAATAAAATGTTGAAGAAATATCTAAAATTTTAATTAATCCATGTGCCAATATGGACGGAAAGGAATTCTGTCGTCTAGCCATATTTTTGATATAGATGTAGTTGTAAAAAATAATATTTTGACTATGTTATTATTATTATTTGTATGTATGTATTCGATTTCATTGTGTTACTTCAATGAGTAAAATAATAAATGATTAAATAATATTGTGTTATTATTCCTTTTATCACGTTTGAAATAAACTCAATTTAATTCAAGTTTCATGTCCTTCAGCATGATTAAAATAATAGTATGTAACATTGAGAAATTCATTTTTACGAAACGCTTCGCAAAATGTGTCTCGTGTTGGTTACAAGCAACCCCCAACTAGAAGCAAATATTTTCTTTACATACAATGCATATGTGTAAAATGTGTGAAAATTTGTGTGTGTGTGTGTGTGTGTGTGTGTGTGTGTGTGTGTGTGTGTGT